>NC_141687.1:1804811963-1805236518 GCF_964263255.1 Lissotriton vulgaris | reverse complement strand
ATCTTGTTGGCTTTTTTCAATTGCTTTGAGATCAAATGCCGAGGGAATAGCGCTGAATGCAAAGGTATATTTTGGGAGGATACACATATTGACTAGGTTTACTCGACCTGTTATGGAGAGTGGCAGGTGTGACCATGATCTCAACAACTTTTTACTCTCTCTGTGGATTCTATCCAAGTTGGCTTGGCCAATATTGCCCACATCCTGGGTGACTCGTATTCCAAGGTACCGCATGGAGGATGAAACGTTTATTCCCAAATGTTGTTCTGGGATATTCCATGTCATCGTTTCCTCAAAATAAAGTGACAGGGAGGCACACAGCTGATGGAAGTGTTAAATTGTATTGCAGGTGGAAGATGGTTTGGCTAGAGACTAATCTACAGACAAAAATTATTTAGAAGTGTTTGACGCATTGAGTATTATGCCATATACGCGTGTATTATAATTTTTTTAGCTCTTCTTAATTCAGGCGTAATTTCTAGGGAGTAATTCACTTGCCAGCATTTTTGGGGCGGTGCCTCTGTGAGGGCGTTGGGGCATTGACCCACTCATATTTCGGGCCCACTATTGTATTGGTCAATATTAGTAACACTAATTTTCCGATCTCAGGAGGCAATTCTGTGCCTGGCCTGCTGGGCGCTTAGTGTATTGTAAATTATTATATAAAGTAGCACATTGTTGCTATTAGCCTGGTGTGCTTTTCAGGCTTTGCATTTCAACCATATGCATTGAGTGAAACAGACTTTATTTTGGTGAAACAATTATTTTGGCCTGAAAACGCAATGCGTGCTTGGAGTCAGGTGTTAGGTCATGGGGTAACACTGGGTAAGCATGGCATTAAATCCTGCTATAATTAATTAGGCCTAAGGTCCTGGTGTTGGGCTCAGTGCACCGCCCACGTTGCAGGTATCTGTAGTGCAGCAACATCACAGGTTGAGGCTGAGTGAGCGCAGGGGGAGTGCAAACAACAATAGACAACTTCTACAGCACAGTGAGTGAGTGCGGTGTGTCTGCCCACAACAGAGCAGAGGGAAATTTTAAATGATCTGGACGCGCCCTCCATCATGTTTTAGTTGCAGCATTGAAACAATGCATCTGGAGTTCTTATTCCTTTGCACTTGAACGAAAGGGATGAAGGTTGTATAGCCAAGGGCATTGGAATTATGAGGCAGACTAGGATCAAAGTATGTAGTAGAGTTGACTAAATTCAGCAAGAAATGCCAAATTATAAAGCGGCACATTTTGTATTATTATTACTTCATTATTTTGGCATTTTCACCAGTGGGGCATAAAAGGCATGTGGACGCGGGGATGTTGTTCCCTCCCCTGTGCCAGTGAGTGGCAGTGCTACGCAGTGTGAAGTGAGCAGGAAGGAGACAACACCTTTCATCTTCTCTTTGAAACTTCCGATGTGCCACGCCTTTAATCCTCCTTTTTTAGGTCTTGCCTACGCAGCGCGCATGCGCTGCATAGGAAAAAGACCTCTTGTAATCGATCCCGTTTTTCAGTAAAAAACGTGCACGCGTTGCATTGTTTTAAATGGCAACGCGTGCACGTTTGGCAATTCCCTTGCGGGAGCGAGCTTACAGATGGTTTCCTCTGCTCGCTCCCGCAAGAGAAACAGGCGCAGGCCCCCTCCTCTCTCCCCTCCCCCTACTGCCTCCTCCTCTTCTCGTCAGCGCGAGTCTCGGCCCATGAGGCTTATTTGAAGCTGATGTTCGCCAAATGGATGTTATCTGCTCACAGCCCAACATGGAATGTGAAACATGTGAGGCCAATAAGACAAAAAGATCCTTATCTAATCCAAAACATTTGGAGATCTTCCGATCTCGCTACCCCTCCCACGGCCCCAGCCGGGCTCCATCCATCTTTATTCGTGTTTTCTTTCGCTCTCGCTCCATCACCATCTCAAAATCTCTACCCCCGTGTCTCACCTTCCCAGGCTTCCCCCTTTCTTGTTTGTGTCTCCTGCGCTGCCTTGGTAGCGCTCCGGGGTTCTAGGAAAAAATATCGGGCGGGGGCTACTGGACAGGCTGCTGGACCCCAGGGGTTTGCAGAACCAAGGCACATTGTTGACAGACATATATTAGATATGGACGTTCTGTCTTTCTGGGCTGTCATAGCAGTACGTTATGGGGTGCATTAACAGAGGTACACGTTGAATGGTGGGTTTAGGGAGAGGTTGACTGTTATCTATAATGAGAAGGGGGTGAGCTGCAAGAGAGGACTGACACAAAAGCGGCCTCTTGTGGCGGCGACCTGGGGTAGTGCCAATGACCCGTTACTCAGCGGATGCTAATCTCACTTAGTCCAACAGACGTCAACACCATTATATAATTATAAAAAAATTTAAGGACAGAATATTAACTGACTTTTTTTATACCAACTACAAATGTATATTCTCCTCACAACAGAGGGACCAGCAGTCTGATCGACTGTAAACATAAAGCATTGAGAGAATACTGCACATGCAAACTGAATTATTTGTGTAATAGTGTTGATAGTAGCTTCTTGCCCCACAAGGACACTCGTTTTATTGCATTTAGGTGGCTAAAATGCTAAGTAGCCTGTGCCAGGATTCAAACCCCTAAATGTGCGGTAAGACCGCTACAGTTGGCTACGACGCTGAGCTTTCTTAACCAAACAGTCGCACGTGGCAACGTGTTTTGCGTTGTACAAAACAAGTAAAATGAATGAGAATGAGGAGCCTTTAGTTTGGAGGTAAGCCAGGTGCATTCAGGAGAGGTGAAAAGACGCTCTTATCAAGTTGGCGCTTTCTAGTGGGTCTAACTCCTCTGGTATAAGCCCAGTAGAGCTGGGCACGTGTCAGCCATGCCAGGTGAGGTTACTGACGTCAGACTGAGACTTAACCTGAAGTCTCTTTCAACACTCCTCGTGAGGTGGACACCCAGCAATAGAAAGTCTACTTACACCTTTTAGACATTTATTTTCATATTGTTGTCAGTTCCATAAAGTTTCATTAGTTAGATGACGATTTATACACACCACATCTACACACGTTTAATGTTATTGTGGAAATAAGGAGTGTTAGAAATGCAAATCTGTAGGTGTCCATGACCTGTACACTGGTCCAGGTACACTGCAAGCAATGCATGTATCCATGGACTGTACACTGCAAGCACTGCATGTGTCCATAAACTGTACACTGGTCCAGGTGCACCACCAGAACTGCATGGGACAATGAACTGTACACAGCAATCGCAGCATGTGTTAGTGGTGTGTGCACTGACTGAGGAACCTTGTTTTAGTTCGAGTACCTTTGCTTGCCTCTTGCCCACAGTTTTTATGTACTGCTCTCATAAGGCGTTCCTGTTATCCATCACATTGGTTGTCTTATCACCCAGCTCTGAAGGATGAAAGCCAGAGTGGGCACAGCACAGCGAAGCAGCGAGTGGGCTCAAGATGGTGTTTTGGCTGCCACATCCACTGTCTCTTAGTACTTTCTGGACAGCAGGGCTCAAATCGGGGGTGCACGTAGGTCCACGGCGTCCCCCCACTCTTTTCACAGGATGGACGCCGTCCCCCTACCAAGAAGCTGGGCCCACAGAAATATGCTGAACGTGTCCTGGGAACACGTTCAGCACGTGATGTCATGAGGTCATTTGCATACGGTCAGTCCCTCCCACTTCTATTTATAGTACTTGTGCCCTGCCAGAAAGTTATTGCTGGGTTCTCTTTAACTGTTTGAAGGATACATTTTAGCACGCTCCCCTAAAATAGTTTGAGCACCGATGAACCAGCAAAGTTGAACACACAAGTATTGTTATCATATTGTTTTAGCTGTCAGGAAAAGTGCACTTTTGCACAGCCAAATCTAATACGAGGCAAGGCAAAGAGCACAAGATACCTTCGCTTTGCCCACGTACCCCGACAGCTTGTTGCACTCATTGCCCCCAGTGCCTATTAGTGAGTGAGCTCCGGACAGAAAGGCTGGTGTTTCCAAAGAAATGATAGCTCGGGCCCTTCTTCTCTCTCCCTCACCCACGTACCCACATGATAGACGTAGAATTGTTCCCTTGTCTCAGGCCGCACAAGCTGTAAAGTATTTTGCCAGCAGCACTCACCAACCTGGTAGTATTCTCCTCAAGCACTCTGTGGTACTTTTCATTGAAGCATTCATCACCCCGTCAGCATCCACAACTCCTCCAATATTCCCACCCCTTAATGCTCACCTTGCAGTAACAGGCGCACAGCCCCCATTGTAGTAGTCTGCCGTCTTTAAGTAACCCCCTCACGTGCTCTCATTAGCACCTTCCAGCAGCGCCTAATTCCACACAACAGCCTCCTCCATAGTACACCCCAATGCGCCACTCTTCTCTAATAATACATGCCCAGTAGTATGCTGCCCATGGAGTGAGTACACTCCCTTCTGTACTCAAACCACTGAAATAAACTCTCTCTGTGGGTTTCTACTTTGCTCCGTACAGGAGGGGGCATTATGCAGGCATTAGTAGTACACCTTTTGGTGATCTCAGATGACATTTTAATCACTCGCCTAGCATGAAGGTGAGGTTATTCATTCCAGAGTCCCAGATTCCAGCTGCAATGCATATAAAGACAAAATATTGGCTAAATATGCAAAATAACAATAATTCTCCTATAACTTGGTGCTTCATTAGCTGTTTGTTGGCTTTGACACAAGCAAGCTCTCCTCACACCCTGCACACTCGTTGACACTAACAACTTGCAGCTATCTATGCATATGAATGTGGCCACCACTTCACCATTACAATATTTCTGATGTCAGCACAATAAATCAGTAAGTTAGTATATTTGCAAATTAGGTTCACGTTCTAATATGTTGGATCAATTTTGTTTTCATTAATTTCGGTTTACAGTCCTTTGCTTACTTTCTTTATTACAAGACAAGATTCTACAAAGACAAATTTCATCTTCAGAAGTTGCAAGAAAAGGACTCAACACCTTTGCTACTTCATTCCATACAAATACACGGTCATGAACGTCTGCGACAACCAAGTGCGCAATACTATCCTATGGATTCCTCAAAGAGATGCCACAAAGAAAGCTAATATGGTGCAGACTGCTTCATTGCCCACAGTGGATTTCATTTGATTATTTGAGACTGAGTCTGATCCGATAAACAGAAGACTCATCCTCAAACTCTTTTCTGAAATAGAGGCATTGAAGTTGTTAGAAAGCCGGGATATTCGAAATGTGAATATTATTCAGCAAGAGAATGTTTCCTTCTCCAGAGTCACCTTCTGATCTCTAGTAGTGGCCAACCTAGCCATTCAGAACTGTGAGCACTTTTCAAAATGAGGGTAAGATATAACTTCTTTATCAAATTCTGAGGATTGTTCTTCCAGGTGTAGTACAATCCATTCGCTTACGAGATCAGAGGCCGGGTAATTCTGTGGTGCTGGACACTAAGGGCCCCGACTTGGAGTATCCTATGGGCAACGCTAAAAATATTATGGTCTCATTAAATAAAAAGGGCCGATCCATAAATTTGGTGTCTGATTTTGTAGTTGCGCGTCATTCTTCAAATAAAGAAGATGACTTAGCCCAGTGGAGTTGGGTAGCAAAAACCCTGAATACCAACTGTACAGAGGTAGAAAGAAGTGCTCCTCTGAGGTAGCCAAGGGGGGCTACTTCTGTCCTGGAATATGGCCGGTCTGGGGCATGTTGAGGAAAAAGTTGAATTATTTAAAATCTTTAAATCCTCTGATTATATGCCTACAAGAGACTTGGGCATGCAAAGACTTTGATTGTAATGGGTTTTTTATTTTCTCTTGCTACGCTAAGCATTCTGAAAGGGGACATGCTAGTGGGGGGTATCCATTTTGCTCAAGAATAGTATTAATTGGAATCAGAAAGTTTTTTACCACCCATCAAATCTTTGCATTTGCATGAAGTTGGCATGTCTGGGAGAGTTTGGTAGGTCTACCTTCTTCCTGTTGGCAAATCTCTATATTCCCCAAGGAAAAAAGTTATGACCATCTGTTGAGTTCACTTTTTTTATGTATATTAAGGAGATATTCTAATCAAAAGAAGGGAGGTGGAAAACAGATCCATTCATTTTCCAGGTAGGTATAGGCTAATCAAAAAGGGGAAGGATCACTTGTCCTGCTCAACCTTGAGTGTACAGGACTAGCAAGGGGTGTCCCAATAAAAAGACCCTCATACACGTGATGGGTAAGGTGGGTTCAGAGCGGTATATCTTGATTCTCCGCTTTGTTATCACGTGTCTGCATAATCATAAGGTCTAGTTTCGGTATGCAGCCTCCACCCGGAGGTATTTTACCCAAGGTTGGTGCAGTAGTGAGCCAGAGATAAAAATATATTAAAAAGACCAAAAAACTCAGATAAGGTAAATTTATTCAGTCTGGTTTATGGTCTGGTACACTCTGTTATAGTGCGACTTGTTTACTTGATAATGGGTAGTAGTTGCACTTAGAGTTAGAAAATCACAAAAATAGGGAGGGGAGTGACTGAACATAGGTCGACATGTTTCTGCCTTGATTGCCTGGTTTCTAGGACTTACGGGCATTCATCAGGACCAGTAGTGAGTGAGGTGGGGGTTTAGAACAAAATAAGTGCTCAGAATAGTGATAATAAGAGGAAAAAGGTTATTGACCTGTTCCTATGTTTGGAGGTCTTATGGTACCTGTAACGAGTAAACACAAGTTTGCAGCACTCATACAGGAAGGGGAGAAGTGGAGGGACACACGTTAAGCAAAAGTTTGCTTCTCATGCACATCAATTATAAACAACTATAAAATGACAATACTTTACATGACCGGTTACTGTCTGCGACAATTTCAACTTACTCTACTACTTTCCTGTCTCATGCAGTTGACTACAGCATGCTGGTGGATAGATAAGCATGCACCTCTTGTGAGTATCACATCGTTTTATGTAGCAAAATTGTGCTCGTAAAAGTTGCTACTAATTGTGATCAACTCTGTAGTGTTTTCTTTTACATTGTGAAAAAACACACTTAAAACGCACTTAAAAATGCACAGAATCTCGGTGGGCATCGCGTATACTATAAGTGGAACTAGGTGAAATAATGCGGAGATACAGCGCGGTGCACGATAGACTGTTTCACACGTGGGTAGAAAAGGGCATTGTGACCGTCGGCGTGTTTTGGTATTACCTCGCGCTAATATTAAGCACACTCCAATCGGTGGTAAGGCTCTGAGGAGGGGCTATGGGGAGAGAAGAGAAGGCAGAAGGGTTCTGAATATTAGGCAGAACATCGTTCAATACTTGCGGTTTTGATGAGAGCGCATTCGCGGTATTTCATGGCGTGTACCTATTGCGCCCGTCCCGCTGCTTTCGAGGTGATGCGCTGTGCTGCTCTTACCGAACCGGAAGCACTAAGCATTGTTTCCGGTTCATATAAATGGGCGTTAGTTGTGTACTTAGCGGCTTCCTATTGGTCTAGAGACTTTGTCAACGTTACTATGGAGACCGAGTATGTTGATCTCGGTGTTAGAGTCCGGTTTTCAGAGGGCAATGAATGCGTTGTTGGGTTCATTCGGTCGCTGGCTTACTTAAAGATAGAAGGAGGGCTTGGATAATTAAAAAATGGGAATATGTGCTGGCATTTTGTATTTTGTTCCCTCGTGTTTTTTTATATATTATAATATTCCTCATTAGGGCACAGATTCGTCTTGCTTAGTAGAGGGTGAGGGGGTCATCGTGAATGCTATGTATATTCTCATTTTGTAGTAGTATATCTAGTCTACTGACTGATTGATCACCTTCTCACTAGGGATAACCAGGGTATATTATCATTTAGTCCCTCGGTATCGGTCTTGAGTCTATGGACCCATCTTTGCTCTTTCTCAAATAGGGTTTTTTCCGCATTGTGATCCTTATTTGTCAAGGTTTCCAGGATCATCCATTGTAGGTCTAGAACAGTGTGACCTTTCTCCAGGTAATGTGAAGCCATTTTGGTCGTGCTTTTTCTACATTTCACGCTGCTCCTATGTTCACAAATTCTTTGTTTCGCTTTTCTGCATGTCATCCCAATGTAGTTAAGTTGACAAGGACATGTGATCATATACACAACATGTGTCGTGTTACAGTTAGTATGGTTGTTTAGTGTCCATCTGAAATTGGGTAAAAGCTGTATTTCTTTTACTGGTCTTGTAAGGGCACAGACCGAGCACGAGCCACATGGATAGTGGCCTGTAACTCTGGGGTTGCCCCACAAAGAGACATTGTCTCTAGGTATTTTGGGGGGTGGTCGTGTGTGAACCAGCATATCTTTTAGGTTTCTGCTCCTTTTGTTTGCAAATCTAGGTTTCTGCCAGGTTAGACTGCCTGATGTTAATATCCGCCAGTTTTTATTGACAATCTTCTTGATGGCATTTGTCATGGGGCTGTATGTGGTTACACATGTTAGCACTTCCTCTTGTGGGGTTTTCTGAACATTATCCAGAAGTGCCTCTCTATTCTGGTTTCGGGCCCGTTTTTTGCAGTTAGATATGATCTTTTTTGGGTAATCTCGGGCTTCAAGTTTTTTACAAAGATCGTTAGCTTGAGACTTATACTCTGAGATGTTGCTGCAGTTACGTCGTAACCTGAGGAACTGACTATAAGGTAGGTTCTCTCTTAGAGGTCTGGGATGGAAGCTCTTAAAGGACAGAAGGCTGTTTTTTGCCGTGGTCTTAAAAAAGGTTCTGGTTTGGAGGGTATTCGCCTCAGCATAGATGGTGACATCTAAGAAGTCAATGCTTGTTTTGTCTGCAGTATATGTGAACTGTAGACAAGTGTCCTGTTGGTTGAGCCAGTTGTGAAAATCCAATAAAGTTGCTTGGTCCCCTTTCCAAATAACAAAAATGTCATCAATGTACCTTTTCCAAAATAGTATACATTGATGATAAGGGTTATTGGTTTGGTTCAAAATGAACGTGTCTTCAAAAGTACTCACATACAGCCCTGCCACGCTGGGGGCAAAGGTGCTGCCCATCGAGGTCCCGTGGCATTGTAAGTACAGGGTGTCTCTGTATTGAAAAAAGTTCTCCATCAGGGCTAATCGGCAGCATTCTAGGACAAAGTGTCTGGGAGTTCTGTACATCCAGGTTGTGTTGAAAAGTATATTTTCAAGAGTTTCCATAGTTTTCTCCTGTGGTAAGCTAGTATATAAGCTTTCCACATCGAACCCTACCAGAAGCATGGTGTCTGGTGAGTAGTTGATGTTCTTTAGGTGGTTCAGAAGATCCCTGGTATCTTTGAGATACGTGGGGGTTTTTTGTACGAGTGGTCGTAGATATTGATCTGCAAACTCTGAAAGTGGTTCAAGAATTGAACCTATACCCGACACGATTGGGCGTCCAGGTGGTGGTATCCGCCCCTTGTGGGTCTTAGGTAATGAATAGAAGTAGGGGGTACGGGGTGTAGTGGTACGTAGGTATTCCCCTTCTTTTTTTGAAATCCAGTTGTTAACCTCACCTTCTTCTATCATCATAGCCACAGTTCTCTGGAGTCTAGGTGTAGGGTCTGTTGTGAGAATTTTGTAAAATTTGTCATTTGACAGTAGGTCCATACATTGCTGGTGATATCCTATGTTGGTCAATAGGACAATGCCTCCGCCTTTATCGGCCGGTTTTATGACAATATTTTGGTCACTCTTCAGAGCGTTCAAGGCCTGTTGTTCGGATCTTGTAATGTTCTGGAATGGTTTCTGTACATCATTGGCTACTTCATCAATGCCCTTGAAAACTGCCTGTTCGAATGTTTGTACCTCGATGGGTATCTGGAAGTTTAATGGGCAAAAAGAAGACTTTTTTCTCAGGGTGGTGTCACCTTCATTGTTAGTGGGTTGGTCTTTTTGGAAAAACGCTTTTAATTTCAATTTTCGGCAAAACTCAGCCATCTCGCACTTTGTTTTGAAAACATCAAGTTTGGGGGTGGGAACATATCCCAAGCCCTTGTTGAGTACACTGGTTTCTTCCTCTGTTAGGACTTTGTCTGTGAGGTTCACGATGAGGGATTCGTGGATGTTCCTGCTTTGGCCTTGGTCACGCTCCTGGTCTCGACTTGTCTGGTTTGGTCTGACCAGGTTACTCCTCTTCTCCGTGTTCTTTCGGATGTCCGGCCATTCCCTAAAAAAGGAATGCGTTGTTGATAATTCTGCCCTCCCTGTGCTTGCATTTGGTGGTTCATCATCTGGGGGCCTTGAAAGTATGGATTCATCCAGCCTTGGAACTGTGGGTTGAAAGGCTGAAAGGGCATCCCTGGATTGTCCATTTGGTAGAAAGGGGGGCGCCAGAAGTTGCGTCCACGGCGATTGCCTCTTCTATTCTGCTGGTTCTGTTGAAAATTGCGAGTTTTGTTATTTCCTTGGTCTGAGTTAGTGCTGGAAGTGCTACTATCTGAGCCGTAATTGGAGGCATTGTCATCCATATTATGATCTTTGCTGCTATAAGGATGTATTTTTTCAAGAGAGAATTTTTTAAGTTCTTTAGCTAATTTTTGTAGCTTGGTCTGTATCAAATACTCTTGGGATTCACTCATTTCCTTATTTATTTCATCCAATTTTGCTTTGTATATGGTGATGTTGATCGTGCTGTTCATTTTTGTTTCCAGGATTTGTATTTTTACCATCAGTTCATCTGTCAGTCTTGTAGCTGTCTTGATGATCAGGACTAGGTAGTCCCTCGTGCATTTCCATGAAATTGCAGACCAGTCTTTTCTAAATACCAGGTCTTTTAGAAAGATCCTTGGCGCATTGGTAACCCAAAGTCCTCTTGGTGCCGCATTTACCCTTAGGTACTCTGTCATAATAATTCCATGGACAGCAGTTCTTATTTGTTCCTTTTTCAGGTCTGTGAGTTCGTCCCATTCTGCCGAGTTGGAAAGTGTTTGAGTAAGGTCACTGTTCGCAAATCTCACCGGTCTAGCGAGTATTTCGTCAATCTCTTCAATGGAGTAACTTAGTCCCAGATTTTCTGCCATTGTCAGATATTGTTGGCAGTTCTATTGGATTTTTCTGATCCAAGTATCACTGAAGACTCCCACAGCTGTGCGCTGCTATCAATATTCTAATCAAAAGAAGGGAGGTGGAAAACAGATCCATTCATTTTCCAGGTAGGTATAGGCTAATCAAAAAGGGGAAGGATCACTTGTCCTGCTCAACCTTGAGTGTACAGGACTAGCAAGGGGTGTCCCAATAAAAAGACCCTCATACACGTGATGGGTAAGGTGGGTTCAGAGCGGTATATCTTGATTCTCCGCTTTGTTATCACGTGTCTGCATAATCATAAGGTCTAGTTTCGGTATGCAGCCTCCACCCGGAGGTATTTTACCCAAGGTTGGTGCAGTAGTGAGCCAGAGATAAAAATATATTAAAAAGACCAAAAAACTCAGATAAGGTAAATTTATTCAGTCTGGTTTATGGTCTGGTACACTCTGTTATAGTGCGACTTGTTTACTTGATAATGGGTAGTAGTTGCACTTAGAGTTAGAAAATCACAAAAATAGGGAGGGGAGTGACTGAACATAGGTCGACATGTTTCTGCCTTGATTGCCTGGTTTCTAGGACTTACGGGCATTCATCAGGACCAGTAGTGAGTGAGGTGGGGGTTTAGAACAAAATAAGTGCTCAGAATAGTGATAATAAGAGGAAAAAGGTTATTGACCTGTTCCTATGTTTGGAGGTCTTATGGTACCTGTAACGAGTAAACACAAGTTTGCAGCACTCATACAGGAAGGGGAGAAGTGGAGGGACACACGTTAAGCAAAAGTTTGCTTCTCATGCACATCAATTATAAACAACTATAAAATGACAATACTTTACATGACCGGTTACTGTCTGCGACAATTTCAACTTACTCTACTACTTTCCTGTCTCATGCAGTTGACTACAGCATGCTGGTGGATAGATAAGCATGCACCTCTTGTGAGTATCACATCGTTTTATGTAGCAAAATTGTGCTCGTAAAAGTTGCTACTAATTGTGATCAACTCTGTAGTGTTTTCTTTTACATTGTGAAAAAAACACACTTAAAACGCACTTAAAAATGCACAGAATCTCGGTGGGCATCGCGTATACTATAAGTGGAACTAGGTGAAATAATGCGGAGATACAGCGCGGTGCACGATAGACTGTTTCACACGTGGGTAGAAAAGGGCATTGTGACCGTCGGCGTGTTTTGGTATTACCTCGCGCTAATATTAAGCACACTCCAATCGGTGGTAAGGCTCTGAGGAGGGGCTATGGGGAGAGAAGAGAAGGCAGAAGGGTTCTGAATATTAGGCAGAACATCGTTCAATACTTGCGGTTTTGATGAGAGCGCATTCGCGGTATTTCATGGCGTGTACCTATTGCGCCCGTCCCGCTGCTTTCGAGGTGATGCGCTGTGCTGCTCTTACCGAACCGGAAGCACTAAGCATTGTTTCCGGTTCATATAAATGGGCGTTAGTTGTGTACTTAGCGGCTTCCTATTGGTCTAGAGACTTTGTCAACGTTACTATGGAGACCGAGTATGTTGATCTCGGTGTTAGAGTCCGGTTTTCAGAGGGCAATGAATGCGTTGTTGGGTTCATTCGGTCGCTGGCTTACTTAAAGATAGAAGGAGGGCTTGGATAATTAAAAAATGGGAATATGTGCTGGCATTTTGTATTTTGTTCCCTCGTGTTTTTTTATATATTATAATATTCCTCATTAGGGCACAGATTCGTCTTGCTTAGTAGAGGGTGAGGGGGTCATCGTGAATGCTATGTATATTCTCATTTTGTAGTAGTATATCTAGTCTACTGACTGATTGATCACCTTCTCACTAGGGATAACCAGGGTATATTATCATTTAGTCCCTCGGTATCGGTCTTGAGTCTATGGACCCATCTTTGCTCTTTCTCAAATAGGGGTTTTTCCGCATTGTGATCCTTATTTGTCAAGGTTTCCAGGATCATCCATTGTAGGTCTAGAACAGTGTGACCTTTCTCCAGGTAATGTGAAGCCATTTTGGTCGTGCTTTTTCTACATTTCACGCTGCTCCTATGTTCACAAATTCTTCTTCTTTTGATTAGAATATTGATAGCAGCGCACAGCTGTGGGAGTCTTCAGTGATACTTGGATCAGAAAAATCCAATAGAACTGCCAACAATATCTGACAATGGCAGAAAATCTGGGACTAAGTTACTCCATTGAAGAGATTGACGAAATACTCGCTAGACCGGTGAGATTTGCGAACAGTGACCTTACTCAAACACTTTCCAACTCGGCAGAATGGGACGAACTCACAGACCTGAAAAAGGAACAAATAAGAACTGCTGTCCATGGAATTATTATGACAGAGTACCTAAGGGTAAATGCGGCACCAAGAGGACTTTGGGTTACCAATGCGCCAAGGATCTTTCTAAAAGACCTGGTATTTAGAAAAGACTGGTCTGCAATTTCATGGAAATGCACGAGGGACTACCTAGTCCTGATCATCAAGACAGCTACAAGACTGACAGATGAACTGATGGTAAAAATACAAATCCTGGAAACAAAAATGAACAGCACGATCAACATCACCATATACAAAGCAAAATTGGATGAAATAAATAAGGAAATGAGTGAATCCCAAGAGTATTTGATACAGACCAAGCTACAAAAATTAGCTAAAGAACTTAAAAAATTCTCTCTTGAAAAAATACATCCTTATAGCAGCAAAGATCATAATATGGATGACAATGCCTCCAATTACGGCTCAGATAGTAGCACTTCCAGCACTAACTCAGACCAAGGAAATAACAAAACTCGCAATTTTCAACAGAACCAGCAGAATAGAAGAGGCAATCGCCGTGGACGCAACTTCTGGCGCCCCCCTTTCTACCAAATGGACAATCCAGGGATGCCCTTTCAGCCTTTCAACCCACAGTTCCAAGGCTGGATGAATCCATACTTTCAAGGCCCCCAGATGATGAACCACCAAATGCAAGCACAGGGAGGGCAGAATTATCAACAACGCATTCCTTTTTTAGGGAATGGCCGGACATCCGAAAGAACACGGAGAAGAGGAGTAACCTGGTCAGACCAAACCAGACAAGTCGAGACCAGGAGCGTGACCAAGGCCAAAGCAGGAACATCCACGAATCCCTCATCGTGAACCTCACAGACAAAGTCCTAACAGAGGAAGAAACCAGTGTACTCAACAAGGGCTTGGGATATGTTCCCACCCCCAAACTTGATGTTTTCAAAACAAAGTGCGAGATGGCTGAGTTTTGCCGAAAATTGAAATTAAAAGCGTTTTTCCAAAAAGACCAACCCACTAACAATGAAGGTGACACCACCCTGAGAAAAAAGTCTTCTTTTTGCCCATTAAACTTCCAGATACCCATCGAGGTACAAACATTCGAACAGGCAGTTTTCAAGGGCATTGATGAAGTAGCCAATGATGTACAGAAACCATTCCAGAACATTACAAGATCCGAACAACAGGCCTTGAACGCTCTGAAGAGTGACCAAAATATTGTCATAAAACCGGCCGATAAAGGCGGAGGCATTGTCCTATTGACCAACATAGGATATCACCAGCAATGTATGGACCTACTGTCAAATGACAAATTTTACAAAATTCTCACAACAGACCCTACACCTAGACTCCAGAGAACTGTGGCTATGATGATAGAAGAAGGTGAGGTTAACAACTGGATTTCAAAAAAAGAAGGGGAATACCTACGTACCACTACACCCCGTACCCCCTACTTCTATTCATTACCTAAGACCCACAAGGGGCGGATACCACCACCTGGACGCCCAATCGTGTCGGGTATAGGTTCAATTCTTGAACCACTTTCAGAGTTTGCAGATCAATATCTACGACCACTCGTACAAAAAACCCCCACGTATCTCAAAGATACCAGGGATCTTCTGAACCACCTAAAGAACATCAACTACTCACCAGACACCATGCTTCTGGTAGGGTTCGATGTGGAAAGCTTATATACTAGCTTACCACAGGAGAAAACTATGGAAACTCTTGAAAATATACTTTTCAACACAACCTGGATGTACAGAACTCCCAGACACTTTGTCCTAGAATGCTGCCGATTAGCCCTGATGGAGAACTTTTTTCAATACAGAGACACCCTGTACTTACAATGCCACGGGACCACGATGGGCAGCACCTTTGCCCCCAGCGTGGCAGGGCTGTATGTGAGTACTTTTGAAGACACGTTCATTTTGAACCAAACCAATAACCCTTATCATCAATGTATACTATTTTGGAAAAGGTACATTGATGACATTTTTGTTATTTGGAAAGGGGACCAAGCAACTTTATTGGATTTTCACAACTGGCTCAACCAACAGGACACTTGTCTACAGTTCACATATACTGCAGACAAAACAAGCATTGACTTCTTAGATGTCACCATCTATGCTGAGGCGAATACCCTCCAAACCAGAACCTTTTTTAAGACCACGGCAAAAAACAGCCTTCTGTCCTTTAAGAGCTTCCATCCCAGACCTCTAAGAGAGAACCTACCTTATAGTCAGTTCCTCAGGTTACGACGTAACTGCAGCAACATCTCAGAGTATAAGTCTCAAGCTAACGATCTTTGTAAAAAACTTGAAGCCCGAGATTACCCAAAAAAGATCATATCTAACTGCAAAAAACGGGCCCGAAACCAGAATAGAGAGGCACTTCTGGATAATGTTCAGAAAACCCCACAAGAGGAAGTGCTAACATGTGTAACCACATACAGCCCCATGACAAATGCCATCAAGAAGATTGTCAATAAAAACTGGCGGATATTAACATCAGGCAGTCTAACCTGGCAGAAACCTAGATTTGCAAACAAAAGGAGCAGAAACCTAAAAGATATGCTGGTTCACACACGACCACCCCCCAAAATACCTAGAGACAATGTCTCTTTGTGGGGCAACCCCAGAGTTACAGGCCACTATCCATGTGGCTCGTGCTCGGTCTGTGCCCTTACAAGACCAGTAAAAGAAATACAGCTTTTACCCAATTTCAGATGGACACTAAACAACCATACTAACTGTAACACGACACATGTTGTGTATATGATCACATGTCCTTGTCAACTTAACTACATTGGGATGACATGCAGAAAAGCGAAACAAAGAATTTGTGAACATAGGAGCAGCGTGAAATGTAGAAAAAGCACGACCAAAATGGCTTCACATTACCTGGAGAAAGGTCACACTGTTCTAGACCTACAATGGATGATCCTGGAAACCTTGACAAATAAGGATCACAATGCGGAAAAAACCCTATTTGAGAAAGAGCAAAGATGGGTCCATAGACTCAAGACCGATACCGAGGGACTAAATGATAATATACCCTGGTTATCCCTAGTGAGAAGGTGATCAATCAGTCAGTAGACTAGATATACTACTACAAAATGAGAATATACATAGCATTCACGATGACCCCCTCACCCTCTACTAAGCAAGACGAATCTGTGCCCTAATGAGGAATATTATAATATATAAAAAAACACGAGGGAACAAAATACAAAATGCCAGCACATATTCCCATTTTTTAATTATCCAAGCCCTCCTTCTATCTTTAAGTAAGCCAGCGACCGAATGAACCCAACAACGCATTCATTGCCCTCTGAAAACCGGACTCTAACACCGAGATCAACATACTCGGTCTCCATAGTAACGTTGACAAAGTCTCTAGACCAATAGGAAGCCGCTAAGTACACAACTAACGCCCATTTATATGAACCGGAAACAATGCTTAGTGCTTCCGGTTCGGTAAGAGCAGCACAGCGCATCACCTCGAAAGCAGCGGGACGGGCGCAATAGGTACACGCCATGAAATACCGCGAATGCGCTCTCATCAAAACCGCAAGTATTGAACGATGTTCTGCCTAATATTCAGAACCCTTCTGCCTTCTCTTCTCTCCCCATAGCCCCTCCTCAGAGCCTTACCACCGATTGGAGTGTGCTTAATATTAGCGCGAGGTAATACCAAAACACGCCGACGGTCACAATGCCCTTTTCTACCCACGTGTGAAACAGTCTATCGTGCACCGCGCTGTATCTCCGCATTATTTCACCTAGTTCCACTTATAGTATACGCGATGCCCACCGAGATTCTGTGCATTTTTAAGTGCGTTTTAAGTGTGTTTTTTCACAATGTAAAAGAAAACACTACAGAGTTGATCACAATTAGTAGCAACTTTTACGAGCACAATTTTGCTACATAAAACGATGTGATACTCACAAGAGGTGCATGCTTATCTATCCACCAGCATGCTGTAGTCAACTGCATGAGACAGGAAAGTAGTAGAGTAAGTTGAAATTGTCGCAGACAGTAACCGGTCATGTAAAGTATTGTCATTTTATAGTTGTTTATAATTGATGTGCATGAGAAGCAAACTTTTGCTTAACGTGTGTCCCTCCACTTCTCCCCTTCCTGTATGAGTGCTGCAAACTTGTGTTTACTCGTTACAGGTACCATAAGACCTCCAAACATAGGAACAGGTCAATAACCTTTTTCCTCTTATTATCACTATTCTGAGCACTTATTTTGTTCTAAACCCCCACCTCACTCACTACTGGTCCTGATGAATGCCCGTAAGTCCTAGAAACCAGGCAATCAAGGCAGAAACATGTCGACCTATGTTCAGTCACTCCCCTCCCTATTTTTGTGATTTTCTAACTCTAAGTGCAACTACTACCCATTATCAAGTAAACAAGTCGCACTATAACAGAGTGTACCAGACCATAAACCAGACTGAATAAATTTACCTTATCTGAGTTTTTTGGTCTTTTTAATATATT
The DNA here is from genome assembly GCF_964263255.1 of Lissotriton vulgaris. NCBI lineage: Eukaryota > Metazoa > Chordata > Amphibia > Caudata > Salamandridae > Lissotriton > Lissotriton vulgaris. Next base: position 1,805,218,772 of record NC_141687.1, on the reverse strand, counting down.
TTTATCTCTGGCTCACTACTGCACCAACCTTGGGTAAAATACCTCCGGGTGGAGGCTGCATACCGAAACTAGACCTTATGATTATGCAGACACGTGATAACAAAGCGGAGAATCAAGATATACCGCTCTGAACCCACCTTGCCCATCACGTGTATGAGGGTCTTTTTATCGGGACACCCCTTGCTAGTCCTGTACACTCAAGGTTGAGCAGGACAAGTGATCCTTCCCCTTTTTGATTAGCCTATTAAGGAGATAGCCACCATGGAAGAATGTCCTCTAGTGGTATTAGAGGGAAATTTAAATGCAAAAATCTCTAATTCATTGCAGGTAATATATGCTAACCTAGACAAAGAGGAAATCTGGCATATTCCGGAATCCTTTCTACCGGATAAAATAAAAATGGATAAACGGGGATTCCTTCTGCTTTATAGCAATAGAAGTGCAGATTTGGTCATCTTAAACGGGAGGATGCCAGTCAATAAAACAGCTCAATTTACTTTTCTTTCTTCTCGTTCACAAAGCCTATTGGACTACATAGCCATTTCCTTCCAAATGTTTGGGGTTTGTGAAAATTTAGAGGTTATCCCGTCAGTCTGGAGTGATCACAGTGTAATAAGCTTGACTTTGGCCTTTAACCTACCTGCACTGAATCAAGGGCACTTGTGCCAGGGCTCGATTGTTTTTAATAAATCTAATGGTCGTTCATTTTGGACACAAAAAAATACAATTGAGGTAGGTGCGATAGTGAAGAAAACTTTCCCAGAGCAGCACGGCAACGCTTCCGTTAATATCATGCAATTTTTGAGGCACAAATGAGGGAGATAAAAACTTAAGCTCAGTATCTTCGGGTCGACGTAGAGTAAATCAGGTTCCCCCTATCCTGAAGGCCTTAAACCATGAAATTAACAATTTAGTTCGGAAGCAATATAAACAATTTTCCACAGGCGTGCAACAGGAAATTAATCGCCTAAAGCGAGTTAGAGGCTGTTATAAATTAAGAGTAAAGAGAGACTAGATGGATGCTAAATGGATTGGGTTGAGAGAAGCAGCGAGAGCCAAAGATTCAAAAAAGTATTGGCACCTGATCACAGAGTTTTGTGATTCTAGACAGAGGGCACTCCCGATTCCGATTCCAGAAAGTGAGTGAGTGGACTATATTTCTGTACTATATAAACTTAACAGATCAGTGCCTTTTCAGATGCCTGTAATAGAGGAGGCTGTTTGTGTCGATTATGGTCCCCCGTCAAGGGCTGAAGTGATGGGCTATATAAAGAACGCTAGAACCTCCGGTGCACAAGGACCGGACGGTATACCGATCATGCTAATTAAAAAGGATCCAGCGGCATGGGGAGCTTTCCTGGTGCCACTGTTTAACTTTTGTTTCCAATCGATCAGTATTCCCTCATCTTGGAAGGGGAGTAATATAGTCCCGCAGTATAAAAAGGGCTCAAAAAGGTCACCTACTTGCTTCAGACATATCACGCTGCTGGACGCTGTGGGCAAATTATTTGCAAAAAGTATACTTCAGCATTTGCAGCAGTGTGCCCAAGACCAGAACATCTTACCGCCAGAACAGGCAGGTTTCAGAAAGAACCACGGAACGCTGGATAACATTGGGGTCGTCCAGACCATTGTGGAGAAATATGTCTCCTCAAAAAGCATCTTGGTATGCCTTACCATCTCCTGGGCCTCATAATAGAATTACACACAGACACTTGGTGTCAAGTGATGATGGGTGGCTCACAGGGGCTCTCCTGTAGGATTAATACACATAATGGTCTCAAGCAGGCTTGCCTGTTGGCCCCTCTTTTGTTTTCCTTTTATATTTATGACCTCCCAGAGAAACTAAACTCAGTGAAGGGGGACGCCCCTAGAATTGGCACAATGTCCATTGGCTCCTTACTATATGCAGATGACGTTGTAATTTTCGATTTAACCCCCATTGGCTTGCAGCGTCGTCTGGATGCCTTGACTAAATATGCGGAGAACCATGGCTTGAAAATCAGTATTGCTAAAAGCAAAATTGTAGTCTTTCGCAAGAAAGGTTTTAGAATAAAGAAAGGGTATAAGTGGCTGTTGGGGCAGGAAGAACATGAAGTGGTCAATAGATACCTGTATTTGGGGAAGGTTTTCTCAAAAAACGGGCGTGACTCAGAGCACATCAAACGGTGTGTTGGTAAGGCCGCCTCCCAGGCTGGAGCTCTAAATAGATTTTATAAGACCTGTGGGAAATGTCATTTTAATCATGTTCTGACAGTATTTAAGGTTAAAATTCCCCCAACATTAACTTATGCTGCAGAAGTTTTGGATAGGAATTACTGGCTCTCTTTTGATAAGGCTGAAGGCCGGTTTTTCCGTCAAATTTGTAATTTAAATTCCTTGGCTGCCCCACATGTTCTTCGTCTGGAATTCCATTTAGTTTCTCCTTATACTTCTTCTTTGGCAGCGGTCCTGAAGAGGGGAACTCCCTCTGTTGGGGGGATGAGGGCACTCTAAGGGCCGCCTTGAAGTTGGAAATGTTTGTAAAATTAAAAGATAAATCAGCCTTTTTTAGATCATTCGCCTATGCAATCCATTTATTTGGGCTTAATTTAAATTGTGATTTACCCATGCCAAAGCCTGTATTGAAGTCATTTTTAAAGAAGTCAGTAAGCACGATTAGTACAGCAAGAGATATAGCTTTAAGTCACCTTAACGAGGTAATCTGTGTGAGTGTGATGGGGAGCAGACCACAGCCCTATCTCTTATGGAATGTCCAACATGGAATCAGAAGGCTAATACTTTTTTTAAGAACTAACCTGTTGCCCCTGAGAGACGTAACTGGTATTTGGGAAAAACTCCTAGAGAGGAGAGAATTTGTGAACTGTGTTGTTCTCAAATACAGGATCTCAATCATGTGCTTTTTGTGTGTCCAGAACTTCTAAGGGCAAGGCAAATGTTTTTGAGGCCCTCTTTTATCAAATTTAATATTTGTTCTGCTGAGGAGGCCCGATCATTTGTGTTGTCCCCTCCAAATGAAATGATCTGCCATAGAATATTTCAATTTTTTTAAAACATTCCTGGCTATTTATTAGATTTTCTGTTTTTAGTTTAGTTGGTATGTATAATGTTAAGCTGATTGCTTAAGGTAGAATTTTGTATTTGTTATAAAGCATTTTTCTTTTATTGTATTGGTGTATTTTTGTGGATCTCCGTTGGAGTTCTGTAACAAATAAACTAATTGAATTGAATTGAATTGAATCCTAAAGCAACAACCAACCTGCACTCCTTAAGGTCTCATGCTCTGCACAGCCCACATTTCATATCAGTCTCGCCTATGGGACCTTATAGGTACTTAGTTATGCAGCACAATATCCTTACTGCAACAACATTAACAGTTGCATGGCTAGACACTTATAAGGTCCCAAAGGCGAGACTTATTGGCTATGCCAATGCTTGTTATTATGCGTTGATGGTGCTCTGCCTTCAATCCTCATTCCTACCGCCACAATGTCCGTACTTTCCTCTTTCAATGGCTTATCTCTTTTCATACCTCCCATGCTCTGCCTCTTATCCTGCCATTCTCACCTCTGCAGCGCCACACATTTCAGCCTCTTATTCTTGTTTTGTGCAGTGCCTGCCTGCTTTGGTTCCTTTACCTTCTCCTGGCGGGGATACTTACCCTCCTCTTTCAAGTCCGATAAGGCCTCTAAAGCAGAAAAGCACCCCTGAGATGAGCAACTGGTTCCTTCAAGCCTCCTCCATGCGCCCCCCGTTTGGCTCTTCACATATAGCAGGGTTATTCCATGCTCTGCTTGCTCATAGATGTGAGTGTAGCCTGCAGAATAACATGCCACAGCTCCAGCAAGGCCAGGAGCTACAGAGATCAATAGCTAGCGTACATGTGATCTGTACGAATCCCAGTAGGACTGCTCAACGGGATAATGCGCCTGCTCCAAAGACTTTAAGTGAGATGCATTTCACATCTTCAAATAACACCAAGATTAGTAAATGAGGTTATGTGCACTGGGCACATTGTGTAAAGCTTGCATTTCGAATTTCCTTGCCAGGTAGCTCAGCACGTTATTGTTCATGCTGTAACGTATTTCCGTTGGTTTGATGTGCTTACATCGGGGGATATTTTGCAAGCAGACCAGTTTGAGGATTGGGCAAATTTTAGAGTTGTTTCTAATGTTTTCTTCACACTAGTGCCTTAAAATGCTATATATGCATTACTTTTTTCAACAATTTTCAGTAAGTATATGGTGTAAAATCCACCATTTAAATACATTTTTTTCAAAATGTTCTTGCGGGAGCCTCCCTCACCGCCCCCCTGCAGCCTCTTTTTGCACTTCAGCCTCGCTCGCTTTTCTCGCTCGCTCATCATACTGGGGTATAACATTTCCATCTCACCACTCTGAAATTCCACCAGCCGCCACTTACTTTTATCAATAGCTTTGAACCTAAGTTTAGCTACACTGTATTTTCTGCTTACAGCTCTTTACTATAGTCAAAGGTTGGCATTTCTATTAGCTAGACCAGTTGGTTGACCAAACACCCTGACTCCCCCCTTCTTCACTGGCCTCCGAGCTCTGCCCCGCCCGACCCCTCTTCCGGGGCCCCCTAACTACGCTCCCTGCCCAGGGCCACCATGAGCCTAGAGCCGCCCCTGGGGTTCTGTAATGAGCAAGTGAAAACGGCAGCCACTCTTGCCTCCTGGTCAAACTTCAGGATTATTAAACAGCACGCCACCTCTGAGAAGCCAACGTGCGTAGGCATTGGTGTGTGTTGCATGATATTTTTGAGCGTGCATTTGCCCTCTTCTATGGGATCAAGACATGACTCGACAGACGGCATTGCCACATTTCTAAGTGTTATAATTTCCAGAGCTGCGCCACATTTCTAAGTGTTATAATTTCCAGAGCTGCGCATTCCTGAGGAGATTCGGCGCGAAACCACTGCAAGCGCAGGTATTCACCACAGCAGAAGGCGTTTATTTATTTTTTTAACGATGAGTCACTGCCTAATGGAATCAGAATTGTTTTCTAATGACTTACCTGCAGCAGTCTATATAAAATGATAATGAGGTATCAAAATTATTGATCGATCCATTTTCTTCCAAACCACCTTCATTTGATTATCTCTTTGAGCATAGTCTGGGTTGGTTTAAGAGAAGCTTTCTAACAGGCCTGTGTGCTCCTTTAATCAATTGACTAATTGCAACCGTGAAAGGCTTTACCCAGTCTCGTTCTCACGTCAGTGCTGCGTAGTTAATGGGCTTCGTCTTATTGCTGCGCAGTGTCGTTGAAGCAAGCGCAGTGTTTGCGTGAATAAGTGGCTTGACAGAAAAAAAGCGTTCTCGATTAGGAAGCAGATAACGACTCCTTCCGCTGTTTACTCAGCAAGTGACACTTCTTTACTTCGACGTGGGCTTTTTATTTATTTGTAAAGTGCGGGATACGCCTTAACGGGAACATCGAGCTTTGGTCACAGACGTGTTCATATAAACAAGGTTAATTGAAGGCCACACTTCCTTGCCTACACGTGCACGTCAATTGAGTTGCTACCCACATACTACTTTCACAGGATTAAACTGTCTATTCTTAGGGATATGTGTGGGAACAGACCCAATTAAGGATGGATCAAACTGGCAAACACATCGTCATATAACCCCCCCACACCTCTCCCCCACTCCCCGTAGTGACAGATAGACACTAGAAAACAGAAGAGTTGCAACTTTCTTAAGGTCTGATTGGAAATGGTACATGCCGAATAATCTTTCTGCAAAGACTCTCGAAAACAGAGTATCAACTAAAATCCACCCTGGTTATTGCCTGCTCGGGTTGATGGTAGACTTTTAGTGTGACCTGTGTGGGAAGCAGTGGGTGTTATACGTGAGGTTGGGAGGAATGCTTGACTTGTGTCACACTGTAGCTGAGTGGGTTATAGCGGAAATAGGTGAGATAGATTTTATGTCATTTGTTTCCAAATAAACGTAGCAATCCGGCAAAAGTTGTTTGTTTTTATTTTAGTGTGTGAAGAGTTGTACACAAAAATGGCACAGGTTTCTTGTCTTGACAGCACTGTAATGGTGAAAGAACTTCTTAGGGATTCGGGTTTTCCAACACCATCAAGACTTTCATTGTTTTTAATTTTTATTAGGGTTTGCCTGCACAGCACTTGAGCTGTGCTTGTGAAATCTATTGTGCTCAATATAAATCTTAAAAGGGTCTTACTGCCGCTCTTACTTTGTATTGGTTCGTGTGTTTGCCACTTACTTTTCCCTTGTTTCTATTGGCTGTTTCACACTATTTCCTGTTGTTTTTCTCGTGTTTGTGCTTATCAGTGTCCCAAGCCCTAAGTACTCCATTTCATCCACTGAACTTCTTTGGGAGGCTGCTCCCTTGATGTCGACAAAGGTCAACATTCTAGTGTTCTGCTTTCCAGTGTGCACCCGGGCTGCACAGCACTTCCTGTTTGTTCAGCTTTTGTAATCTCCCTGTGGCCTCACTAGAGTAAAAGCCTCTGTGAAGCCCGGAGCTGCATGCTCCGATCACAATGGCACTGACCTGTATGCCTGGGGCAGTAGGCACTCACCAGTACCTCCAGGGCCGAAGCAGGGACCAACTCTAGTCAGGGGCGGCTCTAGGCTCATGGCGGCCCTGGGCAGGGAGCATAGGTAGGGGCCCCCGGAAGAGGAGGTCCACGCGGGGTAGAGCGTAGAGGCCAGTGAAGAGGGGAGGAGGGGCAGGGTGTTTGGAAGTGGAATAGAGCCAGAGGCCACCAAATCCCTGCCAGGGGCAGCCACACAAATATGTATCCATCCTCAGAGGATTATTATATTAAAGTATATATATTGATGTGGTGGCCCCTAGGGTTTGGTGGCCCTGTGCAGGTGCACAGCTTGCACATGCCTAAGGCCGCCCCTGCTCTAGTGGTAAAGCCGCATCAGAGGCTGGAGCTTGTTTTAAAATGAAAACATCAGCCTGTGCGGCAGTGAACCTTAAGCCATCAGTGGTAAGTGCCTTATTTGTATTTGCTAGTTGTGCATTTGGCAATGCATGGCTTGTGACAGCCTCATTAGGATTAATTAAAAGCAGTGTACTCACACATGCATTCAACCATTCATTGATTCCATTTACACTTCCATACTTCCATCTAGTCACTCATCCATTCAACCACCTATCAGTCCATTCATCCCTGATCTCAAATTCAGTTTTGCTCTCGCAACGGCATTCACCAGTCCCCCCAGAGCGACGCGCACTCACCAGTCCCCCGAGGCCCAAGCAGGGACACACTCTAGTGCGAACGCAGCATCAGAGGCCGGCGCTTGCTTTAAAATTAAAACATCAGCCTGTGCGGCTGTGTTCCTTAAACCATTAGTGGTAAGTGCCTCATTTGTATATGTTAGTTGTGTATTTGTCAATGCATGGCTTGTGACAGCCTGTCTGCACACATTTCAAATGTCCTTTTTTGTTGATGTTTGTGTCGTCCAGTCTGCACACATTTCTAATATGCTTTATTGTTTGTCTCATTCTGTTGGGAAGTTCTTCAGACTTTTATTTTGTTTGTAAGTGACTACCCGGTGTCCGCATCCTCTTTGTTGTGCCGCTGCAGCGGCTACCCAAATGCCACAAAGTGAGTGGGAGAGCATCTAACGAGGGCTGCCTGGGTGCCATGCTGAAGTCTCTAAAGGGCACTAGGTGCTGCATTTTGTTTGTAAGCAGCTACCTGGGGTTCACATCCTCTTTGTTGTGCCACTGCAGCGGTTGCCCGAATGGTACGTAGTGATTGGGAGAGCAGCTTACGCTTAGAGGGCTGCCTAGGCTCCATGCTGCAGAGTCTTTACGGCTCGGGTGCTGCATTTTGTTTGTAAGCGGCTACTCAAGGTCCACGTCCACTTTGTTTTGTGGCTGCTTATGCGCCACTGACTATATTGGTGGTTTCTCGTGGTGCTACATTTTCCTGTTTAGGACTCCACTGGGATCACTTACTTTCTAATTGCATCTGCCTAAATCATCCCATAACTGCAGGATAACCCGGGTGCTGCATTCTTCTAATAGGGGCTGCCAGGGCATCATGCTGCTTTTTCTGTGTACAGCTGCTTGTCTTTTAGGTCTCGCCTGGCATTAGCAGAGCGCATGCGCTGCTCTTGCCATGCGAGGACCTTTTGGAATCAATACAGTTTTGGAAGGGACTTTGAGCCCCGCCCTTGTTTTCAATTGCCACGCGTCATCATTTATGTTAAACACTGGTGTGTGATTGAAAATCGGGCTTTTCGGTTACTGCCTTGTCCACTTTTAGGACGGCCCATCTGTACAGGCCAACGCCATCTTTGTATGGCGTGATGTAGGGGTGTGTGCTCCTAGCTTGTTTCATGTCTCTCTCCCTTTGGCAATGCTTACACGAGGTAAGACATGCTGCTGGGGCATAAAAGGATTTATTTTTTCAATGTTTAATACAAAAAATACATTTAGCAAACCGGTCATTAGCTTTTCATGGAGTTGCCATGGTGATAATATGTCCACCTTTTAATCTTCTCATGTTATAACATTCCGACAACAGCAGCCCGAATGTTGATGAGAAAAGAAATATGAGGGAGCGGCAGACATTTCCCACTGTGCTTTGTAACATCAAAAATATTCACTGATAAAGCCATGACAAATTGAGTCACTGATATTTACCCATCAACGCGGGAAGCTGATATAATGGAGTATTGGAAAAAATGGCTTCTTCCAAACCGTGCAGCCGCATTGATTTTTTTTATTGCTTTACTCCTTGCGAGTTTGTGCAGGGCCTCGTTTGAATAGTACATTTTCTGCCCTTCATATGCACTTTACTGCTCTCTCTCATTTTCTGTATGTCAATCAATCTCGGTCTCCCACTCAACAGAAACTGTGCCAGGGAAGCGCAGGCAAGATAAGCAAATTGTTCTGAATGTTACGCTTTTTTGGTTTGTGCAATTTTTCGGTTTGTTTGAATGGTTTCTTCATTAAAAGTCTTGGATACTGGTAAAGGCCTGCGCACTTTAGGAGAGAACTGGCCTTTTATTGGTCTGCAGCAAAAAATTATGAAACTCCTCTAGGTGTGGGTTTGGCCAAAGGATCTAAAAACGAAATGGGGTACAAATTACATTGGCAATGTGAAATGACATCACTTGGAGTGGTAACACAGAAATTGATGTCACAGGGAGCTATGTCATAGCCCTGTCATATCCTTCAGTTTCATAGGGATGGTTATGGTTTGTCTCTCAACATCAAATGCTTGTTTTATCCTCCTTCGGAAAATGTCACTTCTATTGTTTACGTTGGCCCCACTCCATACATTGCTCCGATCCCAGACTTTTGATGTAGTTCCTTACAAACTCTCTTTTTTTCACTGTTCATTCTGAAGCTGGCCTTTTATAGCACATGAGGGCTCCAATGACAATAAAAAAAGTGAAAGTACGCTTAGGATGTAATTAAAGAGACCATGCCTTGGCATGAAAAAAATCCTAAAATCTAGCTTCTCTAGTTAGAAATGAACTGTCAATTTGAGCTCAAAACATTGGCTCTAAGTTTAGTTGTGGACCGTTTGCTCAGTGAGGTCATAATACATTTGACATTACTACACTGAGGTAATATTGCATGCTGAACGATTTTGCGTTATTCAAAATGTTCTCCATCCATCCAGCTATTTCAATCATTCTGTATATGTAATATGATAAAGTCAGGGTTGGATTGGGATCATAAATCGGCCCGGGCACACTAAAAAAAGTGGCCCACATTTGCAGATAGCCTTTCTGCAAAACATTGCTTCGGCAAAGTTTAATGAAAAAAAGGGGGCGGGGTCTCTGACAGAGAAATATTTTCTTAGGTTCATTTAGATTTAAAACAAGCATTGGCATAGCCAATAAGTCTCGCTTTTGGGACCTTATAAGTATTCAGTTATGCAGCACAATATCGTTGGTGCAACAATATCAACAGGTGCATGGCTAAACACTTATAAGGCGAGACCTATTAGCTATGCCAATGCTTGTACTTTCCTGCAGTCCCTCTCATTCACTTTTAGTTGCAGTCTAGAAGAGCGCATGTGTCTGCTGTCTGTCTCCCTCCGCTGCGTTGCTTGTCACTTTTGCTGTGTATTCAAAACAAGAGGTCAACTATCAGGCCATGTCTTCAGACAAATTCCTGTTAGTCTTTGGACACGGAGATTGGTGTTTACATTTCATTTTCTGGCTGCAAAGTGAGCGGTTTTTGTAAAGTGAACTATTTGATAATCGTGGATGAGTACAAGAAGTGTGAAAGCAAAGGCTGTAAGATGTTATTTTTTTTAGCAAACCATCTAAGTAAATGTATTGTACATATATTTGAAAATATACCAGCAGTTGAGAAAGACAATTTAAGTGGTGTTTATGCAATTCTGAAGTGTGATGGAAGCTAAGATTTAAAACTTGTGATCTTACACTTTCCTGCTCAGCCCTCATGGGATGCTTAAACAAATATAACTATATTAAAAGGCTCCTTATTTTTGGGTAACATTAAAGTTATCAAAAGCGTCCTCAAAGTATAGATTCCTAATGCAAACCATCTCTTTTTTTTAAATGGTGTTTTCGTTTTTAAACAATGTATAGTATTGATACACATAAATGGGTTTTATTTACGGGAGCTCCACAGCCCCACTTCACTTTTATCCCACAGTGTCACTTTCACTGTGTGTGGACTATGCTTTAAGAAAATAGATGAGGCTGGGCATAGTTCTCTCTGACACTGTATGCCCCACAGCATAATATCTGCTTTACAAGTTTCCAACAGTGAAATACTTGGTCTGTTTTGTCTTTTTATAGGTTTTGAGTGCAAATCATTTGCACTGTGCCAATTAGGTTTCGCCTGCAAGCAAGACACATGCACTGCGCTTGCTAGGTTTCGCCTGAACAGCGCTTGTGAAATTTATTGTATTTAATACCAATCTTAAAAGGGGCTTCAGTAGCTCATATTGCATAACTGCTGCCAAGCTACAACTTACAACAACAAACTGATTATTATTAATCACATAGGTGAAACCTATTGTATTTACCAATGTTTGTTATTCTTGCACATCCTGTCTCTGCTCCTCTCTTGCTGCATTCCACTTTCATGCTCTCTGTGGTTTTATTTCCTAGTCTCTTCTTTTTGGCTTTAGTCCTATTTTTTTTCAATTCTTCTTTCCCTGTGTCTCTCCTTCTGTACACAATTGAGTACGAGTTAAATGTGGTGCCTGAAGGTATATCAGATGTTACAAAGTGTTTAGATGCTGCTTGGTTTCTTGTATCTGATGGTACACCTGCTAAGCAGGAGACACAAATGCCACAAAGCTCCTTTTGTCCTCTGTCTATCTCTCAATGGCCTCCCTCTATGGTACTGAATTCTTAAAGCTGCAGTTCTTAACTCACAACTCTAGTACATCTTAATTCTCATCGTGTCACATTGAAAAGTTACTAGGCCACGACTCCTGGACGTATATTAGACCCTTTTCTCAGAAAGAGTTGTGGGTAATCAAGAATGTGACCTGCATAATATTATTGTAACACATTTTCCAATACCTCTCAAGCAAACAGAAAACCCATTGATGCAATTACAATGAAACCCCAATGATCGATAGGAAACGCTGGACCTGTAATACTTTCAAACATGATGACCTAGGCATAGATCCATTTACTCCCATGTAGAATTACCCCATGGTTGCTTAATATTATTATCGAGTAAATTGTATGCCTGGAGTGGGGAGTGGGCAAATTAAGGTGTGGGTGCCTTGTAGGTTTATGAACTGCCGCAAATATGACACCGTTTGAGGAATCCCCAAATCCTCTTCGACGCTTTCTCACTTTGGAAATGGCTATAGGATTAGGCCAGTCGGTGGTTGGAGGTAATGACTTTCCTGGAAGGGAAGGGAAAATGAATTGTCAATGGAAAAAATATTTTCACCTGAGTGGAAAAAAATTGAAAAAGTATCCTAAGTCACATGATTTTCCAAGGAGTACCCCTAATGCCTGACAAAACTTATAAGTCAACACCAATTTGTAAGAGTACATGTACGGGTGTAGATTAACAAGTTTTGTATGTGAATTGGACCGTACTCGTGGGCTAATGCACAATGACGGTCCCTCCAGGAGAATGGGCTGAGAGACCCCTTAGCCTCCCATATCTCACTGAATGGGGGCCCTGTAGGGGTTGCCAATCTGCCTGCATTTCAGGGGATGCTGGGGCCTTCATTACGCCTCTCGTGGGAACCCATTAACAGTTACGAGGGATATGACAAAACCTCAAATAACCAAAGTAGACTTTAGGTCTAGGAGCATCTGTAACCATGTCCTGTACAACAGAGACTATTTACACATCAAAGGAGTAGACTTCAACTCCCAGCAAGTCTTCTTCCAGGGATCTCTTCAAGCAACAAAACTCTATGATACACCACCCTGAAAGGTCCTTTAATTTTGCTGGGAACCCTGGAAAGGGAGCCAGAAAATTGTTCATAAAAAACGAAACATAAGAATGGTGGGAGGATGATCTGAGAACTACTGGCTCACTCCTTGATGACCATCCACCTGAGACACCCTGGGCTTGGTTTGATCTTTGATAGTACAGTGGGAAGTAAAATTACAAAAATGCTACCACCTTCTTTAATGAAATATTTAAACCCCACATGGCCATCAATACAAATCCATTTAAATACCACAACATCCACTTGAATCCAGTGTGTTCGAGTATTTATCTTGTTCCTTGTGTAATATTCCTATTTTTATCAAAAATGTGCTCATTGTATGTCAATCTCTCCGTCTGCAGTACAGAAAAACGATACAGACATATACAACATGTAATACAAATGACAAAAAAATCCTCACAATACCAACACTACATTGACATAAAACAATATTGAAACGTTTTTGTAATAATTCAAACACGTTTTTAGCAAGGGACCCATGTTGAGCATACCCTGCCGAATAAGGGTGAACAAAGCAAACACAAAGAGATAATTGACGGAGCGCTGAAACTTTTCAAACACTCACCTCAAGTCACAGATCACCCTTAGTTAGCAGGGTATGCCCGGACGTGGGCACCTTGCTCACTTTGCCACTGGATTCAAGCTAGCCTGGCTGATGAGGGGTGTTAGTGCAACCAGAACTGCCAAGCCAGGTCTAGTGAAGACCTGGCTTGGCAGTACGGGCTGCACTGTTCCCATGAGGCACAGGGTCAAGACTGATCTGCGTATGGCTCGGTCTGAACTCAGGTGGCAAAGTGAGCTAAAGAACGATGATGGATTCAACCCAGTTCTGTGACTGGGGGTGAGTGTCTGAAAAGTTTCAGCGCTTCTTCCATCATCTCCTTGTGTAGGCTTTTTACCCAGCCAGAAGCCCAGATTTTTGACCACCTTGTTAGATTAGGGAAGGGCCCAAGTTCTTCTGGCTACCAATGTGGCTGATTGCCAACCAGTAGAATCTGCAGTTTTTCCCCATCAGTCTTGTTGCAGCTACCAAATAAGAGCTACTGTTGGCAACTTGGTATCCATCAATCTATCAATCAGAGTACTTGTAAAGCACGCTACTTACCCACAAGCGTCTCAAGGCGCTGAGGGGAGGGGGTGCCGCTACTTCTCGAAGAGCCAGGTCTTGAGGAGTCTTCTGAAGGCGAGTAGGTCTTGGGTCTGCCGTAGGTGGGTAGGGAGGGTGTTCCAGGTCTTGGCGTCGAGGTAGGAGAAGGATCTGCTGCCGGAGGTTGTTCGTTGGATGCGGGGGACAGAGGTGAGGGCGAGGCTGGCGGAGCGGAGCTGGTGGGTGGGGGTGTAGAAGCTGAGTCTGCTGTTCAGGTAGGCTGGCCAGCATTGTGGAGTGCTTTGTGTGCGTGGGTGAGGAGCTTGAAGGTGATCCTCTTGTCGAAGGGGAACCAGTGTAGGTCTCTCAGGTGGAGGGAGATGTGGCTGCGGCGGGGGACGTTGACGATCTGTCGGGCGGAGGCGTTTTGAATGTGTTGTAGTCGCTGTAAGTGTTTGGCTGGAATTCCTGTGTAGAGTGCGTTGCCGTAGTCCAGTCTGCTTCTGATAAGGGCCTGTGTCACTGGTCTTCTTATTTCGGTCTGGATCCACTTGTAGATCCTGCGGAGCATGCAGAGGGTTTTGTAGCAGGAGGAGGAGATGGCATTGACCTGTTTAGACATGGAGAGGGAGGAATCGAGGCTGAATCCTAGGTTGCGTCCATGGTCGGTGGGTGTTGGTGCTGTTCCCAGTGTGGTCGGCCACCAGGAGTCGTCCCAGGCTGAGGGGGTGGGTCCGAGGATGAGTACCTCCGTATTGTCCGAGTTCAGATTCAGATGGCTGTTCTTCATCCAGTCGGCGACTGCCTTCATTCCCTCGTGGACGTTGTTTTTGGTGGTGTGCGGGTCCTTGGTGAGGGAGAGGATGAGCTGGGTGCCGATGGCGTAGGAGATGATGTTGAGGTTGTGTTGGTGGGCCATTTGTGCGAGGGGGGGCATGTAGACATTGAACAGCATCGGGCTGAGGGATGAGCCCTGGGGGATGCCGCAGATGATGTCGGTGGCCTCAGGTCGGAAGGGTGGGAGCCGGACGCTCTGGGTTCTGCCGGAGAGGAATGACGTGGTCCAGTCAAGGGCCTTCTCTTGGATTCGGGCTTCTAAGAGCCGTGTCTTTAGAGTGCGATGGGAGACCGTGTCGAAGGCGGCTGACAGGTCCAGGAGGATGAGGGCTGATTTTTCGCCGTTGTCTAGTTGGCGCCTGATGTCGTCTGTGGCGGCGATGAGGGCTGTCTTGGTGCTGTGGTTTCATCTGAACCCAGACTGGGACGGGTCGAAGATGTTGTTGTCTTCCAGGTGGTGGGCCAGTTGCATGTTGACGATTTTCTCGATGACTTTCGCCGGGAATGGGAGCAGGGAAATGAGCCAGGTGTTCTTGAGGTCCGTGGGGTCCACCTTGGGCTTCTTGAGGAGGGCGTTGATTTCAGCATGTTTCCAGCTTTCCGGGAATGTCGCTGTTTCGAAGGAGATGTTGATGACCTTCCGTAGTTAAGGTGCAATGGCAGCGTCTGCTTTGTTGAATATGTGGTGTGGGCATGGGTCTGACGGAGATCCTGAGTGGATGGAGTTCATGACCTTGCATGTCTCGTCGTCGTTAACGTTGGACCAGGAGGTCAAGCGGTTGGCGATGGTGGTGTTCACGGGGGTGTGGGGTCTGGCGTAGTCGGGCGGTCATGGTGTTGAAGCTGTCATGGATGTCAGCGATCTTGCGGTGGAAGAAGATGGCTAGTGAGTTGCACAGTTCTTGTGAGGGCGGTATGTCGTTGGCGTTGGCGCTGGGGTTGGAGAGTTCCTTTATGATGCTGAAGAGCTCTTTGCTGTTGTGTGCGTTGTTATCCAGGCGGTCTTTGAAGGAGGATCTCTTGGCTAATCTGATGAGGTGATGATGTCTGCGAGTGGCTTCCTTGTGGGCTGCGTGGTTGTCCGGAGTGCGTTCGTGGAGCTATATTTTCTTCAGTTTCCGGCATGCGCGTTAGGAGGTCTGCAGCTCGTCGGTGAACCAGGTGGCTCTCTTGCTGGTGTGGTTGTTGGAGGGTTTCTTGAGTGGGGCGAGGGTGTTGGTGCAGTCGTCGATCCACTGTCTGAGGATGCGGGCTGTGGCGTCTGGGTTGGTGGGGTCAGTGGGTGGGTTCTGGGCGAGGGTGGTGATCAGCTGGTCTTCTGTGACTTTGCTCCAGCAGCGGCAAAGGAAGCTGTTGGGTGCGGTGGTGCGTGGTTGGTTTGTTGAAGGTGAAATGGATGCAGCGGTGGTCGGTCCAGTGGAGTACGGTGGTGTGGTTAAAAGCGATGTGGGTGCCTGTGGAGAAACCTCCATATGAGTGGATGTGGGAGGGAGGAGCAGCTGGGAGGCGGGAGCGGTGCGGCGAATGGAATAGCAGGGGGCGGGGCCGCAGGGGAGGCAGCGGCTGGAAAATCGCCAGCAGCGGGGGTCACAGCAGGCAAGGGACAAGGGACACAGAGAAGGGGACATAAGGGGGAACAATGGACACAGAAGCAAATGGAAGGGGCAGGCAGGCACTAAAAACAATACGAGGAGGAAGCAGTGCAGGGCAACACAGAGCTCAGAGCAGCAGATGCGGACGAGCAGGCGAGATACAGATCAATGGGCAGCAGTAGCAGCGGAGCACAGGTCAGACAGGGGGCTGCGTGGCGGTGAGGGGGACGACCTGCCTGGTGACCGGGTCGAAGGTCGCAACACAATAATCTGCATGTTGTGAGCATACGAAAACAAATCCGATCCTAAGCCTCCAGTACATTTTCTTGAGGGTGGACATAAACGTTAAACAATGTGGGGCTCAAAGAGGAACCCTGTGAGACCCCGTACAGAAGCTTTCGCTTATTATAAGGTTTTGAGAAAACTTGAAACTCGATCTTGCAAGAAAGAGTGAAACCATAGCAAAACAGTGCTCTGGGTGCTGCTTTCTGCTATCATCTGAAGGAGCGCTGGATGGGGGACAGTGTCAAACGCTGCACTCAAGTTGAAAAGGATTAGGGCTGCATTTACCCTGTGTCCAGAATTGATCTGATGTCCTCGGTCACCCCTAGAAGCGTGGATTCCACACTCGGACTAGGGTGGAAACATGTTTGAGATGTGTGGAGTTGTTTATGAGGTTCTAAATATTCTGATAGTTTGCGATTGATGTATTTCTCGAGGATCTTCAGACAGATAGTCAAAAGCAAAATCGGACGTTAGTTCATCTACTCAGATCCCACCAAGTCAGAGCTTATATTTGAGCCGGTGGTTTCGGGTGCTCGGCAATGGACCTTAATTGTCAGCACCAGCACTTATGACAGTCTGCCACATGGTGGCGCTGTTTGTCTGATTTAGAGTGAGCACGACAACAATTGTTTACTAATTCAATACACGTTATAAATTACTAATACCTGTCGCCCAGGCTATTCTGTTAGCTTTTGGGGCCTCCAATGCTCTGAATTGTCACACTTGTAGGAGTGTGATGGTTAGCAGTTGGTTTGGTACTGTCATTGGTAGCGCTAGCAGGGGCAAGCAGAGGTGCCGGCTGCTGTGGCCTCCTGATGAGGGCCCTGGCACTTTTTTTTTTTTTACAAATTAACTACTGCTCCAAGTTAGACTCTTTTAGCAGGGAAACTCCATGAAATGTTTTAAAGCTAGGCGGACCACACCATTTGACATGAAGGCGTTCAGCAAATTAACCAGGATTGGGAATAAGGTAGAACTAATCCTTTTCAAACTTCCTGGCAGTAGAGGGTCCAGCAGAGATTCAGATTTAAAGGCGCATTGGAGATCCAGGAAATTGGCATCATCCATGGAATTAAAGGATGCCAAGGAGAATTAAAATATGGGGACAGAAACAGTAGGCCACTCCACCTCTGCGGAAACACTGAAAGATGCATGTATGTCAGCGACCTATCTAAAGAAAAAGACAGCAAGTGCATTACATTTTGCTTGCGCGATATAAGGACGTAGCAACACATAAGTGGGTTCCATAATCGACTTCAATTTTTTAAAGAGTTATTTGGATGAATTATGGGCAGTAGAAATGTTATCAACGGTCTGCCATGCTAGCCCTGTAACGTCAGGCTGACTGGAATTGAACCATCGCCAAAGATCATAGGGCCTGATTTCTAGTCTGGTGGTCGTCCAACAGCCAGTCTCTCGGTGGCGGCCCACTGTACGCTGCATTACGACTTTGAAAGTCGTTGCGGCAGAGGACCACCGGCTGCGCCAGGTAACATTCATTTCCTAGTGGTGGCACAGCTGCGCCATAATGTAAGATGCTCAGCGGGACAGTGCCCTGATGCATTATGGGCCCGCTCTCATTATTTCCTACTAATTCTTCAATCCACGTTCTGCTCCCACTTCCTGCCAGGATGCACGGTGTGCTCTCTCATCATGCTGTGATGCATGTTGTACTTCCCCACACCCGTCCCACATCGTGTTCCGATGAATGCCTGTTCTCTGACAGAGCCTAAGGGAATCCTGGCGGGGGAAAGAGAGGCCGAGCATAGTTGCTGGGCCGCTTTATACCCTAAGGAACGCCCCCATCTCCCAGGTGACCATCCCTATTGGCTGCAAGCGTAAGGGGGCGGCTCAAGGAGGGGTGCTCCGCTAAGGGCTCTGCTCGCCCGTCGTATGGGACTAGGGCGCTGTCCCGCCCATGCTCCTCTGCGTGTCGCGCGGTCAGCGGCATTCACTGATGCGTGTTGTGCTCTCTGGCACCGTTTGACTCCCGCTGTGCCTTCCTGTGCCCACGAGGCCCTCCTGAGCCAGTACCTCGTGTTCCCCAGAAGATGTGACTCTTGTTATGCTGGTGGCCAGTCGAGGGGTGAGTTGTGGGGCTCTTCTTTCCCTGCTACGAGAAGCAGAGGCCATTGGCCCCCGGGGCGGCCCAAAGTATCCTCATTGCGTGAGAGGCGCGAGGATACGCACTGAGTGCGCATGATCATTAGCCCAGTGCAACACTACAGGCACCTTTGGGTTCTTGTAGGGCTGGGTGGGGAGTAGAGATGAGAGGCAGAGGAGTGATGTACAAGAAGGTAGTGGAGTTAATCGGTCGTGTGAGAGGAAGAAGGTGGCAGGTGTGGAGACCAAACTATCCACTCACTTCGATTTACGTTCGACATAATTCAGCAGAAGTGTGTCAATTGTACAGCCTTGCGCTGCTCCCTCTTCGAGGAAAGAAGGGAGGTGCGAAGTAAGAGGTGGGTTATTTCAACGAGAGAAGAAACTTAGGAAAGAGATTTAGCCTTCTGGAAGCACAGGGTGGTAGAGGAACAAGACGCGCATCTTGAAGGCATATAACTGCGCAGGTTGGAAGGAGGCTGCGGGTATGGGCCCTACAGCAGCACCGATGACATCACCAGGAAAGGGGTCAGCTGCATCGAGCCTGCAGAAAGTGTTAGATGGTGAAATTCGAGGGAAGGACAAGGAACGGTGCTGGGGTCGGGTCGCCCTGCTCAGCCACACTCGTGTTGTGTACTGACAGATCACCTGCACTATTCCTGTGACACTCTGTCTATTTTTAATACACAGGTCATTGTCTGATAGAGCCAGCATGCTATTCACACATAACAGGTCAGAAATAGTGAATGACAAATACATGTACATTTATAATTTTTTTATGTAGTGTTTGCACTATTGCCCTTGTCCTGAAGAGGCCTATAGAACATCTAAGGCTGAAAGCACCCGCGTCAACATCTATTTAGGAGTCTGTAGTATATAAAAAGTGATTTAATAATTGTTTATTTGACAAAATAAGAGCGATAGAAAATACCCCCCCCCCCCTTCTCCTTGTATGTCAACTTAGACTACCTCTCAGTGTATCACCCAGGTCAAAGGGTGGACACAAGTAAATAATTGGTATTGGCATTGGCAACGTTAGTTGTTTGTATATTTCTTGTACATTTTTGTGTCACAGGTTCTTTATGTCGATTGACTAGATGCCATTGTAGATTGTAGATGTGTCTTTATTAATGAAATCATACGTGTTTGAAGAAAAAACTGTGAGAGGGTAATTAAATGTGCTCTACTCAGAAATAAAAACTGTGATATTAATTCCTCCCTACCAATCTCTGTTAATATAGATATTGTTATATACCCAGATAAGAGGAGGGTCATTTGGGTATACCCCGTGTGTATATATATATATATATACCAGGATAGGGATCAGCTGCATGTAATGTAAGGCTTCTCAGTTGTTTATTACTGTATTTTGACGTTAAAGTGGTACTAATAAGAGAATCATTGAGCCAGACAGTGCTAGCATTTGTAAAATTGGTAAAATAATTAATTGATACTATTTGAAAATGTGCCCCAATATACAGTTATTCCGTTTTGGCGGAAGAGCATCACTCCACTACTGGACCCAGCAGACGCATGTAAAATAAAATGATAAATGACCAATTAATAAAACTGCTTTATTATCATTTTATTTCATTTTGGCGCCTCAGCCGAGTCTTGAGGGCGGGCCATCAGCAAGAGGAGGAGTGGTGAGCACAGGGCACAGTAAGTGCGCATGTCGGCTTGGCCGGCCGTCTTAGGACGGCCAAACCGACATAACCACTTGGATATCTCCAGGCTGTTGCTTGAAGGTATCAGCAGGGCTCAGGAGCACAGGTTAGCAGTCCCTGCAGGAAGGTGGAGCCCGCTCCGCCCAATCCCTACGCTTCTCTCATGTTGGGTAAAGCCAGCATAAGAGTTGCATCTGGATTTTCACAGGGGAGTCTGGGAGCCTGTGTGAGCATCGTCATATCTGAAGAGGCAGCGAGGCAGCGGGCGTGGGCTGCAGGTAAATTCTGTTTTTTTGCTTTTTATGTCCCCGCGCTGCCCTACCGATTTCCTTTACTAACAGCCACCACTACCATTATACCGCATACTTTGCATTTTCTTGCTGCACAATTTAGTTAACCCTGCCACAAAATGATTCCAGTGGCCCTGCATGTTATTTAGCCTTCTCTTACTACATAATTCCAGTGGCCCTGCATGTAATTTAGCCTTCTCCTGCCACATAATTCCAGAGGCCCATGGTGTGAGTGGATATCATCCTATGTTAATGTGTTAACATATGTGACCAAAAGTATTCTTCCTGTGATACTACACCCTTAATTAATGATCCCATTACATCTTCGTTACAATCACCACACAGAGCATTTGTTCAAATTGTTTTGAGATTTAAAACATTTTTAAAAACGTGTCGTTTGGCTGCTGGCTAGAAAGCCAATTTTCACTTTCTGATTTTTACTTCAATGAGGATTGTGAAGTAGTGTGGCTCACTGGTTAGAGGCGGCAGACCCGAGAGCAGAGGACGGCCCGGGACCAGGGTTCGATTCCCGGCGCGGCAGGGTCAGCGGACTCGATAATTCTCTCGCCTCGGTGCCCACTCTGATCAGCGATCACACTCGGCAACTCTGGGCATTAGCTTGCCTCATCTTCACTAACGGCCCCACCAGACCGCCGGGGATGCCTGGTCTCACCCTGGAGATACCCATTAAGGGACCATCTCTCAGGGGAGCCAGGAAGGGTTTCGCAGCGGTCGAAGCGCCTTGGGACCCTCCGGGTAAGTAGCGCGCTATATAAATGCCTATACATTTACATTTACATTGACAGTCGCAGCCTTGTCTTCACTTGACATAGGTCAGCAGTCAAATAGCTCAAGCCAGTGGGATCTGGGTGTAACCAGGAGGTCAGGGGTTTTCATTCCCTTGTGACTGGCTCAGCCATTCATGCTTCTTGTGTTGGTAACATGAGTACCAACAATGTTGGGCTATAGTAAATCAGTTACAAGGTGTCCAGCGGAGTGAGTCTGTGCACTAATAGTAGAAATGAGGAGCCCGCACATACAGGGTGATGAATCGGTCACTCGCCACAAAAATGCATTTTTTTTTGCTTCTTCTGGAAAAATCATTAGAACATCAACGAAAGGTATATGTGTCATGTAAAGGCAGTATATATATATGTTTTACCAATTTACCCTGTGGTCATTCTTCCTGTTTATCTCTACTCAGAATCCCCCACTTTATGTATTTTTCTTCTTTTTCTGAAGTCACGAACCCAGGTCTCTGCACTAAAATAGAAGCGCTATAATGATGTTGCTAATGCTGGCCACCACAGGAGAGCCTACGTCATTTCCCTTTACAGCACCCTTGTTGACAGTGATCCATATACGTAGCTTATTTCCTGAGGAATAAACGATGCGAGATATGCAGAGGTGTTCCCCCTCAGGACCGCGTCAGTAGACCGCCCCCTCCCCCTTTTGAGTCAGTCAGTGGCCTGTTCACCTCTGACCTGACTCCCTTCAGCGCGCGCTGCTGCTGTGCTGCTGCTATGAATAGCTCGTAGGTGCCTGCGGGTGCTGTTTAGGTCCAGTCAGAGGGTTGTGTACATTACGGACTGCTCAGCTCGTACTAAGGTCTATCTTCGCTTTCTATTTTTAGCCTACTAATGGGGATCTGTCATGGTCGGTACAATAAAAATGCTGATGCGATTCTGGAGGAGATGTGGGTCATGCAGGCGGCGAATAAAGCAAACAATACAGGCACCGCACCGAAAGGGCAATTAATGGGAGCTCTAGGGCGATTAATGGAAGCTCCTGGGCGATTAATGGGAGCTCCAGGGCTATTAATGGGAGCTCTAGAACGATTAATGGGAGCTCCAGAGCGATTAAAGGGAGCTCTAGGGCGATTAATGGGAGCCCCAGGGCGATTAATGGGAGCTCTAGTCTAGGGCATACAATTGCTGTAGTTTGACGGGGTGGCAAAAACTGCAGCTCCTGCATCATATTTTCACTGCCCACGATGTCGCTATGTCTAAATGTAAGCAAATTAACAACTTATTTCCTGTCGAAATAATTGAAGGAAAACAAGCATTGGCAAAACCAACGCTAGCATTTTAAATCATAAGCACTGTCTAATAATTTAAAATGCAATACAGACTTTTACGTTTTACCAGTGCAGAGACAGACGTATATATGCTATCCCCCAAGAGGTTTCATTACAAAAGAACATTTTCTTCCGCCAGTTATTTGATACACGTCACAGATAAATACATGGATTGTGGGGAAACTTCTGTACACCAGCTGCATAAGGTAAGATTTATTTTAATATGTTCAATTTGCAGGAACACAATCCTAT
Organism: Lissotriton vulgaris; assembly: GCF_964263255.1. Lineage (NCBI taxonomy): Eukaryota > Metazoa > Chordata > Amphibia > Caudata > Salamandridae > Lissotriton > Lissotriton vulgaris. The sequence continues at coordinate 1,805,196,144 of NC_141687.1, read as the reverse complement.
GCTTTATAATGGATACCCGTTTCCCATTTGGAGTATCGGTTCTTTCCTGTCTCGCGATACTGCTTTTCCTCCACTTTCCCACTCATAAAACAAATTCACCTCGGTATGTGAAGGCAGCCGTGCCAAAAGGCATGAGGGCGGTTTTGTTGACAAAACGTTCTGTACAGCTGCTCCACTTTGTCAGTGCGTAGAAAAGAACAATATCAATGAGGTCCGTGCCAAGCAAATGCGCAGTGGCACAAAGGTGCATGTTTATCCTGAACATATGCCACTGGTTTAAGCCCTCTTCTACGGGCTGCTGTTCGGAGCCTGCAGCACAGGGTTCGAAACCGGCAGTGTCTAAATTTTTGAGCACTTTTTATCCTGTTAAATTGACAGTTGTTTCTTCATACTTTCATGTCCGGGAAAAAAAACGCAGTGCTCTTCGGGAGAATGCTCTATTCGAGAAGCCGCAATGGTGCCCTCTCAACCCCCCTTTTAACTAGGGACCCAACATGACATGGGACCACTTTAGCGGTGCAATGGTGTGCATTGATGCATTCCAGCAGCGGCAGTCCGACCACAGGAGTGAGCCTAGAGGCTGATGGGATGCTGAATATTAAATAAGTAGGGCAGGAAACAGTTTGGTTCATTGATCATTCAAAGTCCCAGACTCCCAGCAGGCTTGTTTTTTCTCTCGGATCCCACTGATTCGGGTCGGTGGAAAGAGCTTGTACTGCAGGAACATTGGGGAGCTAGACAGAAGGCAGGCACGGTCCGGGGGGCTCATCTCAACATTGAATGCGCCCGGAAGCCTTCGATGTGCGGGCTCTTGTAAGCAGGGCACAAGTCCTAAAAAAAAAAAAAAAAAAAAAGAAGTGGGTGGACTAACCTAGTTAATCAGAATGCAAGTGGCATCACAGCACGTGACATCACGGCGCGTGACATCACAGGAAGTGGTATCATAAGAAGTGACATCAGATCTTTAATTTCACATATATGTTTAACATGTCTCTCATGAGTACATTGGAGCACATTTCGAGAATACAGGGAAACCCTCCTGATTGAGGTGGAAGATTCACACTTTTGTAAGCTACACATAAAACATTGCTTTTTGTCAGCATAAACTTCCTCTACCCATAGTGCTTTACAAGAAAAAATAGTGATATTTAAATTACTACAAAGCATCCTCAGGGGTAGTAAGCAAACACCCTATAAATGCTATTTATTTTGTGTAAATACAGGGAAAGTTCAACACATCTGACTTCTTACAGTGCATACATATCTCCTAAACAGGGACTGAACAAAGTGAAAAGATGCTTCTCTTGAGTATGTGTGAAGTGCTAACAAGGTGTATGCCTTTGTTTCCCCTCTGCTACATTTGCATCTAGGTGTGAGGCTCCTGACTGATGCCAGCCAGGACACTGGAACAAAAGAACATCTCAAATTGGGCCTTTGTTATGGACCCAGCAGGAGTCTGCACGTTGTTGCAATCAAAAGCAGACAACAACATGCAGGCACTGCTGAATGTGTCCCTGTGTTTGCAAATTATACCCGGATGAATTCAGCATATTTTTAAGTGGGACCAACTTCTTGGCAGTTTGGACGGCGTCCACCCTGTGAAAATAGTGGGCGGATGCCGTCCACCCGCATGTACCCCCGACTGGTGCCCTGCTTGTAAGACACATGAAAACCCAGCTATGCGCAGCAGCGGTAGTGAGAAGCAACAACGAGAACACTGGCACACGCTGTGCCCATCTCAGTGTTGGGGCTCTAGAGCGTCCCTTAAGCAGACTGTCCCACTTTGTAGCAATAGGCAAAAACAAGCATTGGTAATGTCAATAGGTCTCGCATTTGTGAGAGTTAGAGATATTGGCATTGTAAATGTAAATGTTTTTTACCCATTCAGTGGCGGCTCGCAGTGGGAGTGCTGTGGGTCAGTAAAGTAAGTAAAGAAATAAATAATGCTATTTACCTTGGGCTCACGGCATCGCCAACTCGGCGACGCAGCGAGGGGAAGGTAAATAGTTTTATTTATTTATTTACATACTTTACTCGTGGAGGTCGTATGTCCGACTCCACGACCTCCCCACCTGCCCGCCGCCCCAGCACTCCCATTGCGAGCCACCACTGGTTTTGGTTTGTAGTGCAGTGGATGTATGTGGTGTGTAATGGAATTATGTGGGTTGTATTGAATTTTTTTGAGTGTGGTGAAATTTTGTGTTGTGGAGTGGGTTTTTGTAGTGGAATTATGTGATATGGTGGATAGACAGTGGTGAGACCTAATCAGAATATATATTAGCAAGTGTAGATACTAATATATATTGTTGTGCAGATATGGTGAGGTGAAGGTGCACCAATGTAAATGTATTCCTAAGTGAAGATAGGCTGATGTGAAAATATGCTAATGTTAAGATATGTCACTGTTAAGATATGTCAACTTCAGCATAAAGTAACATAAGAATATGCTGATGTTAAAGTTTGACAATGTTGCAGTGCTCGTTCCAGAATTTATTAAACAGAAGTGGATGTTTGCGCATGTGTGCATGTTTAAAATTGTGTGACGTGAAATTGTGTGGAGTTATGTGTAGTGGAATTATGTGGCATAGTGTGCAGTGAAATTATGTGGATAGTAGTTATGTGGTATTGAGTGTACTAAAATTATGTGGAGTGTGATTGTGTATTATGAAGCGTAATTATGTGTAGTGGTACTGTATGTTAATGTTAGAAATAAAAGAGTAGGATCAAATGAGATTGCTAGGCTAGTGGGGTGCACATTGTTGTCCCCTTGATAGTAATCTTTTTATTAATATTCGATGGAAGAAAGGCAAAGTGGAATCACCGGGATTAGAATCTGTGATACGCAGTGCAGAGCAGTAAGTGCATTAACCTATTGAGACACCGGGCCCGGTACACACAGGACCAGTGATGTGTAAAAGGGTCGAGACTCTTCACATTTCTCCTTCACACTGTGTCTAGACTGTTGGAACCGGTTTACATAAGGAAGGTTCTGGTTCTTTCGGCAGAAAGCAGACCATGGAGGGAACTTTCGTATAAACCGAGCAAGTGTTTCCCAGGATAGTTAGAGGTGTATGCTCGTTCCCTCCCACAGTGAAATGGTTTTTCTTCTAAAGATGGCTCTGAAGGTCATGTCACACTCACAAAGTGCTAGGATTAACATCACTTTCACATCCATAGATATATTCAGAGGTACGAACCCATAAGAGGACAGACTAGGTCTTAGTATCCAATTACAGAACAACATTTCACATGAAATGCATGTAGAAATGCTTAGATTAATTTTCAATGAAATATCAGAAACAAACCTTGGTAAAACCAACATCCTTGCTTTAATGTGCTCAAGCAAATACACATTTGTGAGTTCCTAATACAACACGCCTCAATCCCCTTTTGCGCCCAAACATCACTTAAGTCCCTGAAACCCTGTACTATAAACCTTTGATTTTTTCCCCACTTTGAGTGTCCCCAACTCTCTGAACTTGTGTTACTGAGCTCGGGGCATGGTCTCAATCCAAATCCGGAAGCAGATTGTACATGCCCCCTACCCCACACGACCACCCCTGCACTGAGGCAAACACCACGATTAAAGAAGCGAAATATTGTACATTGGAATGCAAGGGGGTTTCATCATTATATTTGTATTTTAGAAACAAATGGTACTTACTACGTAAGATAAAATCAAAACAAACACATCTTCAGTTTATAAAGAAGCACAATTTGTGAAGAAAATAAACCTAGAAAATGCTAAAATGAACCACTTCTGTTTATTGAAAGGCAGACGTTGTTTGAGAAATTCCACGTGCAAAACATGGTAACATATATTTAATGATGTGTTTTCTGATGGCGAAACACCCTCTTTGTTATTAAACTAACCAATTGTAGAAAAGACCAGTTAGTTAGACCTAAACATTAACCCTGGGTGAACTACTACGCTACGCTCGCGTAGTTTGCGAAGTTTGCTCTACTTCGCACTATGCAAATTGCACGTAGCACAGTGCAAACACTCGTAGTGTAGAGTAGCGTAGCGGTCATTTTTTGCTTGCTTGCGGTTCTCAACATCAAGTTGGCGACCGCAAGCGAGCAAAATGACATCCCGGTGAGACTTTTTCCTCATTCACGATCAGCAACATCAAGTTGCCGATCGCGAGTGAGGAAAAGAAACCTCCCGGCAAGATTCTCAACGCGGGGAGGTCAGGTTTCTCATTGTGAGTGGTCGCGTATGTTTGCGACCGCTCGCGATGAGGAACTACCAGTCTGTGTTGAGAAAGCTGCCGCTCGAGTAGAAATCTACTCGAGCGGCAGAAAACGACCGCTTGCACTGTGCAAGATGCGGTTTGCACTGATTGCACAGTGCGGGCAAGCAACCAGCACTGTGCAATCAGTGCGAACACCATTTTGCACAGTGCACTACGCAGTTCGTGTAGCTACGCGTAGCTGGCGTAGTGCGAAGTGCACTTCGCATAGCTATGCGTAGTGCTACTACGTGAACTACTCCCAGGGTTACTAAACATCCAAATGAAAATGTGCACTTTCCACTTTATGACATTTTTATTTCATTATTGAATAAGACCAACAGACCCACTTCCACAAGGCGCTATTTAACGACAAGTTTTCTGGGAGCTAGTAAACTAGTTGAGGTGCAACGCTTGGATTTGGGATGTCATTATAATTTAAATATGTTATAATGTAAGATGTCTAACTCTATAAGGGCTATTAAAAGCCATATTTTTAGACTATTGTAAAACACAACCATCAGGCGCACAGATGGGGCCAGAGATCAAATGCTCCAGTTCTGGTGTATTGAATTTGCATTTATATAGCGCTTACTACTTCCATAGGTGCTGTTAAAACTATAATTTGGCTCTTACATACACCAGACTCAGACAGATACACAAGGGCTGAGGTCTAATGTGTCAGGTGGGGTATTTAGTTATAATTTAACTATTCAACAATATAAGTATGGTGACGACCACAAGGCGCTATTAAAACATGTTTTTGGTTCCTTTTTCAAGGCAAGGCTGGGACATACATAAGGGGGCAGAGGTCTGACCTTGCAGTTCTGAAATTAAATTACATTTTATATATTGAATAAGATCAGAACAGCAACCTCATTCAGGCGCTGCAACATAATATGTTCTAGGCACTTATATGTAAGACTCGGACATACGTAGCGCTGGGGCCTGACCCTCAGGTTCTGGGCTTCAAGTGTAATTTAAATATTCTAGAATATAAGCACACCAACGTCTATAAAGCACAATAAGAAATATTTTGTGCTCTTGTAAACAAAATCCTTGGACATACACACAGGGTGACGGGTCTAGTGCTCCGGTGCTGGAATATAATTCCAATTTAAATATTCGGTAATATAAGCAGGCCAGCCTCGACCAGGTGCTAGCAAAAAACATTTTTGTTGGTGCCTTGTAAACGTAGTCCTCACACATGCATATGCAAATGGTTTCCCACGCTGCACTTCTGCTATGAAATTACTATGTAAATATTCAGTAATTTATCCACACCATTCGCCTTAAGGTGCTAAAAAAATGTAAACATAAACCTAGAACACATACACAAAGCTGTCTCCACATTAGAAGACACTGAGCAGCGGGTGGTGCGCAAATCCTGGAACTGGAATCCTGTGAAACGGAGTCAGGGTGACACAGATGGTTGACCGCAGCCTACTGCAGGACTCTGCACCCCCTCACCATACGAAAAGTTCCTCCCGCAATGCAGTTCAAGGGGAACTCTATGGGCATTTCGTAAATCCTCAAACTGTGTAAAGCTAGTGCAAGACTTATTTTAACATGCGTTTGGGTAACACTTGTACAAGGAGACTTTTAATGTGCCTGAGAGTAACACTTGTACAAGGAGCTTTTGAACGTGCCTTAGGGTAACGCTTGTACAAGGAGATTTTTAGCATGCCTTAGGGTAGCAATTGTACAAGGAAATTTTCTCTTCTTTATATTTTGTACAGGACCGGGTGTAAAAACTGCACTAGAAATGGCAATTTATACTATGGCAATGGTTGAACTCCCTTTGTATAGGATTGGGTGAACAAACAGCATGGGACCAGTTCAAAGAAAACAAACGGCGCAGGACAGTTCAAAGAAAAAAAGAGTGTGCTAACCAAACCAAATATAAACAAAAGAGTAAGGAGGCATGTAACAGGGCCAGTAGTCATGAAAATGAAAAACACACCCAAAGGAGGGACAAGGCAGGACAAACAGTAATATGTCACCAACAAAAAGAAAGGAATTTTGAAAGGCACGCAAAGGAACAAATTAAAAGCGATGAGTGTGATGAAAGTCGATAGAGTGAATACCGCATGTCTCGAAGACAGCATATGCGCTGCCTTGGCTCGACCTAAACAGGAGCAGGGCTCGGTGTGTTGCCATCATCTCAGGTGAAAAAGGAATTACAACACCCGGGCAATGTGCACCTAGTGAGAGATTCTTCATGAGCCTTTATAGGAGGAAGGGCAGACCATAGCAAGCTTTGGCTCAGGCTTCGGCTCCAAACAGCATCACTGTTTCAGCGACAGTGCTGTGGTAATGTGGGAGTGTGGTGCGGGCAGTTCCTAACGGTCACATGAAGAAGAGGGTCTGCCTGGTGAAGGGAACAGGTCACTACTGGCAACAGCATACAGCAGCTTCAAATCCTCAGTGTGCCTCTCTCGTCAGAGCACCACAGGTCCACAATGTAATGGCAGAAAACGTTAACATTCGTGAAATTCTGTATCATGTGTTGTGCTGATATGTGGCCTGTCAAACAGCTAAAACTATCTGTTGTCAGACCTAAAAAGATGCACTTCACAAACTCATTTAACCTAACTAGCTATTGATGGTCTCTGCATGACAACTGATGGAAGAGTTCCAGTTCATCCTTTTCCTGTCTCCCGTCTCTTGCTCCCCCTCCTCTACTCAAAGGCAGTGTCCGAGTAGAGTGTAGGCCCAGTAAGAAGTTTGCTTGCTATGCTGCTTCACTAACACGTGCCCCTAAAAGGCAGGCCTCTTACACAGCTTTCTAATTAATCTAATGCTGGTCTCTAGCAAACGATTCAATGATGACAATGGGTTAAATATCTGGTTAACCAACAAGGACACCATTTGCCAAGAAACTAAACAGTGTTAGGACATGACAACAATATGTCTGTTTGTTGCTCTTTTGTGAAGCACTTTTAATGCATTTAGGATGGTTTTCAAAAGCTTCCTGTTCGCAGAAGCTGAAAGCTATTGCCTAGCCGGCAATACGTCCAGAAAACCCTTGCAATGTCCTCCTCCTACCTGATTTGCAGGGCTTCACGAGGCAGGGACTGGTGTCTGAAAATCCCAGGTCACCATCTATGCTCTGGCTTGCAACGATTAGCGACCCCATCAACCTGCATGGGCGAATCCGCACAGTTTATTCAATGGAGCTGTGTTAAGGTTGGATTGTAGTGCCACAAAAACCACTGTAACGAATTAACAAATGACTACCACATATTAGCACAAAGCATAATGTCATGAAATTAAAAAAGCTTTACTCGGAGACGGGCAGAGTCAGTGGTGCTGGAACAATTTTCTAAGTGGGGGAGCTGGTCTTTGGAGACACGACACACATGTCACACAAATATCATAGTTGTCAGCAATGCCAGTGTCAGTGAGCAAGTGAGTAAAGAGGGGTACCAAAGACTTTTACAGGGGGCTTGGGGGCAGACAACCTTGAAAAAGTGGGGTCATATTGTCCTGGTCCTAGAACAAGCTTCCAAATATGTTGTTTAAAATGCGATAGGTTCTGAAGGGTACCATCTTTGCATCCAAACATCAGCCTTTTTGGTGACCCTAATGTGACAGTGTCCTGGATCTTCATAAAGAGGAATATGGCCTTTAGACCTAGTCTGTGACATGTTGAAAGTTTAGATAGTCTTACAAACATCAGGAACAGAGCTCGGTACCTCAAATGAATATCTTCTTAATGTTTCACTCTTTGTTACAAACATCAGGAACAGAGCTCAGTACTTTAAAGAAATATCTTCTTAATGTTTCACTCTTGGTTGATTTAGAAATATTATTACGTATTTACACAAAGTCATGTGTTCTTGGTTCTTGGCAAGAATTCCTCCCAAATAACTTTTTCAATCATACTCTTGAAGTTATTTCTATGTTCCTTTCGGTTTTGCTCAGCTGACAGATACGAAATATGAATGGAATGTTCTATTGGTTGACAAAAATGAATTGTGCTTTTGTATGCTGAAATGGCATTATTTGCTGTGTAACTTAGTGACTAACTTGTTTTGTGCAATATGCTTTTAAAGATTTCATGTGATTTTGCCAAGCTCGTTAATCTATTTTCTCATAAGCAAGAATAAAAAAAAAAAGAAATCAGATGGTTCTCATGAGGTCGTTAAGAGTGTGCATGTTGGGCATGCCAGCATGCACCCTGTGCATCCAGATCAGTGCCTTCTGGTTTGGTGCTACCTTGGTGGAACTTTAGCAACATGGCCTGTATTTATATGTCATGACCAGCAAATAAAATAGGGATAATCAGCAAAAGCTGGTATTTTCCCTCCTTATTATTAAAACTTAAATAACACAATTAAATCAGGTGAAAATGTTTTAAAGCTGTCTAAAACTATTTAAAGGAATCCTCAACTTTTATTAAAGCAAACACATACACACTAGAGTTAAAGCATACAGGCCCACATGCATCATTGTGACATTTTGCACTTCCTAATTTGCGAAAAATAAGGAATCGCAAATTAAGAAGTGCAAAATGCTATGCATCATTTTTTTCGGTATTTCCTTGTGATTCGGTAAAAATCGCAATTTTTACCGAATCCCAAAGAAATACCGAATTCTTAAGTTAATTTTCGCAATTCCCATTGATTCCTATGGGCCAAAAGGCCCATAGGAGTCAATGCAAATTGCGAGTGGCACTTAGAAAATTTCATGGGTGCACCCCTGAAATGTATTTTTCGCATCATGTTGCACACACACATGTCCTAAGGACATGTGTGTCCGTAACATGAATGCTTTTAAAATGCGTTAAAAGTGTTAATTACACTTTTTGCAAATTTACCGAGTAGTTCAACTACTCGGTAAATTTGTCCCTCTAATTGCGAATTCGCAATTTCAAAATTAATCATGCATTGCTTTTAGGAAATCGCAAATTTGCGATTTCCTAAAAGCAATCGCATTTTTGGAAATCGCAAAAATGTTGCGATTTCAAAAAATGCTTCATGCATTCCAAAAAGCATTTTTGGAATCGCAAACGGCCGATTTTAAGGAATCGCACCGTTTGCGACTCCAAAAATGAATGATGCATGTGGGCCACAGTGTATTTTACACAAACGTTTACTCCAGTACCAGCTACAGATTATTTCATATTCCAAAACATGAAGGAATGCCCAGTCTTTTCCTAAGAAAAAAGTGGCAGCCCAAACCATGACCTTGATACACAGGAACATGTTGGTTTAACCAATTGTCCAGTATTAACCCATACATTTCCATGAACCGCACTTATAGCTTGCAGAAGCTCTGAAAAATAAATCAAACAAAAAAAAACTTCTACTTGTGCCATTCACTGATTTTCTTTAATAATATAACTACATACTAGACTGAATAAATTCTGCTGATAAAATAATTGTTCAACTTGTGGCCACTTCAGATTAGATTAAATTGTAGGCTCCCAGCTTTATTCTCGGTTCACAGCTACAGAAAAATACACTGGCTGGCTGCACTAGTTTGATTGGGAGATAAGTAGCTATTTTCGTTAAAAATAATGTGTAACAAAATCGAGGTGGTGATGCAGCCCCCTACTTCCAGCACCCATGGGCAGAGTGTGGTGCCACCAGCACCCTGCCCTGAATAAAGCTGCAGATAATGTTCGAAATGCACAAGCTTAAGTGCATCTAATGTAGAAGATCTTGATAGGGAAATGAGGGACTGTTGGTGTTCGCATGCAGGGACACCAATCTGTAAAGCTTTGAATGATCTGTGACACCAGGCATAGGAGCTACGAGGTTAGTTCCTAGTCTTTCTCTATAAAGAGGAAAGTTACCATCTTCGGTTAAGAGGAGTAAATCCTTCCTGGGGGTAACGAAGTGGTACAGGGATCAACAACATGAATCCATTGTTCCTAATCCTCTCATTAGAGAAATAACAAGCACTTTCAATGCAATAGGTCTCGCATTTGCAAGTGTTTAAGCTATTGGCATTGTAAATGACAGTGCCTTTTACTTATGTGTTTTTAAAAGCAACACATATATAAAAGGCATTGTTATTTTTAGTGCTAAGAGCTCAAACTCTCGCAAATGCGAGAGCACTTTAATGGTGGCCGCAACCCCTTTTTTTTAGACGCTGTTCGAATATTCAAGTTACAGTGAACAGCGTCTAAACAAAGGGGTGCGGCCAACATTAAAGTGAAAGTGTGCATGGCACTTTCACCCAAAGTGAAACTTTTTTTTTTTACAAAAGATTCTGTAGCATGGGCGCTAAAGTGAAAGTGGCCCACGCAGGTAATTAAAAAAGCATGGCAGCCAAAGTGAAAGTGGACGGCGCCGTATATTAAAGAATTAAATAAGCGCGGCAGCTAAAGTGAAAGCAGACTGCTCCTTATATTAGGTAATTAAATAAGCGTGGCCGCTATAGTTAAAGTGGATCGCGTTGTAATTAGAATAAATACATTTCTATTAAAATAAAAGCGGGTGGGTGCTACAATGTTGTGGGTGGAATAGGGGAAGGGCATTAAAGAAAATAGTGCTCACCGACTTATAAAGCAGACCATGTACCAACAACAGCAAAAGGTCCAGTCATTATGGGAGGTAACAAATGCAGACAAGGTGGTACAATGGCGGGACCAACAAGCCTAATAACGACTCAGAAGCCAGCATTTACGAAGGGCAATGACACAAGCCAATTAAAAATAAGGGTGGAGAGTGGGCAGGGCTTCAAAGCCGTACTCCACTACTGCATGCCTCGCTGCAGTGCATGAGCTGCCCAGGCTCGACCTAAAAACTACTTTGTGGGGAATACCCAATGAAGTCCATTTAGTATGGTGAAAGAAGGGACCATCCAGTGTATTTAAAAATCGGTTCTATTAATACGGTCCTGGAGTTCTCACAATCACCTGCAATAAACGCTCTAGGATGCTTGTTTGTTTGATGATGTCAGCTTGGGTTTTGAGATGTAACATTATTCACAGGATGGCCCTTTCAAGTATACTCAGTCTCTTCATAAAAACAATAGATAGCTACATTTGTTTAGTAGCTGCAGCTCACTGAAATATGTAAATGACACAGTTTACATTAAGTATCGAGGAGACCCATAATGAACACCCAGCAACTAAACTTTATTTTTACTAGGACCAGAGCATTTTCGTCTCACCTGTACTTGAAAAAAGGTTTTATGTGTTGCGTGTGCAAAAATGGTAGAGCCACTCTATTTTGCTAGAAGATGTAAAACATAAATAATATATAGCGTAATTGTATAAGGAACCCGCCATTTTATATAAGCCATGGGCCTTACAGGCTAAAAGTAGTCTTTCCCTATTTTAAATGATTGTCCCTTCCTCTATTCAATGTTAACAGATTAGCAAAGAGGGGATACAGTATATTCTGCTCTATGTATACTCAAAGTAAGCGCCCAATGTACTTCATCAGTGGCCACAGGGGCCTCACAGATGTGAACATACATTTCTGGCCCAGTGAACTGCGTAATATTTGAACCAAACTTAATCTGGAAATCTGCTGTTACCGCAAAACCTGTCCCCCTGTCCCAGTCCACACCACATGATAAGTGCCTACCTGCAGAAAAAGATTCAAAAGTCATCTTTCTATGACTACTTATGACGCCCACTTCCACAAAATGTCCTTCCTCATGCTGCAAAAATGCTTTTTTTCTGTCTCACAACAGACGCCATAGCAGTAAGCTCTTTAAAATATATTTCAAAATGGAATTTGTTTTTGCTACTACAATATTTACCTTACATGCGCACTGGGAGCACAAAGCTCCGCCTCAGAGAATGATGGAGAAGCGAGCACGACACAAACTAAAACAGTGCACCAGAGGGTGTTTTCCTCAGGGACAAAATGTCGTGAGATGATATTCTTGTCACTATAGAAACCCCTTATGATCAGGAAGTGGTTGCTGAACACGCAGGGACAGATTTACAAGCCCCTTGCGCCACTTTTCCCATGTTAAAAGTGACTCAAAAGTGGCTCAAGGGACTTGTCAATCTGCCCGCAGAGTTTACCACAATCTTGCCTGCAGCTATGGAGTCTTCATAGGCTACTGAGAAAAGGCATCATAGGAAAGCAGAGGAACAGTTGATAATGACGCCCTTCCTTTGAGCTGACCTCCACTCTCTCATTCAGGAGATGGTTTCGTCGGCTTTACATTAGCCTCTTGAAAAAAAAGCAACAATTATACCCTGATGCACAAGAGCAAGAAACTAGCCAAACAGGGAAATATGTAGAAGGTGTTTATTTCCACCATTTCCACTATATGCTTTTTAATATTAGGGAGTCCCTGTGATTTGACCCCGTAGTGTTCCCTGAAGAAGGTTTTTTTGTGAAATATGAGGTGCAGAATTCAAACCAAATGACCAAATGCCCTTTCATGAAGTTCTGAGAAACATGGTTTCTCTAGAGACTGGAGTGATGTGGACAGATCAACGGTTCCACGCTTCCTATTCAAAAGATATTCGCTGGAAAACTTTGAGGCAGAGTTCACACATAATTCTAAGGTGAATTCGATTCTGTCTTGCATAGGGTCATCACTATCATCAGCTTCGGAGGACGCATTACTGGTCGAGCCTGGGGATAAAAAAGTAAAATGTGCCTTAAAAAAGTGTATAAGGCTACACATTTTTCCCCACAAAACCAATGCATTTGCAACCTATGCCTCCCAAACCGTGTTGAAAGACTTCCAACCCCTGTTTGAATGTTTGGAAACGGGAAGATTGCATAACAATACTGGGAACACGGAGTTTTTGGCAAAGTGGTTATCCTGGACCACTGTCATCAGCTTGTGGTCTGCCCCAACAGTTGTAGGGCCACAATAGGTGCACGCCTATCACTGTAGTTGAAACCTTGAAAATTAGAAGGCGGCAAGAAAACTTCGATTCAGAAACTTCCCTTTTCTGGCCAGATATTATTTAGAGAAAGACTCAATGATTTACTTGAAGAACACACAGATGAAAAGCTTCTTCTCCAAAAAGTTAAGCTGTTTTCAGCAAGAAAGTTGTTTTTTTCTAAGAAAATTGCCACAAGCAAAAGAGAACACGTCTCTCTTTCGGGGTCTGGCCTGAGGTGGGGCAGCCTCATGGGGGAATAAAACCTGACCGCAAGTACAATGCTCTCTAGAAGGTTTGGTAAGAGAAAGTGACTATAATCTTGGTTGTTCCAATTTGGCTGACCGCTCTGATTATTCACCCCCAGTCACCTCTTGAAAACCTCTGAGCCCTGAGCCTTTCAGCTTGGAAATTGGGGGGAGGGGATTGCAACATTAGGCCGTTTGAGAGAGGTGGCATTTTCCATTCAGCAGTCAAGGAGAACATCTACCTTAATTCACTATGTCAAGCATTGGAGTAATTTTGAGAAATGGTGCAGAGATAAGGATTTTACTGCAGAAACATGGGATCTATTCAAAATATTATAGGTTCTTCAAGCAGGCATGCTAAAAGGATTAGCTCCCTCAACATTGTCTTCCCAATGGGCAGTATTAAAGGTCATTTCTAGATTCGCAAAAATAGCTCCCTTAGTTAAAAGATTACAGAGGCGATTCAGGATTAGAACATTTATTAGAGTCCCAATTGTACCACTGTGGTTTACCGTTCTACATGGTCTTCTAAAATTGCTGTTTGAATCATTAGAATCTACTTCTCTTCAATGGATTATGATCGAAGTGTTCTTAGTGGTGAAGACGTTTAGGGGTATTGGAAGCACTATTCAGAATCCTATCCGTATATCAGATTTTTCTCTTTCAGGGTGATGTTTAGATTAAACCCGACATTCCATCTCAAAATTCAATCTCAGTTCCACAAACAGCAGAAGATGTTGGTATTACCAGTTTTTTTGTCTGAGGATGAGGGTTTATACCCCTGTTGGTTGTATATTAGAAGATATTCGACAATTCACTTGGAGAAGGCAAAAGAAATGAGGAAAACAAATTCTTAATTCGTTGCATTTGGGCCTGCAACTAGGGTTAAGAAGCCATTACTATGACAATCAATATGTAGTAATGTCAGGCTCATATCGAAGTATATTCTTGTAAGGATTGTCAGGTACCTGGCTCAGTTCAAGGGAAGTCTATGAGAATATGTGTCAGCCTCTTGGGCAGAAGCCATTGGGGTTCCTGTAATGAACATCTGTATGGCCACACCCTAGTCTTCGGAGAACACATTTGTAAAGCGCTATAAATTAGACCTAAATTATTCCAATAATTGTGGACTAGGTGTATTGAAGTCTGCTCTGGAGTAATAGCAATTTTGTGTGTATCATTGCTAAGATTAAAAAGATGTTCTAATATTGTTTTCCTTTGATTTCTTCAGTTGCGAATATTGAGGAATTAGAACTTAACTTGTGTATTTTCTCACAAGTATGGACTGAGATAGGGGCATGCTCTTGTTGGGATATAAAAAAATGATTCATGGTAATCTTTATTACTCAAAACCTTAGTCCACTTCGGCCCAGTCCAGGATCCATGCCTCACACCCTGTAAGTCCCTATTCCTCAATGCTGCTTGTAAAAAAAAAAAATGCAGCATGAGTAGAGACTTTTTCTGGACAAGGGCCGGTCCGTAACTAGTCATAGAAAGAGGACTTTCGAATCCATGTCTGCAAGGAGGCACTCTTCACATGGTATGGCCTGGGATTGGGAGGACTCCGTTTCAGGTAATGTAAATTGCCAGATAGTAATTTCTTCATTTCCTACTTCCCGCTAGAGATTTGGACAATCCATTGCATTTCTTCCAAAAAAGCACATTTAGTTGCCAATTTTAAATGTAGTGAATGGAAAATTAGTGCATCCTTCCTCAAAGCATATTATGATCCTGTAGCACAATAATGCTAATAACAAAATTGTGATTTAAAAGGGAACAAGATGTAACATTTCTGAAAGCCTCACCCTTAGGATAGAAGAGGAAGGTGGGTAGAAGGGTGGCAGGGGATGAGAGAGGGTAGAAAGGGGTGCACTGATGACCTGTAGGGGGAAAGAAAAAAAGCAAGGTAAGATATAAGAGGGTGGCCTGCAGAGGTGTGCAAAGCAAGACAGAAAGAGCAAAGCTGGTAAAAAGGAGATGAGATGGAGGTAGGTGGGAGAAGAGGGGGTGATGGGTGGGAAAGAGTAAACTAGGGAACAGGGGGAAGGGAGATAAGGGGAGAAGCATGGAAATAATGATAGGAAAGAGTGCTTGAAGGTTGCTTAATGAGTATGGAGAAGACTGGGAGGGGAGAGAGTAGGAAAGCATAGGGAGGGCAAAGGTAAAGAAAGAGTTACAAGGTGGGGAATTGAATGGTGATGAATGCACGCTTCATTAAAAGTGGTGGCATACTGGATGTCCTGTAGCTCTTTGAAACTGATCTGCACCAAAACAGAGGTACTGACTTTAGTGAGTCCTTCCTATCCCTGGTCCTGTGAATGCTGGCCAGAATCTGTGGGGCTACCACCTACAACATTCAATGTTGTAAGAATCCTCGGGATAGTGTTTGGTTCCATCTTCTTTAAAACTCAGATTCATCAACTTACATCTTTTTGCTTCACGCTGCTTTGTGTTATTTTTAATGTCCTTTCCAGCGCAAAACAAGTTTTGCACTGGAAAGTAAATTAGGAAAAAACATTTTGTGCTGGTTGGCATCACTTTTGTGATGCTAACCAGCACAAAATGTTGGCAAATCTACTCCCTAGTGTTAAATTTTAATCACCACTGTATCCCTAAGAACCAGTTTATCATCATCATCATATGTTTATTTGGCGCACAATACAGCAGAAAACTTACAAATATAAAATACAGTCAACTATAGAATTCATCATGCAATTATCAAATAATTTATAAAAATGCAATAGAATTATGTATAACATTAACATTTTAAAATATCCCCAAATCCCATTTTTCTAATAACATAGTCACAACATTGACCATCGCCATCATGACAAGACATATACGAATCTCCAATAATTGACAAACAGTACCAACATTAATTTAGCAAACGGTTGCTGAAATATGTAATAGTAATAAAATCAATTATCCTATAACGGCTGACTTAGACGTTTTCCAGTAAGCCACACAGAATAGAAATATTTACTTTATAGCAAACACAATTGACTGGGAAGTGTTGTTGTGCAAAATCCTCAAAGTCGGCTTCTAGCAGGGTGTGGCCAAATAGAGACAAATAGGACAAATCCACTTCCTTCCAGCTAGTGAATAAGCTGTACAAAAAGGATAATAGATGCTCTATGTTCTCAGTAGCCTGATAATTACAAAATGGCAAAACAGGCTGGATAATTGCAAAGTGGACCAGCTTGCTTTAAAACTATTTATATGAAGTATGCCATACCGAAATTGCTTATATTGTGTATTTGCTTGGCATGGATAGATCTCATCCAAAAATGTTTCAAAAAAGGGTAATGGTTTATGTTCCAAATACATGGAAGTGAGACTCCCTTCTGAAGCATCCTGCTGTGTCCTACCCAACATGAGCCCAATATCATTTTTAGCAACAACTTTGGTTGAAGGGGATAAAGGCGTAGGATCCTTCTGCCATCTTTCTAATCTCAAGATTTCCAGCCAATATTTCACATGGCCCAACCAAGGTATGCATCTGGACCCACAAGAATTCCATATTTCTAATAGACACATCTTATACAGAACCAATGTGTCAGTGATCCATGTTCGTATCCAGTATAAAAGGGGTCTCAAAGCAGCAGAATTCTCAATTCTCTGTAGTCCAATGTCAAAATATTATAGAAATAAAGGAGTACATTGCAGTCGATTAAAAATAGATCTAACAAAAAAAGTCTCTACAACCATCAATTTAGGTATTTTTACATAACCCCGTATTTTTGCCCCATAGAGAGCAACTGACTTGCCCTTAGGTAAAAACCAGTTGTTTCTTTTTGAGGCATCTATTTTTACCAACAAGGTAAAAAGTACATTGCTGTTCTTTCAGTACAGATGGATCACTGACATAATATCGGAAACAAAAATATCATGAGGACAGAATATTGCGTCAAAAATATCTAGGACATAAATATCCTGACGGTAAGTGCAAATAGGTAATTATAGATTTACTATTCTCAATTCCACATCTACATATATATATATATATATATATATATATATATATATATATATATATATATATATATATATATATATATATATATATATATATATATATATATGTATGTATATATAGTCATGGTACGTACATGTGGAGTTATATATAGAAAAGATTTGCTTAACTATGGAAACTTACCTTCGCAATATTTATGTCCTTGATATTCTTGACACAAAATTTTGTCCCAAAGTATTTTTGTTTTCAATGTTCTGTCTAAATACGCTTTATCTGTATCTCAACCTCTGACATTTGGAATCACCTTCTCAACAGTCTTTCAAAGAAAATCAGAAGAACCATGTTTCTACCAGATAAACTCTAGTGGTGTTCTATTTTTTTTTTTATTTGAATCACTGACTGATGCTTTGCCTTCTTCAATCTAACTCCTCAGAGGTTTTTTGAAGATACGCAAGGACAAACAACAGCACACAAATGAAAAATGCCATTTGTTGTGTGGCGATTTGCGTGCATCATTTTGTGTATAAAAGACAGACACCCCAGAGTTTGCACATTCCTTGTGGCCTGTTATTGGATGCAGATTCAACAGAGATGGCCAGACTATACGTTTTTTCCTCATTAAAAAAATGAAATTTCTAGTCTCAAATATTCCCATCCTCCTCATGGCAAAAACAAGTTTTGATAATGTACAGGAGAGTATAGAGTTTAAGGCATTCAAGTTTCTAATAATTATGTTTTTTCCCTCAAAACTTAAGAAACTGAAGTTTGTCAAAAATAAAAATTTTCATGATTATTATGTCTTCTTTCACAACATTTAAACCTAGTTCTCTAGAGCAGGTTCTCTTTTTCACTTGGCGCACTTCATGGCTAGGGTATGCTCTATTTCTAAATTTCTTAGTAGAATATCGGTATGACAAATCATTCATTCATTCATTGATAACTTTATTTCTGTCAATTGACCATAAAAGTGCACATAAAATACATCAGCACGATCAATAAAACAATAAATAATCATAAAATGTTAAAACAGAATTAAACTGGAAGTTATCAGGATACAAGGATAAAACAGTAAGTACAGCAATTATTTTAATTTAAAAAAGTTTGTCTCCTGCGCCACATGCTTAAAAGATAGCGTGAGACCGCAAACACAATCGGAGGATGGGTATCAAAGGTTAATATCCTGCAAGCCTGTGTAAAATGCAAGAATCCCAAGTTCTTACAAATAGGGATCAGCCAACATTTTCTAATTGCAGAGTAGGCAGGGCAAAAAAACAATACATGGGTTACATTCTCGTTTTTATAATTACATGCAGGGCAAACTGCGGTATTAGATTTTACCCATTTAGATGTGAAAGACCCAATAGGTAGAGTACCATTCCTTAACTGAAGATATAGCTTTCGAGCAAACGGGGGTTCAATTGTGTCCAAGAATTCCTCAATTTTGGGTTCAAGTTTCACTTGGAGGAATTCAGAAGTTAACCTACCCAGTGATGTAGAGCTCGATAGCATCTGAGCGCTCTGCTAGCGTATATGAGAAAGAAGTTCCTTCTTTGATATCCCTAGGCAATAAATCTCTGGGTTTTCCCACAGTTCCGAAAGACCTAGCCTGGTACTAACCGCAAGAATGTGCTGAAGCCAAGGGATCTTTTTGTGTATAAGAAGCGACAAAATCTCAGGAAATTCTGCTCTATACGCAGCCAGTTCAGGGACTGACCACAGCCTCTTCCAGTACATGATTGGTCTTGCACTGATAATCTCTTCTAATGGGACCATGCCCAGATCAAGCCTAAGAGGAATCATAGGCGTACTAGGCGGTAACCAAACTAGGTTTCTCTCAAAGGACTGTTCTGACTTATTGAGGTTCATTATCTGCTTGTGCCCCCAAAGTTCAGCCCCGTAAATTGCTGCCATTCTAGCCTGCCGGCAATATATTTCCAGAGCTGGGGACACCGGCCTAAATGTTGACTCCCTGAAAACTTTACTCATACCCCCAGCAAGCTGGGATAGCTTGAGTGTGGACTTGGCAATCTGGATGTTCCAATCAAAGTTCTCAGTTAAAGTAACACCCAGATAAACAAATGTTTTCACCCTTTCAAGGGGGGAAGGATGTTGGACCGGGTTTGGACGTACCCACTTAGGGGGATTAAAAATCATAAACTTAGTTTTTCCCAGATTGATTTCCAATCCCCAGAGCTCACAGAACTCGACAAATCCATCGAGAGTTTTTTGAATGCCCGATGATGTTCTAGACAACAATATTGTGTTGTCTGCGAACATCAGAGCGGAAACTCTACCCGTGGCCAGTTTAGGGGCATCGTTGTTAACCACACCATTCAAGTGTTCCACAAGGCCATTAATGTAAAGGCTAAATAGTGCGGGTGCCAGCACGCACCCTTCGCGAACTACTTTTTGGACTGGAAACTGATCTGTGAGTTCGCCATGCCTACCACACCTAACTTGTGCAAAATTATTTATATGTAGCCTAGATAGTACATTTAGTAGGTATGGAGGGAGTCCCAAGTCTGCCAACACCTTCCACAGTTTGGCGCGCGGAACCAGATCATATGTCACCCTCCCACGTGCAGCTGCATATAATCCTCAAAAAGTGTCTAAGAGGCACATATACCTTTAAGCTAATTGGATGGTCACTCTTAAATAAAATAGATCATTTGTATCTGTTTTCTTTCTTTAAATATCCATATTCCCAGTCCCATTATTGGTCATAATCCATTAGTCTGGGAAGTGAAGTGTTTTAGGAATATTCTACACTTTAAATATGAAATTAATTTCAGTTTATTGATTACGTAAATTAAATCATGCCAGAAAGAGTGCTAATCCATCTTCTTCCCCCTGCAAAAGGGAACATATATTAGTAATGAAGCATGAGCAGCACTTTAGGAATTCCATCTAGGTGTCATGGGTAATCCTCATGTTAGAGATACACACTACAAAATCCGACTTCCTCAAGTATGGGAAAATTAGTAACCATTACTATGAATATGATCAAGAGAGTAAACAGGTTAATGGGTTGATAGTATGATATACCTTAGGCCCTTCTGAAAATTCAGATCTTACTACCATACATAACGATTATGTCACTTTAACCTTTGTTTTATTTCAGTGAATTTCTAGAGATCTTTTTAGCATACAGTAATACTACACTATGAATGGCCAAAGGCTCCCCTCTCTGAGCCAATACTGGCCCCAGGGACCCCATGCCCTGGGGCCTTAGGTGGATCCCCCAGTGTCCCCTCACCGGGCCACTCACAACATTAAACATAGTGGGCTGGCTCCCTACGTGCACTCTTCCTGGGTGCAGCATAAGCCGTCTTTGATCCAGCCTGGCGGGAGCAGTTTTTTTTCCTCTGCTTCCACCAGGCAGGTGCAATCTCTTTTTTCTTGCCCCAAGAGTGTGGGCAGGAAAAAAAAGTGGGCCCCTACCCGGTAGCGGGTGGGAGCATTTTTGCAGCTCCAGACGGTTGGGAGCACACATTTATTCCCCTGCCTGGGCTCTTGTGTGCAGAGAAACTGTGTCCCATGGGTTGGCTAACGGGACACAACAATGAAGCCGACCTCAGCAGATGGGGGTCCCCAGGGTGTTCAAGACGCAGGAGGTGTACCAGGAGCCCTCACCCCTTTACACACTCCCAAATTTGAAACAGCAAGCCAAGACAAGTATACCACTGTGTATTTGTGATGCACCTCCCCACAAACCAATCAACAAAAAGAGTTCAAAATTGTGACCTTTCTTCTCAAATGGTGTGCATCTCCACTGCTCCTGCTTTTTCCAAGGAGCAGTCTCCAAGACTAATGTCCAATTTCACACAAATGTGGAATGCACCACCGACACCAAGAATGATTATGTCCATCCACTGTTGATATTATACAAGCAGTTTCTTTATTCTTCGTATTTAATAAAATAACAGCCAAACAGCTGATGTGTTTCGTCCTACTGACGTGGACTTCATCAGGGCTGTGAAACATATAAACATATAGTGTATAATACAACAAAAATACCTACAGATGAACATTGACACATGACAACACACAAATATTAATACTTAGAAGGGCAAATAGATTTGCCTATAAAAGTTCCTAGATGGGAAACATTACATTTAAAAAGCCAAAATGACAAGGTCACATTAACAATTTGCTGTTGGAGAAAGAGAAACAGAAAGAGTGACAACAAATATAGAATTGACAAAAATAGTGTTAAAAAACACGCATTCACGGTATAGTATCATAGGAGGGAGAGTGAGTGAATTGAGGACACAGCAGATAGGGCAAGCTTGTGAATGAGTTGTAGAAAAAACAGAACACCAAACCCTGTGTTGGGAAGCCTTAATTCAAATGAAGAAATATATACATCAATAATCTGGAACAAGCTGTCGCCCAAGAGTTATAAGGTTACTAGGACACATACCTTTGCAAATGAGTCTAATCGTCTATGGTAGTAGGTCTTTAAAAACGTTAGAAGAAAGTAAGAAACTGTAATGACCCTATGTGACAACTGTTCCCTCCTGGATCCAGGGACAGTTGGAAATACAAAGGCTCCTGTGCCTGTAAAGAAAACTAACGAGCAATGAGGAGATGTAGACCACATGCTAATGAAGGTACTACGTCTGTTTTGGCAGCTTGAGGGTGTAAAACCACACTCTTGAACAAAGATACTGGTAAATGTTATGCAAAGTTTATAAGAAATTTGGAGGAGTTTACAAAGGGAAGTGTTAATCAGTAAGGGTGAGGTAGGCATACAGACCAAGTTATGTCGTAAGTATCTGATGCCATGGCTAAAGACCATGGGAAAGGCGAGAACCATAATGGGAAACAAAGCTCCCAAGTCCGCCCGCCCACAGAAGGGCCAGTCAACAAGCAGCGTGTCTTGAGAAAGTCCTCATAAGGAAGGCTCCTAATGAGAAGTACCATGGCCTGCATAAGTCATATTTGACCATACTAGTGTGCGTAGGTGTATTAGATAAATAAGCTGTTACAAAAAACGCTGCGGTGATTGAATGTCAAAAGTGCCCAAGGCAGTAGCTCGGTCTAGTAATGTGTGTGAAATGAATTACGCCCAGGTTACACTTGAAAGTATCTGTGCCCACAGAAGGCAGGCCAGGTCATAGAAACTCCCTTGGAAGTTTGACAACCAAGGAAGGAATACCCTACAATCTTGCACCGAGTGCCCCACAATGCGATAATTGGATGGACAAGTCAAACGGGAGGAGGGGGAACTGGATTAAAAAACGACTCCCAAGACGCAACCTGTTGAAGTAGGGCCTCTGCTCACCATACCAATTAGAGGACAGGACCGTCCGTGTTGGTGTCCTCTTCATTAGTGATGTGAGACGTGGGGCCGCAGTAGTCTGTTAAGGGAGGTAAGCGTAGCCACTTGGTACGCACCCTAGCAAGAGGTTAGGGAGTGCCTAAAAAGTATAAAAAGTCATAGAACGAGATCACCGTCGCTATGCTAGAGACGTACAATGTGGTCTCCTTGAACACACTCCTGAATGTCTGGGGAGTGTCTGAAAAGTTTGTCAAAAAGTTTCCAAACCTGGGGAGTACGGTCAAATGAATTCCCACAAGTGAGAGCTTCATGAGCCCGTGACCCACAACGGTAGGTAGAACAATGATGCAGAGGTATAGAGGTAGGATAGAAAATGTTGTTTAGCCCAAAAATACGGGTAGATAGAATGAAAGATTTATAAATATGAGTCACGTGACATGGAAGTGCCCGATCATACTAGTCAGATGAAAGTGGCACGACATGAGATCCCAAATGAGGCAAGACAATTTACTGATAGTGTTATGGTAACAATAGAATGCCCACCTGAGATCAACATCTTAATATTATACGTTGTTGGACACAGATTAACCCGGCTTTCTAATAATACCTATACATTTGAGCAAGTTACAGTAAAGGCAGACACACATTTTTGGTGTGTGGACACCATAGATGAAAACAAATTAGTACATTTTGAGTGTCCAAAGTTGTTTGATAAAAGAAAATAAAGCGATACCGCAATACGAGAACATGATAACAGTAAGGTCTTGACACTGGAACAATGGGTGTATTCCCTATTTTACGTGCTCTATACCTCTTTATATGATGTAGTCTGTTAGGAGAACAGTCAGATGGGAGATGATCTTCTAGTTAGGGTGCCATTTATCATGTTTGGCAGTTTTAAAACTTGTAAAACAAAGGAATCGTGTGGCATGTAACCTCCAGGAGTCTCAACTATAACAAGGGATATGTATTCAACATGGAAGGTGTATCATTCGTGATCCAGGGTCAGATGTTGCACCTTTACAAAATAATGCATCTCCTCATCTGTAATATGCCCCAGCATGACGCTACGTTAGCGGGAAATCCAGCTTGCTTTGTTGCGTCGAAGGGCCAGTTCCCTGTCCCCTCCCCTTGCCCTTTAAGGGACATGGTATATTGCATGGAACCATATGTCCGGTTTGCCTGCATGTTGTTCCGCCATATGCACAGTCATAGGATACCTGGTGTCTTGTAGTTTAATAGCTTGCACATGTTCTTGAATCCTGATTTTAAATGGCCCTGACTGTGCTCCCTATGTAAATAATATTGCAACTACAACCAATGACAAACGTTACAAAAAGAGATTTGCAAGTGATGGTATGGCGGATGGTATAAACCTGTTCAGTGTTGTATTGGAACTGCTTCACCTTGTTTTTGCCTTATTCACAGATATTGCACTCCATACATGTGAAGGAGCCGAATGGCTGTTTGGTCAGACAGTTCCTGTCTGGATGTCCGTTAAAGTGGTACCTCGTCGATATGTAATACTGGGTTTTGGCAAAATCATGCCCTTAAGACCTGGCACTTCATGTAGCAAGTGCCAGTGTTTTGCCAGGGTTTTGTAAATGCCCAGACTATGTTTACTGTATTTGGTAACAAAATGGACTTTGGATGTCCTGTCTGATGTATTGGTATTTGTACTGTATTGCTGCAATGTATCTGCTCTAGATATCTGGCTGATCCGACGTTCTGCAAGTTGCAGAACCCTTTGCTCATATCCTCTTTCCCTAAAGCGATCTTTGGTCGCCTCCAGGTTGGTCATGAAAGTGTCAATCTCACTGCAGTTTCTGCGAACCCTCACCATCTCGCCATAGGTAATAATGTTGACAGTGGCTCTCGGGCGCGCGCTGGTGGCTTGTAGAGTGCTGTTGCTGGTTGTGGGCTTACGATATAATGTACTGTGGATGCGTCCCTCCTTACCATAGAAAGTGATGTCTAGTAAGTCAATCCTATCCTGTCCATGTGTCATCGTGAAGGCAACATTGTATGGGTTATTAAAATAGTGGCCCTCAGTAATGGGGGTCCTTTGTGTACCTTTAAAGGCTCAGTGAATGGGCACCCCCCTCACCTTTAATTTCCAATTGGCCCCAGGAGATTGGGTCCCCGAGAACTCAGAGAGGCTTGGGAGGGGCCACGTGCCCCTCCCCCTTTATCATAACATGGACCCAAGATCTCGGGGTCTTACGAGGCTCAAGAGGGGGGGGGGGGCACATGCCACTTTGCCCATTTTAAAATAGTGGGCCCAGGGGATGGGGTCCTCTGGCCTTAAGAGACATTTCTTTGTCATTTCTGTATGTCTCCATAGTTACATGAAAAATATATTAACAAAGTAATTGCTTGTCTAGACATATTAATGTTAAGTGCAGTATTGACATGAATACCTTTAATAAACATGATTATGATTATAGGGTCTGCAGCCAGTAGCTCGTGAGCTACTGTAGCTCTCCAGCTCCCTCTCAGTAGCTCACCTGTGTGCAGTCCAGCTTATTACATTTGGCAGCTTTTGCTTGGTTGAATTATTATATATTAAAAAAATTGAAATTATACAACATTAATAATATTAGTAGCTCTCAATGTGTTTCATTGAACATGAGTAGCTCTCAGTACATAAAAGGTTGGAGGCCCATTATATGCACCATTTATTATGTGTAAGATTGCCATTTTGCAACTCATATCTGGCTTGTGGCAATCGAGGATCTGCTTGAAGTATCCTGCTTGTCTTTATTTTGTTTGTAGAATTTTGCGACAGTGTCTTGTTAGTGGTTATCAGCGTTGTTTATCATTTGTATGATCAGGATGTTACAACCAATGTGCTACTTGTTCTTTTGCAATGTCTTGCTTGAGAACAGCCCTGTGACTTTTCCCAAGCAGCACATTCTCTGTACCATATATTATGTATAAGGGCCTTTCTACATACGGGGGCAGTTTATGAGAGAAGTAGATGAAGAAGTGCAAGGATTTGCACACGAGTCAAACAAGAGCTACATGCATCTACTAATGAAAAGCATAGCTGTGCTATTAAATGCTACCAACCTTTGCTTTGCAGAACCCTTCCCATTGAGCACCGGGACCCTCTTGGTCTATTAAGCCCCAATCCCCCTTTTTAATTTTCACCTACTAGACAGCTTTTTTAGTAATCTGTTGGAAAAAGCCTCTTGTGCACCATATGAAATACGTACAGTAGTCTGAAAGCCTGCCCTTTGCTTACCGCTGGTTGGCTTTATTGTCACTCTCATTAGCTTGTGTCTTATTCAATAGTTTGCCATCCTCGCCTTGTGTTTTTCCATCCTCTGGTGCATAGCCTCTTTATTATCCTTCCATTTGGATGACTTGTATTCTTCCAAGGCTCACATTCATTCGGTTTTCTTTTTATTTCAGCACTACATGAGAGCGCATGTGTTTTCTAGCTCTTTCCATCATGTGCTGTCTGCCACCTTCCAAACATCTCCAAATTCCATGTTAATCACTCATCAAAGCTTGTGCTTTCCCCCACCCCTGGATTTTCGTTTTTATTATTGTTATTATTTTTGTGGCCAATTTCGAGCTTAGCTTCAAGTGCCTCTGTTGCTCTTTTGCTCCCTCTCCATTACTTCCTCCATGGTCCTTCCACCTGCTCCTCTATTGTTTCCCAAACTGCTTAGGGAATATTCACATTTTTTGTTTTTTAACCCCTTCAGCGCGGCGCGAATTTTCGCGGTGTGCTGAAGGTTCTAATGAGCCTATCGGCTCATGACGGAACGGTTCCGTCATGAGCACAGCTCAACCGACGCTCATGACGGAACCGTTCCGTCATGAGCATGGAAGGGGTTAATTTATTTTTTGGGAAGGCTGAGCAGTTGCTAGTTGTTGCACATCTGCTATGCAGTGCTGAAAGCACGTTTGCACTAAAAATGTAATGTTTTTTTTTTACAGCTCCAAGTAGTGTTCTCCATCTTGGATCGGTGAACAATAAAATAACAAGCATTTACAATGCAACGGTTTCGCCTTTGCAAAAGTTAGAGCTATTGGCATTGTAAATGACAACATTTTTATTTATGTGTTGGTTTTGAAAAGAGATAAATAAATGGCATTGTCATTTACATTGCCAATAGCTTAATCTCTCGCAAATGTGAGACCTATTGTACCCTACTGGACGAGCTCAGCAGACAGCAATTACTACGCCAGGCGAAACCTAAAAAGAAATGGCAAAGCTGATGCCATTGAAAAACCTACACGGGGAAACCCATAAAAGAAAACAAGCATGTTTAAGCACCATTAGCCCTCATAATACGGACTACACCCAAAAAGGCATCAGAGTGCAACAATACATGGCAGTGGTAAGCGCAGCACCCTGTTCTGAGACAACAACAACAAATCCTAAAGCATGCAGTGAGCAACACAAAAGGTGGTTTGTCCCCTGCCACGACTTGTGGTTCGAAAGTCTCAGATTGGCAGATGAACTCACAGCAGCACCTAAACCTCTGGCTTGGAGCATTTTGGTTTAGACTGTGGTGTGTGAAGAGTGCTTTTGCAGCTTAGTCAAGGGGTCTTATAATGGCGTACTCCTATGTAAAAGATTTTTGTAACATTATAAGACGGGTTCAGCGTATACTTGGCTTCTCCACTTACTATCTTGCTGTGATGTCCAGACTTTCTCTTTCCCAGTCCAACAATACAAGCAGGTGAGATCTGTCGCCTACTAACAAAGAGGTCTCTGTTCCGGTCTACAGCGAGTACATGCATCTGAATGTATGTATGTATGTATGTATGTATAGGCATTTATATAGCGCGCTACTTACCCGGAGGGTCCCAAGGCGCTTCGACCGCTGCGAAACCCTTCCTGGCTTCCCTGAGAGATGGTCCCTTAATGGGTATCTTCAGGGTGAGACCAGGCATCCCCAGCGGTCTGGTGGGGCCGTTAGTGAAGATGAGGCAAGCTAATGCCCAGAGTTGCCGAGTGTGATCGCTGATCAGAGTGGGCACCGAGGCGAGAGAATTATCGAGTCCGCTGACCCTGGTCCAGAAACCTGCCGCGCCGGGAATCGAACCCTGGTCCCGGGCCATCCTCTGCTCTCGGGTCTGCCGCCTCTAACCAGTGAGCCACACTACTTCACTGAATATTAGAAATATACCCCACTGATATCCGACACAGAATCCAAAGATAAAACATCCCATGTGGAAAACATGCGAAGTCACCTGGTAACAGAAAGATCAGTTATTGTTTCATAAAAAACAGGTTTTTAAAGACATGCGAAAGCTCAGAACAGAGGAAGCACGTTTTATTTCCAGAGAAAGCAAGTTCCAGTTTCAAGCGGTGCGAACCGCAAAACTCCTACCTCCCCGAGAGACAAATTTGTACGACGGCACCACCAGATTTCTACCCGCACTGGAACGAAGAGTCCTAACAGGGGCACACCATTAAGCTTTTCTCTTAGAAAAGCTGGACCAGGTCCCTGGAGCGCTTTGTAGGTGATACAAAGAGCTTTGAACATTATCCTCTTGTCAACAGGGAGCCAGTGTAGAATCACCAAGGCTAGGGCAGCAGCATGGAATCTCATGAGTTTCATCAACCTCCTGGCCGCTGAGTTTTGAAGAATCTGAAGTGTTTTCAAGGGAGCTTTTGGAAAATGTATATATAGTCCATTGCAATAGTCCATCCTGGACAATACAAGGCCCATAACAACTGTTCTCAACAGATTAGGAGGAAGAAACAGCTATTTTCCTGATCACGCGAAGCAAGAAGGAGCAAGTAGAAATGACCTGATTTACGTAGGCCATATATTTGTGGTTTGAAATCTACACATTTTACAAGGCGCCTGGAAGCTCTGCCTGCAGACTGACAAATCAACCCCTAGAACTAGAATTTGAGACTTCAAATGCTTCACTTGCTGCTTTTTAAATGTCGGTGTCCAAAGCATGGATGCTGAACAATGGACTAGGTGACCCTCCTGACAGGGCGAACCCATACAACGAGAACAGATAAAGAAAGGGAAACAAAGTCTGAGATCAATCTTTTATTCTTTAAATAGTTAAACACAATGGCTTTTGTAGGATTTCTGAGGATTTTAGGGAAAAGAATCTCTAAAAACCAGCGCCAAATGGGTGCCCTTGACCAGATCCTTCTCAACCATTAATGGGCACAGGGCAGGAAGGACCACACCGGTCAAGAGTGAAGGCAACAAACCGGAAGCAGCAAACTTATCTTATGAAATCCGCTTGTCGCCAGAGGTGTCCATTTTAAGACACCTCACTATTGCTTCAACCGTGGACTTCCAGGTCTGGATACTGAAAAGAACTCTCCACCTCCTCCATCACAAAGACTGGCTGGAGCTCAGCAGGACTCGGCATTATCCTGCTTTAAATGCCGTAATCATCTCAGCAGTGCGAAAAAGAAAAGTGCAGAACCTCCAAAGGATTCAAGATCATATGGTGGCATCAGGCATAAACAAAGGAACCAATCACGTCACATCTGAAAGTGCAAAGAAGCCAATTCATAATTCTTCGCGCCAACTTCTGAGCCTCTGGTGATACA
Organism: Lissotriton vulgaris; assembly: GCF_964263255.1. Taxonomy (NCBI): domain Eukaryota; kingdom Metazoa; phylum Chordata; class Amphibia; order Caudata; family Salamandridae; genus Lissotriton; species Lissotriton vulgaris. The sequence goes on along the minus strand of NC_141687.1, from coordinate 1,805,167,042 downwards.
GGAATAGATTACACTAGAAAGCAGGTTCCTGAACCGGACACCAACACTAACCTAAGGCAACACAAAATTAGCAGCACAACAGGGACTACAGTACTAGGACAATGTCCTTATGCCCCACACTTGAACATTAACTTCATGCCACCCCTGAGGAAAGACCTCAAGAAGTAGGTATTAAATAGAGAATGTTAACATCCTCCAAGCTAGTCTCCAGGCCACACACTCACCACTTCAGAAGAGACTGGGCCACAATCTAAAGCGAGGTTATTCCACAAGGAATATGGACAAGCAAACCAGTAAAGAAGAGCACCATAATGATCTGGTATCGGGGGATCCAGAGGTCTCCTTACAGTGAAGATTTTACTTTCGCTCCTCCAGTCTATTGCCCTCTCCCAGCCTCTCCTAAATATTACACCGCATATTTCTTACTTTCAATATCCTGGTGTAACACATTGAGGGGTCACCTCTAAACTATCCCAATGGCCTGATATTGCGGGCCGCACCCCATGCAATGTGCCATGTTCTTTTTCGTCTTGCCTGAAGTCACGTTTTTCACCCTTTACCAGTCCTCTTTTTGAGGTTTCCCTTTCGGTGAAGCCATTTAATTCCCGCATTCACAAAGGGAGTCTGGCTGTCATGAAGCAAGTTGGCTAACCGCAGTTGTTCAGATAGAAAATACCTTTTTCTCCTAGATGAAATTCTTTTCTTAGGTTTTCCCACCTTGATGCTTTATTTGCTTTAGGTAAATGTTAGCCGTTCCACTGTGGCAAGTGCAATAACACATTTCATCTCAGAGAAGATGCAGTTTTGCTTCCAGACACCCCTATTATCCTGATTCTGGTTTTAAAAATGTGGTGAGTGTGGTTTGCGGACCTCAGGATTTCTTCCAGTTAGACTTTCCAAGATACCATTCGCATGAGTGTGATTAACGCTACAAATGTCAATTCCCGAATTTAGGACCCTGCTGATTTACACTTTTAGAACAGGATTCCAATTTGAAGGACTACGCCCTTATTCACTGTTTTTTCGACAGATGTATTCCCTCGGATTCAAAAGGATGAATAATGTAATGTTTGGAATTAATATTTGTTGTTGCTCGTACGTTCAGAGCAGGTTCTCCTTAAACCTGTCAAGTGGGAACACATTTAGAGCTCCTTCCTCAGACAGGCTCAAGCTAGGCCACTCGAATTATGCTGCAATAAAGGCCAAAATATGCAGCCGGCTTGTCAAAAGTATATAGCAAGATCAGGCAAGTTATGAGGCAAAATGCAGCACAATGTGCCACAGTATTATTTTGTCATTTCAACACCTATTAATGTTGTTTGGACAAAGTTGCACCTCATTAGCACCAGATTAAAACGTTAAAACTGAAAGGTTAACAGTAACCCTTCGCTAGTGGTCTGCTTTTGAGAGGAGCCAGGATTAGAAAATCGTTTAATTCACTTTTGATTTGTTTGTGCTAGAAACACCTTTTTTGGGGTAAAATATGATAATTGTTCAGCAGAAGGAGGATTCAGTAGAAAATGCCACAAGTCCATAATGATGCAAAAAAAAAAAAGCTGCTGCCTAATTCCAGTGCCCCTGGACGAGAGGCGTCGCAAAGTGTGCGCTGTGTCAGGGTTTCATCTACAAGAGTGGAAAGAGAAAATCTACATTGTGTACATTTTATTAAAATAATTTAAAAAAAAGAAATTTGCTAAGTGGAAGACAGAGTGGAAAGGAAAGATGACAAACATTCGTATATCTTTTTGCTAACACTATAGCACAGGAGGCGAAGACACAACACTCCAGCAGCTGTGTGGTCGTAGAACAACAGGCCACGAGAACCATGCACTTCTAACCAGAGGAATAAAACGCGCAACCTGGTGAACATAGGATGGCCTTGACTTTTAATCGGTGGCTTTAAAACCTTTTGCTAAGCTGAATCTTTGATGGGTCTGGGTTTCCAGAAGGTCCAATCTTCCTCTTATGAAACCGACTCTGTATCACCAGAGGATGCGAATGGGCCTCAGGAGTAGGACTTGGATTGCAGAAGAAAGGAACTGGACAAGGGGACAATGTTTGTATATCCTCTGAGGTGGTGACCCAGCATGCTTTGTACAAGCACTCAACACTGGCTCTGAAGCTTCCATCATTAGTGTTGGGTGCCATATAATTTCAAGGCCCATGCCAGCCAATGGTTCGACTCTGGCGTGGTTCACCTTCATTTTACGCCTTTTACAATACACAGCAGAGTAGACCGTGGTGAGGCTCAACAGAACAACGCCTTGTGTCACACGCTCCATCACTCCACTGTACGTAGTTTACAAGGTACACAATGCATGTAATCACGTGCCTGCCACCCCTCGATTTTTTTACAGGATCCTGAATCGTCATTCACTCACTGTCTTGCACAAAAGTCCATCTCTATTAGATGGATTTGCACTTTGTGGACAGCAATGCAGGCACCCAATGTTTTTTTACTCCGACCTGTTGTCGGTTTTGCATTTATGTCCTGCCTTCCGTCCTATTGGAAAGAGCTCCGATATCCCTCGGGATCTTGATCGCGCTATATAAAACTTTATAAATAAATAAATGTCAGCAGCAACTTGGCTCTGCTCAGCCCCTAGAACGGCAGCGAGAAATCTTGGGAGGCCTGGTCACGCCTGCTGTCACAACCGAGGCTTTACAGGGTTCACCGGTGGCAAGCCGTGCATGCACCCAGGATCACCGTGCAATATTCACTTACACAGAAACAGGCAGAGCAGGGAGGATGGTACATGAAAGAGGCCATTGGGAGCGAGAAGGCAGGGCATGTTCATGGTTCCTGTCAATCTACACCTTAGGTCTGCCATCTCCGTACTATACATGGACAATAGAATGCGCAGTTAGCAGGGTCTCGGGGGACAGTCTTGCCCCTGTAAAGTCCACATTCAAATTCTGGTCTGTGTGTGAAATCTGCCGCAGCAAAATCCCAAAACGCAAATATTATACGACACAACATGGAATTCCGAAGGGAGGCCGATGCCGGCGCTTCAAGGCGCTTTTCTTTCCAGCTCAGGGCAGGGCCAGCTTGAGTCCGGTGTGAGCGCGAGGGCACCTTCCTTCAGTAAATATGAGATGGTGCACCCCTCCACCCCACTGTCCACCCTTCCACCCCACTGTCCACATCTGCACTCTCGAGCCAGAAGGAACAGGGGTCAAAGGGTACTAGAAAAGGCCAGGGGCGGGCACAGCGCCAGGAACTATGAGATGAGGCTCACGCATAGCAATGAGGGCTGTGACAGCCGCTCCCCAGCCCCCGCCTAGTACACAAGGATATGTACACACACATTTCACACTTGTCATGCTCTAAGCTCTAGCTGTTTAATAATGTAAATGGTGTTTACCTCACTCAACGCCAGGAGCACCAGCCCGCCGGTTCTGGTATCACAGAATGAACGCCTGGCAAAGCCCAGCGGCCCACACGCTTGTAAAGCTAAGCAGGAGTGGTGGCACCGGTGCGCACAAGCTATGTGTAAACCCGGCCCCTGCCGCCCTGGGGCATCCCAGGGGGCCGACTTTGAAGCTGGGGAACCGGATCGAGTCTGGCGGGAGGCGGAAGCATCCTGTGATTCCGGGCAAACCACTTCATCTCCCCCTGCCTAGAAATGAATGTGACCGTCTGCAACACAACCGGTGCTCATGTAAAGCACCCGGATAGCTTCGGGGCGAGTTCGCGCTATATAAAACAAAAGAAAGAAATGAGACAAGCACTGGCGTTGCCAATAGGTCTCGCAGTAGGAAAGTTTGAGCTATTGGTTGTGTAAATGACAAAGCCCTTTATGTATTCAAAATGATAACAACAGTGAAAGGCATTGTTATTTGCCATTGTAATAGTTCCACCTGTCGTACTGCGCGATCTATTGGCAAGGTGAGTGTTTTTCGTGTGTGAGTGGCGTTGTGTGTGTGAGTGGCGTTGCGTGTGTGAGTGGCGTTGCGTGTGTGAGTGGCGTTGCGTGTGTGAGTGGCGTTGCGTGTGTGAGTGGCGTTGCGTGTGTGAGTGGTGTTGCGTGTGTGAGTGGCGTTGCCTGTGTGAGTGGCGTTGCCTGTGTGAGAGGTGTTGCCTGTGTGTGAGGCGTTGGCTGTGTGATTTGTGTTGCCTGTGTGAGTGGCGTTGCCTGTGTGAGTGTGGTTGGCAGTGTGAGTGGCGTTGCATGTGTGAGTGGCGTTGCATGTGGCAGTGGCATTGCATGTGTGCGTAGTTGAGTTGCGTTGTTGAGTGGCGTTGCATGTGTGAGTGGCGTTGCATGTGTGAGTGGCGTTGCATGTGTGAGTGGCGTTGCATGTGTGAGTGGCGTTGCATGTGTGAGTGTTGTTGCGTAGTTGAGTGGCATTGCGTAGTTGAGTGGCATTGCGTAGTTGAGTGGCGTTGCGTAGTTGAGTGGCTTTTAGTAGATGAGTGGCGTTGCGTCGATGAGTGGTGTTGCGTAGGTATGTGGCGTTGCGTAGGTGAGTGGTGTTGCGTAGGTGAGTGGTGTTGCGTAGGTGAGTGGTGTTGCGTAGGTGAGTGGCGTTGCGTAGGTGAGTGGGCAGCGTTGCGTAGTTGAGTGGCGTTGCGTATGTGAGTGCCGTTGCGTACTTGAGTGGCGTTGTGTAGTTGAGTGGCGTTGCGTAGTTGAGTGGCGTTGCGTAGTTGAGTAGTGTTGCGTCTTTTCGTGGCATTGCGTAGTTGTGTTGAGTAGTAGCGTTGCGTAGTTGACAGTGGCGTTGGAAATGCAATATGTCTCGCAGCATTAGAGTTAGTGCTGTTAGAATTGTTTATGAGTTTTTTTTGTAAATCTTTAGCTTTTTTGTTCTCTGTAGCCAATGCTAAAGAATTACAAATAAAAAAAGCCATAAACAATTCTAAAAGCTCTAACTCAAATGGTCCGAGACCTATTGCACTGTGTGAGGGTGAGGGGTTGAGGGTGAGTGAGGGTGAGGGTGTGTGAGGGTGAGTGAGGGTGAGTGAGGGTGAGTGAGGGTGAGTGAGGTGTTAAGGGTGAGTGAGGGGTTGAGGGTGAGTGAGAGTGAGGGTGAGTGAGGGTGAGTGAGGGTGAGGGTGAGTGAGGGTGAGTGAGGGTGAGTGTGAGTTAGGGTGAGTGTTTGAGGGTGTGTGAGGGTGAGGGGGTGAGGATGAGTGAGGGTGAGTGAGGGGTTGAGGGTGAGTGAGGGTGAGGGTGAGTGAGGATGAGGTGTTGAGGGTGGGTGATGGTGAGTGAGGGTGAGGGTGAGTGAGGGTGAGTGAGGGTGAGGGTGAGTGAGGGTGAGGGTGAGGGGTTGAGGGTGAGTGAGGCTGAGTGTTTGAGGGTGAGTGAGGGTGAGAGTTTGAGGGTGGGTGAGGGGGGTGAGGGTGTGGGTGAGTGGTGTTATTGTTAAGGGTGTTGTGGATGAGGGGTGTTAGTATGAGGGAGTTGAGGGTGAGGGTGAGTGTGAGGGGAGGGGAGGCAGAGTGAGGGAGGTTGAGGGGGTGAGGGAGTGTAAGGGAGAGTGAGGGTGAGGCTGAGCGGGTGTGAGAGAGTCAGTGAGGGAGTGCGTGAGAGGGTGAGTGAGGGGGTGTGTGATGTGGTGTGTGAGAGCGTGAGTGATGGGGTGTGTGAGGGGTGTGTGAGAGGGTGTGTGAGAGGGTGAGGGTGTGTTAGGGTGAATGAGGGTGAATGAGGGGGGGTGAGGGGGGTGAGGGTGGGGTGTTGAGGGAGTGAGTGTGAGGGTGTGAGGGGTGAGGTTGAGGGGGTGAGTGTAAGGGGGTGGGAGCGTTAGGGTGTGTTATTTTTAGGGTGTGTGAGGGTGAGGGTGAGTGAGGGTGTGTGACTTTTCTGGTGTGTGACGGTGCTGAGTGATGGTGTTATGGTGCTGAGTGGTGTGGTGGTGTCCCTGAGTGGTGTGGTGGTGTCCCTGAGTGGTGTGTTGGTGTCCCTGAGTGATGTGGTGGTGTCCCTGATTGATTTTGTGGTGTACATCAGTGATGTGGTGGTGTCCCTGAGTGCTGTGTTGGTGTCCCTGAGTGCCGTGTTGGTGTCCCTGAGGGCTGTGGTAGTGTCCCTGAGGGCTGTGGTGGTGTCCCTCAGTGCTGTGGTGGTGTCCCTGAGTGGTGTGGATGTTTATACAAGTGCATTTAAGTTGTGGCAGGTAAAAAACAATGCATTTTCATGCGTCATCAATTTAAAGGATGATGTGAACATTGTGATAGGCCATGGGCGGACCCAAAACATGAATGAAAACCGATTGAGCCAATGCCTGAAGGGGACTGTCGGAAACAAGACAATGGCTGAAGGGGGCTGACCAAAAGCCTCTTACTGTATGTATGCAAGTGTGGTGTGGTGTAGTGTAATGTGCCAACATAAGGTTTTGCTAAACAGCTAAAGCAGTCTATATTGAGGCCTAAAACCCCCGAACAGAAAATGAAGTTCTATTACAGGTCTCTGCAGTGCAGGACTCTCCCATGAGCCCTCCTCCCTGTGCTCACCGCACATAGTACTACAAAAAGAAAATTAAAAGTTGAAACCTGCAAAACGAAAGTAACGCTGCCCAAGTAAAAAACAAGCTATCCCAGCCTGCTATGCGCTTTTAATAGTGCTATACCGTATTGCTATGATGTGAAAATAATGCATTTAAACGATGCAGTATTTTCGTTTACACTCTGCAAAGGATCTTCGAAGTGCGCAGTCCAGAGTGGGGGCAGAGACGCAGACATACGAGAGAGCGCAATACGGAGGAACAGGAGAGAAGCACACAAGGGAGACATCAGGCAAGCACATGCACTCTCGTGGACTTCTTAGTCAAAAATAAAGACAAGTACGGGAAATGCAAGCGGCGGGGGGGGGGGTTGGGTTCACAAGGGAGAGAAGAACACGAGTGGTGGGGGAAAACCACGAGGGAGACAGCAACACAGGAAGAAGTACACGCTGTGCTGGGGGAGGGGGGAGGGCCATTAGGAACAGGAACAGATGGCCATGAAAGTGTATGGGCCAAATGCCAGCAACACAGGAAGAAGTACACGAAGGAGCCAGCAACACAGGGAGTGGGCAAAATTCAGACATGGCAGACAGCAACAGTCAAGAGAACATCACAGCGTAGGGGAGAGAAGCATTTGGTTGTGAAGGAGAGAATGGGGGCAGAGACGCAGACATACGAGAGAGCGCAATACGGAGGAACAGGAGAGATGCACACAAGGGAGATATCAGGCAAGCACATGCACTCTCGTGGACTTCTTAGTCAAAAATAAAATCAAGTACGGGAAATGCAAGCGGCGGGGGGGGGTGGGTTGGGTTCACAAGGGAGAGAGCAACACGAGTGGTGGGGGAAAAGCACGAGGGAGACAGCAACACAGGAAGAAGTACACGCTGTGCTGGGGGAGGGGGGAGGGCCATTAGGAACAGAAACAGATGGCCATGAAAGTGTATGGGCCAAATGCGCGTGCCTGTACGTGCACTCGAAGAAAACGCCACGGAAAAAAGCGGTGGTTTGACTATCCGATGGAGCACATGAATTCTCCCCCATTTCTTCATTGTTTTGCCCTTAAAGGAAAGGTATGAAAAAAGGCATTGGCAAACTCAGCAAGTGTAGTAGGCGCCTGCTCAAATATTAAGCAAGGCACCCCTGTTGCAGTGGAAAGTAACAATGAAAAATACGATAAAGAGTGATGTGGGTCACAGGAGTCCCACATGTTCAATTGCCGCAGGGAGGACGAGGAGCTGATGCTTCTGGGGCCTGGACAAATCCAGCATGGAAAGGGGGGAAGAGGGCGGGGTGAAAGTACAGCAGCTGCTGAACGCAAGCCAGGATTTAAAGGAGCAGGCATCATTAATTTGATTAAATACCAGACGCATACGAAAACAAATATATAAAATAAATAACAAAAATACAACCTAATGTGTATAAAATTGCATGATGACGGGCGCCGTGCTGATTATGTAAAACTAACAGCGTAGCACTCGTGAGAGCTCCGTGCAGGGTCACAGGAGTCCCACATGTTCAATTGCCGCAGGGAGGACGTGGAGCTGATGCTTCTGGGGCCTGGACAAATCCAGCATGGAAAGGGGGGAAGAGGGCGGGGTGAAAGTACAGCAGCTGCTGAACGCAAGCCAGGATTTAAAGGAGCAGGCATCATTAATTTGATTAAATACCAGATGCATACGAAAACAAATATAATTAAATAAATAACAAAAATACAACCTAATGTGTATAAAATTGCATGATGACGGGCGCCGTGCTGATTATGTAAAACTAACAGCGTAGCACTCGTGAGAGCTCCGTGCAGATGCATGCTGGGCATCAAAAAAAACAAGCGGAAAACGAAAGCTGTGCAAAACTAGATGCTGCTGGTAGGGGAAGCCTGTCGCATTAAACAGAGAACATGTAGCAAGGAAAACTTCAATGCAGAAACTACTTCAAGGTATGGCATCAATGTGAATGTCTAAGGAAAACAAAACCGGCATTAAAAAACACTGACTGCTTCAGAGAAATGCACCGTAGGTCACACACAGAGAGGAAAAGGAAGTTAAACTTACAGGGATGTCTAAGGAAAACAGAACCGGCATTAAATAAATAATGTTTCGGGAGAGCCTGGGGCGGGAATGCGAGCGAGGGGAGGCAGGCAGATTACGAGGGAAGCCGGATGGGGGCGGGAAAGCCTGGTGGGAGGCGTGAACGCCGGATGGGGGCGGGAAAGCCTGGTGGGAGGCGTGAATGCGCGAGGGGAGGCAGGCGGATTGGGAGAGAAGCTGATGGGGCGGGAGAGCCTGGTGGGTGGGCGTGAATAAGGGGAGGACTGGGCTGGGCTTGCATGCGATGCGCGTGCATGTACACGGGCACTGCATGAAAACCGCGGGGCTGAAAGCCCTTTGGTTTGAAGATGTTTTCGCCACATGAATTCTCGCTACGCTCGATGCGCTTGCGCTATCGATAGGTCGCGAGACCTAAAAAACAAGGTCAATTTGAGATTCGGGGGCGTGTTTTTCGCGCTCTCCCCTTCCCATTGGCTGGAAGGTAAAATTCCAGCCAATGGGAAGAGGAGAGGACAGGACTTATAAAAAGACCCAGAAACGCCCCCGAATCGCGTTCCGACGGGGAAATAGTGACTGACAGCCAATCTCTTCTAATGGCTAGCCTCCATTTATGGAGCTAGCCAATGGAAGACAGAGGCTGGACTAAGCCCCACACTGTAGGACATAAGATTTCGCCTGGGCGGAGCACTAGTGCTCCGGCCCAGGCGAAACCTAAAAAGACAGTGTTGACCGTGTCATTCTGTAGGTGCAAGTTTATGTATAATGACAGAAGCATACACATACATCTAAATGCATGCTTGCACCAGTGGAATGAGGCAGCCACCTGCAGCAGCTGCACATGGCGCCTTTTTTCCTTTTTGCCAGTGCTGCACAGCATCAGCAAACAGTATTGGCTAAAGCAATAGTTCAACAAGGCGCGACCTATTGGATTTGCCAATGTTTGTTGAACATACATTGCATAAATGTAGCAGCCTCACAAATCAGATAAGGAGGTATCTTAATCAGAGCAAGTACCATAGCAACTGAGGCAAAAAAGAAGATGACTCTGAGGTGGGAATGTAGCAGGGGGAGGCACCAGTCATAGTTCCTTTAAAAGTTAAAAGTGCAATAAACATACTGCTTTATATTTACCTAATATTTTCATTGAATTAGTGCAGTGATAGTCATGTTGATATGGCACTGAAAATATTTGCAAAGAAATGTTTAAGTGCTTCAATATTTTGCCTAAAGTGTTTCCTTATGTAAGGAATTGTTCATGTTTTGGTCATATAACATTAATTTAAAATTCTGCAAAAACCTTCTCACCTTGTCACTCTAAATATCTGTATCCAAGTACAGATAGGAGCTTCTCTAGTGTAGTGAAACAGTCCAGTCTCAATTCACAAAGGCATTTGGGATTGCGCAAAACAGTACCCTTCACAAACTAATAAATGCCTTTTTGAATTGACCAAGTCGTTTAAAAAATAAACATGATGATAACACGGGTTTCGCGTGTACCCAAAGAGTGATGGATAAAATCTAAACATCAATTTAGTGTTAATCTCAATTTAAGATTAGTTTAAAGATCATGGGGCTAATTCACAAATGCATTTATATGTAAGCGAAGCGGTACCAAAGGAAAAGAAATGAACATCAAGCCTTTTAGACTGTGGACCGCTCATATTTCATAAAAACAAAAGAGAGATTCTGGGACATCCCCTAGTGGAGTGAAGCCAACTACTCTTCTCCGTCTGTTCATAACGACAATAATTAACAACACTTCTCCGTCTGTTCATAACGACAATAATTAACAAAAAAACCAGAGAAGACTTTAAATTTCTTCTGCCATTGTCTACCCTGCTAATGAGGGCTTTGAAGATATGGTTTTTTATAAAAAAAAACTGGGGCGTTCAACATTGAGCAAGCAGGAAATGTTCTGTTTCTGAGGGAGATAACAGCTCCGGCGAGTTCCATGCTCTACATCCTAATTCCGCCACGTGGAGGAGTCTTTCTAAGCCACTTTCATTACCAGTCACTCCCCGATGCATATAATCAGTGAAGGGCAGAGGACTGTGTCCTAATTAAACAGTTCTCCTTTGAAGGAGGCTTCTAAAATTAGCATACACAGAAGACATTATTTTGCAGTTAGGAGCACAATTGTGCTAAAATGCTCACCCAGGGTCGCGTGCATTAACTTTCTGGGAGAGGAATCAGCACAGCTAGCAGCCGGAAAGAATGAAAACAGAAACAATATTGAAACTGAGGGGTGGGGGGAGGGGGGGAAGGGGAGGAGGAGGCGTATCTTTCTGACTCGAATGCCGTGGCATTATTCAAAATGGCAAAAATGTAAGATGCAGGCAATATGATTGTCCTTGCAGTTTACAGTACATAAAGACATGGTGCACTTCTTGCACTGATAGGTGTTGCTTCGAGTAGCATGTCGAATATTATTTTTGAAAGCATTTTTACCCTGCCTCCACACTTTGTAGTTAGCACAGAAAATCCAGTATCATTCTAATTGTGTCCCCTTAGAGTGCATTTAAAGGCATCTGTTCCACCGGGTAGAGAAAGTAACAGCGCTTTTCCATTTTGCAGACATATAACTGGTCTTTTTTCCAGATATTTTTAGTTATTTTAGGATTTGCCCCTTTCATAACCACATTAAATTGTCTAGGGTTCTTGTTTTTTACTAGAAATTGGTTATGATCATATTTTATGGAAACAACAGAACAGTCTAGTTACTTCAGACCAAGGCCACTCATTATTTGTTTCCTACAAGGAAGGGTCATTTGCTTCCAGAAAGAAACAGAAATACAGATGAATCATTTAGAGGAGAGCCTCTTGAGAAGCTGGAAGTGTCCAACGATGTAGGACCACAAGAGGCTGATTAGCCATTAAAGTGAGAGCATCCTGCAAGGCAACAGAGAGAGAATCCTGTGTCCTTATTAGTAGTTTTGTACATCAGTGATTTCATTATTTACTCAGAGGACTTCGCAGCTCCTAGCTGCCATTTTTCTCCTACACTAAAAGAGAAACGGAGGAGTCAGGTTACAGGGAAACATCAGATATGGGGTAAAAGAGGTAAAGAGAATACAGAGTAGTAGGTCAGTGGAACACACAAAGACATGCAAAATATAGTAATACCATTTTCAAAAACATAAGCTGCAGCACAATAAGGAACATAGTTGTAGAATTAATGACTTGCCACTTCAGAGCATTAGGATGCCTAACCCTAAGGAGGAAGGAATTTCCCTTCAATGCAGGGTCCATGATAGTACATCTCTCAACGTGTAGAACACACAGAATTTCCAAAAAATTATAGGTGTGGCCTCCCCCACCCGGGTGTCATGCATCCTCATCGGCCACTCTTCATTCACCAATGAACATTCCCATGGTGAATGGGCTCCTCACAAAGACGAGGAGTACATTTGAGAAGGATTGTTAATGTGTCTAAACTATATGAAAATCTTTGTATCTAATCCCAAGGATTGTCCTTTAATGTGGGTATATCTAGGGGATAATTAGAAACTATATTGACACACAGGATTAGCTAGAATCCCTGCATCTGTAGACGTCGACATGTTTCAGCTTAAAAACCAGCCCTTTAGCAAATCCTAGTCTTTTTTCAGGACACTAGATTCACATTTTCCTGACTCCTATCTGTAAACATATATTAGCAAGCATACATCACCAGGCACACAATGCCTACTAGTATGGTCCTGTGAACCAGCATGTGCTGGAACTGCACGTTTTATGGGTCCCTTGCAACTATATAGAGGGCCGCATAGAGTGTTTTGTGAGGGAATCCTTGTAGTCACACTTTCAGCAAAAGGATTGCCTCTCTGTTGCATCTGCAAAAATACGGTGCACTCTCTGAGTGTCTGAATTCGTGTTGTGTGCCAAATGAGGTTTGATTGTTAATAACAATATGATCTAGATAGCCATAAATACACAATAGACAGCGAGCAGCTCTACAAGTACCCATAACTCTAGCCATAGATCTGTACTTTTCTCATTGTTTAATTAGATCTTCCTTGTGAGAGGGATGCCCCCAAAACGATAAACTCCAAGTATCGCCATTCCATAGAGGGTGGGTTACAAGATAATAATGCTTATCCAGCAGTTTGTTCTTTGGGACACATAGAGGTACCATCAGTGTGTCACCGATTTGGTGACTTACTTGTCCTTTAGAATTATTTACTGTTTTGGCGGTGGGTGTTTTCCTTTATATTGTATTCCCCTGACCACTCCATTCACACTCCTTAGGCACTCCCATCTCTGTAGGTGACGTCACTCATCTTCATGGCACCCATATGATCTTAAACCTTTTTGGGGTAATATCTGTTTATTGAATACAAACAAGAAAAAAAAGTTACACATGTCGCAGAAAATTGGAGGGCCAAGGTGGAAGAGCAACAAAAAGGTGTTAAAGTTTTTAAATGAACATGGCATAGCAATTTTACTGAAACAATGCAGCACAAAAGAGTAATAGAAGGAATTTGGGCTAGGAGTTTTTGATTTTGTTATTCTTTAAATTCTAGCTAGCTTTATAAGCAGTTACTTTTCAAGGTCATTATAAAATAGTACAAAATCCACGTCTTCACACTAAAAAGGTAGGATCTTTGTTCTCACAGACCTCATCTCCCGCTTTCCCCTGTAACTATCATCACTTGGAATTTACATACTCCAAGGTTCCAGCTACCCTCAATCTTCTATTACATACCTAGGACATCACCATTCCACCTTTATAAAACATTTTAGAACATAATAAATAGAAAATAAATACACCAAAGATAGCTCTTAACACCTATAAAATGAAGCTACTACTATAATGATTGAACCAATCTACAGATAATGAAAACTAATCAGTAAGAATATTCTCATTTTAACATCATAGAACAAGTAATGTTCACTTAACTCTACATGCACAACATATAACCTGTTATAAAAAGGCTTTTGCTTAGGTAGTTTAACATTGAATAAAATCTTTCAAATAAGAAGGACTTCTTGTTTTTCTATTACGGCTTCCTTTATCAGAACCCTCCAAATGGGTCACATAGTGTGACTTCTCAGCTCTCAACAAAGTGGTAACACCCCCACCACTATTCGGTCGACTCACACATTGTTCTAAACACTTAGATATCCTATTAAAATTCCATATTCTGTTGTCATTTGTCTTTACTGCATTCTTAAATAACTTCACAACTTGCATTGGTTTGAAGAATTTGGACCATGACACATGGCCTAATGGTTTCTTCACTTTTACCACATTTCTTATCTTCACACTTGGCACACTAGTAACCTTTTCCATGTCATATCTCTTTCCTTTTTTCCGGACATTTTTTTTCTTTTTCCGTCCAAAATCCCTCATTTAGGTTTTCCACATGTCATTTACGCCACACCTTCCACCCTGGTGAAACAAATGTATTTATTTACTCCCTCTAAACAATTCAAAAGGAGAACACCCTGTTGAAGCATGAGGCTACATATGATACGCAAAACTTATTTTTTTATCTCCTTTTTCCATGAAATCTTATTCACACGTGCAATTTGAATACCCTCCTTCAAGGTCTTGTTGAAATGTTCAGCAACACCATTTGCCTTTGGATGATAAAGCGAACATATCTTATGGAACAAAACCACAGTTAGCCAAAAATGCCTCCATGTCCTTTGAACAAAATTATACCTTGTCAGATAGTAAAGATTTGGAATACCCTGCATTCAGGAACTATTCTTCCAAGAATTGTATGATATTCTTTGAAGAAATATTTATCACACATCTGACCTCAGGCCATTTTGAAAACAAGTCAGTTAGTACAATTACAGATGGAGTAGCTTGTCCCCCTTTATTTATATCTATTGCGATTTCTGTCCAAGAAGCCTCCAGCAACTGTATTCTGCTTTAGTGGTCTTTTAAGATTCAGAACCATACCGCTATTTTAACATTCCATGCAATATCGCACGATTCTCTCCACAAAAATATCCAAACCAGGCCACCAGAAATCCTCCCTTATCAACTCCTATGTCTTAACAATTCCCAAATATCCGGGTGGGCCAATTCAATAATCCTGTGGCTAAGATTTTCAGGAGGAATACGTTGTGAACCACTGAACAATACACCATTCCTCCCAGGAATTCCAGAATGGTTTTCAAGTTTTATCCTTCTCCTTCCAACTTGTACTCCAATAATGTTTTTATTTCATCATCACACTTGTCAATTCACCATCCTTACATATTCCTTCCTTCCATTCATCTTCCGAAATTACTCCATCAGTAACAATTTACACTTTAATTTCCATGAAACCATCTGCATCATCACCATCTTCCTCTTTAGTGCTGACTAATCTTGACAAATAATCTGCTGCATAGTTACATATACCAGGAATATATTGGCTTCAAATGAGAATTTATGTAGGCCAATCACTCATCAATAAATCCCAGAAGACATTGCATCAAGCCTTTTTTCATAAAAATCTCTTGTAAATGGCTTATGATCAGTCTTCACAACAAACAACTCACCCCATATAAAAATTCCTAAATTTAAGGCCCAATGCACCACACGTGTCTATCTTTCAATGACTGAATAACTTACTTCAGTATCCTTTAAAGACTGACTTGCAAAGTCAATTGTTACATCATCACCCTGCGTTTTCTGCATCAGAACCGCACCAATACCTTTCATGCTGGCATCTGTAACATCATACGTGTCCTACCCAGGAACAAAAGTCTGCAAATTTGGTGCCTTTCGCAAACATTTCTTAGTTTCCAAAAATTCTGGCTCACATTCATGTAAACCATTCAAACAGAACTCAGTTCTTAAGTATCTTCCTCATACTTTGTGTCCTTTCAGATAATCCTGGAATAAAACAATTACAAAACTCTAACATCCTAAAATAGGACAACAACTCTTCTTTATTCCTGGGTGAGGGCATCTTGCTAATTGTCGAAATTGCCATCATTCCTTTCTTAGGGCATATTCACTCTACTGACAATATAAGAGACAGATAACAAATTTCACTTACACCAAGCTTCCATTTTTCAGCTCTGAGCATCTAGCCTTTCTCCTGGATCAAGGACAACGCTTGCCTCAACCTTTCATTATGTTCTTTCCATGTATTACCACACACTAGTATATAATCTTGATAGCATGTCACTCCACTAATACCACTCAATAAACCTTCCAGTATCCTTTGGATTACTGAAGAGGCCATAACCAAACCAAAAGGCATACGTATACATTTATAAGTTCCAAATGAAGTGAAAATGCTGTTAGATATGCCAGATCCAAAGTTGAAAAAACCTTGGCACCAACCCATCAAAGTTAGCAACTCAGACATGTTTGGCATAGGATGACGATTCACAACCACCTCCTTGTTTAAGACCCTCAAATCAATGAACAGGCAAATCTCACCACTTGCTTTCTTTGCCACCAAAATCAAAGCCAGCCATTGGCTGACTTCCACTGGAATAATCACACCCTGTTCTACTAGTTTATCCAACTCTACTTTCACCATAGTATGTATACCTACGGGTAATCTTCTTACCGTCTATACAACCAGTTCAACACTGCCCTTTAGTTTAATTTTGTGCACATACGATTTCAAACACCCAATCTCACCTCAGAACACTTTAGGAAAACTACCAACAGCATTCAAGCAACCATCTTCCACCATTCATACTTGCACTTGAGGTTGCATGTTTTAATCAATATACACACCAAGGTCTTTTTGTACAGGCCGACCCAATATATCATAACCTCTTTCAGAGACATAAATCTTTCCTTTTGATGTTCTGTTTTAAAATACTAGGTTGGCATAAAAATAAACACACATAAGAATTTACTGTCCATAATAGCCACCATGTTTGATATCCAAAGTATTTAGATCCTCATCATTTTCATTAAGGTGTTTATATGTTTCTTTAGATATTAATGTCACCAAGGAACAAGAAGCAAAAAACATTTTCATACTCTTCCCTTTTTAATTTCACCATCTTGCATGGATTTCTACATGGTGTACTACACAATTGCATAACTATCTCATGATAACAGTCATTTATATCTGAAGTTTTTCTATTCTGCATGGATGACATACAACACTTCAGGATATTGGCCCTCATTATTAGCCATGTGTCCTTGTTGTTCACACCTAAAGCACATAGCTTAACTTCCAATCCTTTACTTTTAATCTTTCTTCATTATCCTTGCCTTGTTTCTCCTTTGATCCTCCCACCACACTTTTTGATTGTGTTTTTATAGCTGAATTCTCACATATGTCGGACACCCGCACTAACATATGCTAAACCCATTTTACTATGATTAACACTTCAGCCAATAGTCATTCATCTTTTAACCACAGCTCTTCCCTCAACCTGTCATCCTTGCAATTCAATAAGAACTGGTCTCAAATACGGTCCTCACTCAATGCTCCAAATTTACAGGTAGCTGTCAGTTTCCTTAGACCAGTCACATATCCTTCTACACTCTCACTCTCCCCTTGGACTTCTTTCCCAAAATGGAAATGTTCCAACACAGTGCTTATTTTTGGTAAATAGTGTAAATCAAGCTTCTTGATACAAATTTCCAAATCATTTAGACCCCTCGCATTTTCTGTGCATATTTTTGGTAACCCTTGATATACCTCCTGTCCTTCCACCCTCAAAAGCACAGCTTTCTTGTCCATAGTCAACCTATTAGGACACACTTGAATATAAATGATAACCACAGGTTGTAGTGGTTTTGTCGACTGCACATCTTGTGTTAAGTGCAAAAATTATTAGAAAATTGCAAATTGTATCTGCTTGGTACTTTATTGCTACAATAGCACCCTCCTACCATGGATGCTTGAAACACATTGGTACAATTACTTTTGTGTGAACATGAACTTCTGGCACGCAAATACTTCACAAACAGAAGCACACTCTTAACAGAAAACTTATCAGGGTTTCTCTACTTGGACTGGTTCGGAGTGGTCAACTGTATGGAAGGCAAATCTAACTTTCTCAGAACCTTTATGGCCTGTTACAGGAAGGGAGGTCAGTGATCTAAAATTGAAGTATGACTAGTTTGGACATATTCAACACAATTGAACATTAAGAACGTGGAACACTTTGCAATTTAACGACTCTTTGGCTATACATGTTATTTCTTAAGCCAATTTTCGCAACCTTGAACCAATCAACCATGAATTTAGCCTTGAAAAAGTCATCTCGTGACAAAAACGTGTCAGCTGTTTTTTCCTGGTTCAATACACATTTACGGTCGACAACCATCTGGCTTTTGTTTTTAATTTAGAATCAACAGTAATATGAATACACATTATTGTGAAGGTTTAAGACTGTTCTTTTGGACTGCTTCTTCAGTGTTTCAGTACTAAGGCTTTACATCTGAATATAACTGAGAAATACTTTTTTTCACTTATACATTCCACCCATGCCTCTCAAAGTTTTAACAAAAAAATTGAGTTGCTGTGATAATTAACATTTCCACTCCACCACGTAATCACTCTTTGTTAATGGATATTATATCCAAATGAGGACCCTGTTTTATGACAAATCAAGTTATTGTCTTTTACTGACGGCCTCATTTCACTTGCCCTAAAAGCAGTATGTACCACCTCTTCTCAAAGGTGTACCCATCAGGGCCGGACTGTGCAATGAAACCAGCCCTGGCAATCTGCTCGGCCGGGCCCCCTGGGGGTCGACGGGGGTACAGCCGAGCTGTTTGCTCGAGCCGGTTTTGCCAATTTTGTTACTGGAGGCCGATATTGCAGGCCCCCCGTAACAAAAACGCCCCCCCCAGAAGGCTAAAACCGGCCCCACCCTAGCGGCCCACCGGAGAAACGCCCAGTGCCCGCTACGGCCAGTCCGGCCCTGGTGCCCATCACCGATAAACCCAAGAACAGCATCACAAGTAAGGAGGTAATTCGGCCAAAGGTGTGCCTATCACAGATGTTAGGCCTTTCTTCTGATTAATTATCCCTTCTTTCACTTCACTTTTGATAATTAGAGTATATCTTCTCCCATCCAATTTACTTGTTTTCCAAAGTATCAAAATGGCTACTACACATACCAAACTGCATGATTTCTATAGTCGCTCTGGCCTGTTTTCAAGATGACCACTAGTTTTATTTTTGTTTCTATAGGAGGTAGAGCTTGTGTGTCAAATCAATTAAATCCTCCTAAAAAGGCCACCAAATGAGGCACCGTTTTTTTCAATCGGTGGAGCTTGTCACTCTCCCCAGTGCAATGTGGCTGTATGCGTTTTCTTTACATCCAATGGAGCTTGTCACGCTCCACAGTGCATCGCAGCTGCCTATATATATATATATATATATATATATATATATATATATATATATATATATATATATATATATATATATATATATATATATATATATATATATATATATATATACGTAAACAACGTATTGACTTTTACAAGAAATCAAATCCTGAATATTCCACATTCTGCCATCTGCCATTTTTATCTCCTGGGTGTTCTTCGCAATTTGGCAGACTTTACAATTATGACACTTTTTGAAACCTTTGCTCTGTAGACATTTTTTGTTTTTCTCCTTTTGAAAGTGGCTTTGAGTTAAACGGTCTTTTAGATTTCTTGCCCTTCGGTACGTAATTTGTGGAGCATTTCCCATTATTTTTCCAATGGTGTTATCTAATTGTAAATTTTTCCAGTTTCTTTTTAGTACCTCTCTGATTTTGTTCGATTCCTTGGAGAAAGTTGTGATGAATCTGATTGGTTCTGATTTTGTAACTTCTTGATCTGTACCTTGTTTAGGTTTCGAAAGGTCTGATCTTTGCAGTTTGTTTGCCCTTTCCCAGCCAGATTCGATTTGGTTTTTGATGTATCCTCTTTTTGCTAATCTTTTTGCTGTATGTGTATTGTTTTTCATCCATTCCACCGGTTCTGAGCATATTCGTCTCAATCTTAAAAATTCCCCATATGTAGGCTTTCCTGTTTTCAGTTTCTATCTTTGGCTAATTTTGGTGGGGTTTTTTCAGTTTTTTTCAATACCTTAAAAAACTGTGGTTATCAGTGTTTACAATTTTTTGCGCCATTAAAACAACAGAAACAATGATTTCTGGTGTTTATGAAATTTTTATTATTTGTGATTATTGCTTGCTTTCTGCACTGATAGTGCATGTGTATAGATAGTGTATATACAGGGTATATGAGGTCATAATACATTTTTACTGCACCAGAATGAACTACAAAGTCAATAGAATTCTTCAATAACTCTGGAGACTGTAAAGATGCTTTCAGCATACCATCTAGCAAGTTACAAGGATCTCTTACTGAGAAGCACTTAAGCTCATGTATTGATTTTGACAGACCATTATATAACCTTTTCACAAACCTAGCTGAATTACTGCAAATACAAACAATATCACTCCAATTTGTGGGAACTTGGTAGGAACTTTTTTCAGCAGCATTCCAAGTGACACTGCATTCCATGTTTACCAACCGTCTGGTGTCATGTTTTCACCACTATCTCAGATGCTTGGTGACAACATTCTTTTAACGTATACCTGTCACTACATCTTGCATTGAATGTTTAAAGCTTTGGGTTGTTTGATAATTTATTTACAATCAATACTGACTCACTAGGAAAGAGGGCTGATGTGCCAAAGGATTTCACCCATTCTCTGTCTGTGGGTAAATGTGATGGTACATATTAGGAAAGATTCTTATGAAACCAGCCATTTTACTTGTCATTGAAATCATATTTAGCCAAAATATCAAATATGATTTTGATATTTCCCAATTCTCTACAGTTTATAAAATAACTGAATACGACCTAAAACATGCTATGAACACTGCATCTTTAGACCAAAGACCTCAAAAATCAGAATGAAGAATAGGCCATGTTTTGGTTGAAAAAAGCAGAATGACAAATAGACCATGTTTTAGTGACATCACTAAACAACAAAACGCAAGCAGAATACTGCTAGCCCAGTCTTTCTTGAAACTACTGTGTATAGCAAAGTTACATTGTTTTGGCCCATTCAGGAAGAAATAAATGGCACTTAGTTTGTGGTTAAAAAGGTGTTTTTTCAGTGTTTATATGTTTACACCGGTGATAGCTATTTTCCTTTCTGTGGGGTTTTATCAGTTATTATAGGTTTAAACCTAAAACCATATAGCCTACCCATATGGAATATTTTGAAACAAGCTTGGTTGATGAAAACTTTCCGCATGCAGGGTGGCATTTGTGGCTGTTGTTTTTCTGTGGAGAGTTATATGGATTTCATTTTTAGAGATGTAAATTTCAGTGTCCACACAATTACATAACAGGCTCCACAAAATAATTGTCCACCTCGTCTCCAACACGATCCTCAACTTCGAGAAGCCCTT
Organism: Lissotriton vulgaris; assembly: GCF_964263255.1. Taxonomy (NCBI): domain Eukaryota; kingdom Metazoa; phylum Chordata; class Amphibia; order Caudata; family Salamandridae; genus Lissotriton; species Lissotriton vulgaris. The sequence continues at coordinate 1,805,146,183 of NC_141687.1, read as the reverse complement.
CAAATTACCGCATTGTCAGCCTCCCTCATGTCTGTCTCACATCATCCCTCTTGGCTGGTGTTGATATCTGCTGTATCCCCTCAGGCCATCGCCAGTAAGAAACAGTACAACATCCACACGTCTTCACCGGTAAAAAGGTAGGATCTTTATTCTAACAGATCTCATCCACTGCTTCCCTCTGTCACTGTCATCGCTTGAAATCTATATCCTCCAAGGTTCCAGCTACCCTCAACCCATTTTATAACATACCTAAGACATCTGTGCCATGTTTGTATAATACCAATGACTGTGAGTTTAAGTTGTACCTGTGTGAAAGTGACGGCGGCACCTAAAAGCCTTCATTTTAAATGAAATATGATATGTCAGGAATGAAGTACTGCGTTCTGAGTTTTTGTTGGGTTTTGATTCCAGCAGTGGAATCAGAATGTGTAGAGTGAATGTTTATTTAGAATGGACCTGCAGTTGTAACTTCCTGCTGCTTGGTTGGTCGTTGGGAGTGCACTGGAAGAATAAAGCTTTTAAAAAATGTAGTTCAATGTAGGCGCTTTAGAAATAGTGGTGTCCTCTTGTGAATATGGGCTGTTCGAGGAGGAAATGATTAGAGATCAGTTTGTGGAGAAGACCAACGGCAAAAAATATACAAGAGAAATTGCTGACCACTGAAAAGTTGGATTTGGAGAGAGCAATTGAAATTGCAAGCAGCATTGAAGCAACTACTTTGTACATGGAGCAAATGTCTGCAAGCTCATATGTGCATGTTGTGCATGGGGTGGATGCAGTGAAACATAAAGAGAGGAAATTTGAGTGAATAAGTAAGGTCATGGAGTTTTACAGTTATGGGAACAGAAATCATATTGGTAACTCCTCATTGTGTCCGGCTGTGGATAAGAAGTGTAGCAAAGTATAGAAAAAAGGACAATTTGCCAAGGTATGTAAATCTGCTAATGACAAATTGGTTTCTAAACATGTTAATATGATTGAATGGGTTTCCAAAACATTGTGGTCTGCATGCAAGAGGCAGATGTGGAGGGCATGGAGAATGAGAGTGTTGTAGTGGATGATGTTTTGTTATTGGGGTTGATAGGGTTAAAATACCATATTGTCTTATTAATGTGTCAGATGTCCCCATTATCATGATGGTGGATTCTGTAGCCTTTTGTACCCTTATTACAATTGAGGAATAGAACAATTTAAAGACTTGAATCCAAGGAAGTCATATGTACGACCTGCTGCATATGGAGGAAGGAAAATACGACAGAGGTTGCAGGGGAATTTGATACTTTTCTTGACTTCAAAAGGAACAAAGCACAGGCCACTGTGTATGTGGCCAAGGATGGATCGTGTCTTTTGGGAAGGTTCTAAAAGAGGAAATTGGAAATCATTTTGGATCCCAATAGTCTTGAGCAGGTGTTATTGAAAAAAGATTGTGTTGCGACAGGATTTTCAAGGACAATTGGGACAATTAAAGGGTGTCTCCCATTAGATCTTATTGAAGTAAGGGGTCACACCCATTGTATACAAAGTAAGATTGGTACCGGCGATTATGAAGGAATAGCTCAGGCATTAAATAAAAATGTCCGTGATTAATTCATGATTGAAGCTGTTGAGAGTTCTGAGTGGTTGTCCCCAATTGTATCGGCTAGGAAAGCCAATAGGTCGCTGAGGGTGTGTATCAATTTGAGGGACCTCAACAAAAAAATTTGGGTGGACATACATCCTCTACCCGATATAACTGAAATGTTGGCTTCTCTTAAGGGTGCTAAGGTGTTCACAACGGTGGATATGACAGCAGCCTATCATCTGATCATTTTGAAAAATGAGTCACGGCATTTGACATAATTTATCACACCTGAGGGAGCATTCAGATGTAAATGCATGCCATTTGGTTTGGCCTTCGCCTCCTCTGCATTTCAACGGGTGGTTGAGGCATTGTGTAACGTCACAACAAATCTTAGATGCTTCCAGGACTACATTCTAGTATTTGGTCAGGACCTGTCATCCCATGTGTTGAAGGAGAAAGGTATGACACTGAGAGCTAACAAATGCAAATTTGCATCATAGAGTGTTGATTATTTGGGCTATAAGATTTCTGCATGTGGTGTGGAATCGAAGGAGATTTTCGTAAGGGAAATTGCAGAATTTCCCACTCACATTAATAGAGATCATGTACGATCATTTTTTGGTTTGTTTTATTTCAGATTTTTTCCCAAGTGTACAGAGAGAACATACAATCTAAGGTCTTTGCTCAAAAAGAATGAGAAATGTGTGTGGGCTGAAGGAGTAGACCAGGAGTTTGACATAATCAAGAAGGAAGTGACTATTATTGTTCCTTTAAAACCATACGACATGCGTGATTCATCCATCATTGTTACGGATGCTAGCCAGTATGGATTGGGGGCTGTTTTATTGCAGACTCGTGGTGTAAAGGATGAAGTAGTTCCATTATGTTATAGAACATGAGGTTTGTGGCCTGTTGGTGGTGGTGTGACCATTTTAGAAACTATTTATGGGGTGTGGAATTCACCATTAGAGTGGACCATGAACCTCTGGTTAATCTGCTCACAACATAAAGAACCTGCAACGTGGCACCACACATAGCCTAGTAGCAATTTAGGCTACAGGAATTTCAGTATTGGAAGGGGTATATTCCCGGTGTTAGTAAAGTATTGCTTGATGTTCGTCCCGTTTGCCTTTGAGTGACGTTGATAGCAGAGTGGAGGTAGAGGCAGAGGATTTTAGTATGGTGGGTACAATTTGCAGTCTCACCAATGGTTGCATTTCAGAGAGTGAGTGGAGATCTGCTATTGATGGTGACAAATGTTTATAGGATGTTAGGAGCCTAATCAGCAAGGAGTGTCTCATGGACAAGTCTTTCATGCATACTTATGCTTTTAAGCATGGTCTTTTCTCAATTGAATGTATCCAATGTAATTCTAAGCAGAAGTGACGCATTGGCTGTACCTGGAGGAATTTGTTGCACGGTGTTGGAGCTGACGCATGAGAGCCATGTGGGAATCAGAGTTATGAAAAGAAGGATTAGGTATACGTTTTGGTACCCAGGTTTGGACAAGGATGTGGAGCATTTTGTAAAGGAGTGTTTAGCATGTGCCATCAGCGACAAATCCCAAGTTACCTTACCCAGTCATGTTATGTTAATTTCGATTTATATAGCGCCAAATCACCAACAGGTCTCTTAGCGCTTGCTTTGGGAACCCGTCCTGGCTTTCCTTGCGAGATAACCCCTACTGGGCATCCCCAAGGTGAAGACCAGGCATCCCATCGCGGTGGGGCCGTAGTGGAGATTAAGCAAGCTATTGCCCAGAGTTGCAGAGTGTGAAGCCATGATTCAAGTAGGCACCGAGGCGAGAATTATCGAGTCCGTGGACATTTTAACTCAAGACCCTGCCGCATCGGGAATTGAACCCTGGTCCCGGGTCTGACCTCTGCATCAGGGTCTGCCTCCTCTAACCAGTGAGCCACACTTCTCCACATTGGAAGCCACACTTCTCGGTCATGTGAAAGCTGTGCCCATTCCTGATGGGCTCTTTGACCAAACTGGGGATAGATATCATAGGACCCATCAACGTGGTTAAGTAGTGTTGTAAATATGTAATTTTACTTGTGGATTACTTTTTACGGTGGCCAGGGGTAGAGTTCATAAAGTCATCTAATACCTCAGAAGTCATTAGGTTTTTGCAATCACTGTTCATGAGAGAAGGAGCACCTGAGGACATAATAACGTATAATGGGGTACATTTTACGTCTGGTGAGTTTGAGGAATTTCTAACCCATTGGAGTGTTAAACATACCAACACCTCTCTATATCACCCTCGTAGCAATGGCTTTGTGGAAAGGTGTAATAGAGTTATCAAGGACAACATTAAATTATCCATTGCTTGTGGGTTGGATTGGGACAAGAAAATGGAGTATTTATCATGGGCAATTTTTACCACTCCCAATGTGGTCACAGGGATGTCACTATTTACCCTTCTCAGAGGTAGTGAGCATGCTACAAAGTTGTTGTGTCAGTGGATGGGAAATTCTGAGGGTGAAAGAAATTGGAAATCAATAAAGTTGAAATGGGGAACAGCACACAAGAAGTATGCATGCAGTATTAAAACAGAAAGGACACACTTCACTCATTATTTCGGTGATGTGGCGAGAGTTCGGTTACCAGGTATTTTGACCAATGGACTGTCTAAATATTCACAGCCTAAGAAAGGTATGTTGGTCATGGATCGAGTGACCATTTGAGGGGATAACAAGTGGGGGAATAAAGAGAGGTTGTCTTTGCAGTGAAGTAGTGGAGTATGTTGGGGTGTTTGTATGGGAAATTAGGTCAGGCCTGAACAAGTGTCTAATGGCATGAGAACCTTGAGGACACTATGTGAGAGGAGACCACCTGTAAAATATAACATTTATGTGTAAACCAACTTTGTTGTCTCCATATAATACTAGGAACTTATAATATGTTTTGCTATGTTTATTTATCAATGTCTAATTTTATTTTCCTGTTATTCTTTATTGTAGATTTTGTGTGTATGTGTTTTGTTCAGGGGTATTTTTGTGTATGGGGGTATAATTGCGAAGAGGGGAGATGTGTTGGGTTTTGATTCCAGCAGTGGAATCAGAATGTGTAGAGAGAATGTTTTGTTTGGAATGGACCAGCCATTTTAATTTGCTGCTGCTCGATCAGTCGCTGGAAGTGCACTGGAAGACTAAAGCTTTTGGAAAACGTACCTCTGTGGTCCTCATCGTACTTCTTCATAGTTGTCTCCACAAGACACTCCAAAATTAGAACCTTGAGCCCTTTGAATGCCCTTATATTTTATATCTTCTTGCTCTACAATCCCATTTTCTCCTCTGCGAATCGCTAGTTCATAGGCAAACCTTTAGTACCCTAGTGGCGTCACAAGGGTGGGGCTATCTAGGACCTGTGCAGCAGTTGCATTGCTCCTGGCCCCCATTGTGCCCATCCCCATGTCTATTAGGAAGAGCAAAAACATGCGCCCATTATGAATGGCCCCACCCCAAAAATATTTCAATACCTACCACTGCCCACGTGGACCATAAGAAGTAGTTCCCTGAGCTGTGTAACTGCTCTTACCAACATCACCTATAGTTGGTATGCATGTGATGAACCTTCTTTGCACCTCTTGATCTTTCAATTTCATGTTTCTAGGTAGGGAGTCTATCCTGGCGGCAGGAGTTCTTCTCACTCCCACTCTGTACAGCACAGAACAAAGTGCCTAGGAGGGCCGTTGAGACAGTTTTGAAGAAAAATACCTGTGTATCAATGTGAAATATTTAACAGATAAACGCACCAAAAATAGAAAAGGAAAAAATATAAATGCGTCATATTCAGTGAAAATTAACTCCAAAGGAGGCGTGAAAACGCATCGGTTGTACTCTAGGGACAGTATACCTAAAGAAGATGCACAGAACAAGGACAAACACATTAAGTAGAGACTGTCCGCCTCTGCCAGAGAGCGGAATTGCTTGAGAGTTACCTGTTATTCACACAGACATGTCTACCAGAACAGATCATTTTTTGTACTGTAGTTTTTCTAAAGCGGCAGTATCTTTTACCTTTTAGGTGACCTGTCCGTCTTGATCACCATGGACATATGGGCATAATTGTCTCTCATTCCCTAATTGTGTGAAAAAAGGCAGGATAGGTGCTTGTGTTCTCGTCCTCCATTGTGATATGTGCTGCAGTTATGGGCAGTCATTAGAGGCTGCTGTATGCGTTGGCGTGTTGGAGCCAGAAATGCTTTATACAACTGAAGGAGAAATATAGCTGATATTCAAGAAGGATTCTCCCTTCATAACTCACACCACTGCTTCTGTTTAATGTATGAGTCTTTCCTGGCCCACAAAGATTGGGATCGCCCAAGTTCACAATAAGAAACACAACTTGTTAGGGTTTGCATATGTTGTTTGTTAAAAACCCATCTAGAGAGTAAATTGTGAAATCTTAATTGCTTTTGGGAGTTGATTTCACATTGGAGAACATTTTAGCCTAAGGTATTCTAAATCAACACGTTACTTAAAGCCTGGTTCATGCAAGATTGATTTTACATTTTTTCTGCACCCTTCACCATCATATTCACCAAACAATATCCATTCCTTCAAGCATCTCCTCATGTGCCAGCAGATAAAAATTAAATCTGGAGTCTCCTCACCTGTCTTCACTTGAGTAAACAAAGCACCACCTTATATTCTCTGCACTTCCCTTATCTCAACAACATAGGATTTGTTTTTGGCATCCCTAGCTATCCCTTCAAAAGTGAACGTATAGCCCCTTCTGAAGCCCCTCAATTTCAGACAAATAACCTCATGTGTACCCTGCCCTACCCACAGCCTACATCCAATAATAGCTAGTAGTATCTGGTAATTGCCTCTTCCTCCTCCCTCTCGACCCATAACACCTCAAAAAATGATTGCCTGTTCCCTCATGCTTATCTCCCCTCACCATAGCAATATAATAGGGGGTCGTTCCAACACTTTAATAGAAACAGTATTATACTTAGTTTTACCTTAACCTGCCTTTCATAGCTACAAATAGCTTGTCTCTCACTTTATCAGAGCTATACAAATGTCATCTCTTGTCACAGTTTCACCAACTGATGACAACCACGAAATAGCACCTCTCATTTCTGATCCATTCTGTGAATGCTCAATCTCTCCTACAAATTATTCTACCTTTTCTAACATAGAGAAGAGAATGAACCACTGTGAAAAGTGAACAATACTGCTTTATAAATGTGCATCTAAAATCATCATTCACAACACGCACACGAAATAGTCCAAAATTATCTACAGTGTGATCCAGCAATATAGATATTGCATACAACATATGTATAAGAATATATCTTCAAAGAAACAAAAAGTGCAATAAGTCTAACCACTTGCAATCTTTCGGGGTAGCATTCCATCCCATCGCTATTTTGCCTACCATGCCTCTTCACATTAGACCGAACCATATGCAAATCAGTCTTTGTACTGCTCCAAAAGGAACTGTCCAGCAGGAACTACCAAGCCAGGTCCTCTCTCAACTGGAACACAAGCAACCAAAAACCAGTTTTGGTGTGATGGACCTCTTCAGTCGTGTGTAGCGTGGTGGAGGGTCAAGCCTGATTTGCATATGGCTGGGTCCAAACTGAGGTGGCATGGTGGACAAAAGAATGATGGGTTAGAATGCTACCCGAGTGATTGCCATTGACTAGACTTATTGCAAACATTTCCATCACCTTTTGTGTGTTTGATGCAACTCAAATCAAATCAAATCAAAATAAGCATTGTTCGATTTAAATTGTTAAATCATAAAAGCACAGTAGATAAAAAATTATATGCATCATATCATGTGTGTGCACTGGCAAACCAATTAAAATAACTTCAATTAAAATAAGCTGCAGCATCGTTTCATACACATCCATTAAAACACAAGGGTTTATCAATAGAATCATTTTGCAATAAAAAAGGAAGAGGCATTACATTGCTCTTCTGCATCTAACCATATCTTACTTATATTTAGCTAAATAATCAATAACAATGTCATCGTCTAAAGGTTGCAATTTAAAAAAGGCGGGGCGACATTGTCCCAAACCTAACTCTTTCAAGATAGGCAAGATCCATCTTTTCGGTAATAGTGTATAAAATTTAGAGAAAAACATAATATGAATGGTAGTCTGGGTTGATATATCATCGCATGGGCAGAGGTTTAAAGAGCATGACCAATCACTCAAATTTGGGAATGTGACTATTCTAAAAAAGTTGCCTAGATGAAGGCTTATCAAAAATATCCTGTCATAACTCCCCTTCACATTTAGCAGATAAGGTCGTATCCCCTGTTGTATCCATAACATTTGATTATCTCTAACAGAGGTTTTGCTGATGTTATGGGACAGTCTGCTAGTCTCCAGGAAGTTCATACAAGCAATCTTTAAGACTTTCCATGGGATTGTTGCGATGCTAGCCGGGTTGGAGAAATATTCAGGACACCCCAAGTTGGCCAAGAAGTTTGTAACGTAGTTGAGTCATTTATTTTATTTATTTATTTATTTGTTAAGTTTGTAATGCGCTCAGCTACCCAAAAAGGGTTTCCTGGCACCAGGACAGAGACTTGGTAGTAACGCAGTTCCTTCAGCAGATGTTACTGATCAAACAACCAGGTTTTGAGGTTTTTTCGAAACCGCAAGTAATTGGTTTCTTGGGATACAAGATACCTGCTCCAGTTTAAGGCAGTCATTTATCACATCCCGATTAAGGCCAGTGGCTGTGCTCGCCCATATCTTGTTCCATAGTAGGACCAGCTGTCTTTCTCATTCTCAACTAGCTGCAGTGATTCTGCATTTGCATGTCTCCAAATTTGGCTAACTACATAGCTGTTGAAATGCATTTAACTTTGTAAATTGTTAACAATTCACCAATAGATCGCTTTCCTAGTTTTCTTGCGAAGTTTACCAGAGCTCCAGTGGCTTTAGCAAATAACAATTTACTCGATGTGATAGCATTTACCCACGAGCCCCTTTTATCAAAAACAATTCCCAGGTCAGAAAAATATCTGGCAAATTCAAGTTTTTTGTTGTTGATGAAAATATCCCAACACTTTACACTAGACTTGCCACATTTCATGACAAATGTTTTTGTAATTTTTACATTAAGATCTAGATTTGACCTATAAGTTACAAAACTCAATACAACTTTTTTCAGACCTATTTGCGTGCCGGATAACAGGACGGCATTGTCTGCATATAGTAATGCTCCAATTGGCCGATTGCCAATGCAGGGTAGGTCCTGGCATTCACTTGATAGTGTTGCCCCTATACCGTTTATGTACATCGTGAAAAGGAAGGGGGCTAGCACACACCCCTGTCTTACCCCCTTCCTAACAGGGAAATTTGAGCTACGCTCGCCTGCACTTCTATAGCGGACGCTTGCCCGTGCATCTTGATACAGCTGCAGTAAAAAATTGATAAGTGGAATTTCCACACCCAGGGACTCTAAAATGCTCCAAAGTTTCCGGTGACTGACACAGTCAAAAGCCGAGCTCAAGTCGACAAAATATAAAAAGAGATTTCCACGTTTGGCTTCTATGTATTTTCCACAAATCAGGCTTAGATTTAGGCCTTGTTCCACAGTACCTAGTCCTTGACGGAATTCATACTGTAATTACGTAATTACTCCCATATCCTCGGCCCAAAGCTGCAATCTATTTAAAATAACTCGCCCGGCCACTTTCACAAAGGAGTCCAGAAGTGAAATTGGTCTATAGCGAGCCGGGTCATTGCAATCTCCTTTTTTGAAAATAGGAATAAGTATGGATTCTGCCCAGGCTGGAATAAAGCCTTGTTTGCAGCAAACCTTTAAAACAGATGTTAGTAGTGGGCCCCACAGCAGGGTATTAGATTTATATAAATCCACAGGTATGCTGTCAGGGCCAGGGGCTTTAGCAAGTATCACTTCATCCACAGTAAAAACAATGTCGATTGGGAGGTGGTTTATGGACATGCTCTAGGGTCCGAACGTTGGTTTTTGTCAACACTATCACAATATAACTTGGAAAAGTGAGTCACCCATTGGTTCTCTCCGATGGTAATCTCGATAATGGGTTTATTTTTAGGGAGGGGACAGGAACCTCCAAAAACCTTTAGTAACCTTTAGTTCGGTCGCTTGTTGAAGGGCCCGCCATGCTTCAGTTCTTATAGCCCCCTCGCGGTCTCTAAGCAAAATTCTATACGCTGTTCTTGCTATTTTTATCTCAGCCTGCTCTCTAACTGACTTATGTAAGGCAGTTTTTAGGGCTGCATTGGCTTTGTTGCAGTTGGTATCAAACCAGCCAGTCTTGATAATAGTTGTTTTATGTTCTATTAATAAATTATTCTTTATTGTCAGTGATAGTTTATGAAAAGAATTAAAAATTTCAGAATCTGCAGCTGCGAGACCGACTTCAAAATCAGATTCGAAGCTGCTTAAAAGTGACTTAGCTAGCACTAGAGGATCCATTCCTGACCATTTCATTGTGTATCCATTAGATCTCCTGTACATGGTAATTGACCTGGTGTTTTATGTTTAACACTTTAGCGGGCATATTTAAGATAACACTAATGGAGAAGTGATCGCTATAGCCAGCAGTGTGAGTTGAAAAGTTGTGTATTTTGCTGGCATATCTATTAGATACTAGCAGTTAGTCTATGGTAGAACGCATCCCTCGTCTGTTGAATCTACTACTAAAATGTATAGGGGGTGAACATAATTCATTATCAAAACCCTTGTCCGCAGAATACTTGATATTAATTAGTTACTCCTCAAGAAGCAACTCAATAAGTGGCCAAGGGTATGCCCAGACCTGAGTTCTGTGCTCACTGTGATACTGTAATCAAGCTACATCCTACAAAAGAGCCTCAATCAGGGGGAAACCAGTCCTGGTTTGCTTGTTTTCTGATTCAGGTAGGACCTGGTCTGGCAGTTTGGGTTGGACTGTTCCTACTGGAGCAGAGGCAAGACTCACTTGCATAAGGCTCGGTCCAAACTCAGGAGGCTTGATGTGTATAGACAATGGGTTGGGAAGATACACCAAGCGATTGCCAGTGGTTAGACGTCTTGCAAGCATCTTCCTAGCAGATTTATTGTGTGTTGTAAGAGTACACCTTCACCTGAGTAAACATTGGACACACAGCAATAATGGTTATAGTTACCAGCACTTGCAGATCTCCCCACAGAGTATTGTAAAAAACAAATTGTGGCCTAAATAGCACCTGACTGTAATATTGTGTTCTTAGTACCATTTACAAAAGTAACGACCCTCTGAAGTTAATAATGCAAAATCTACAACGGCTGGAGCAATATGTTTGTGAACAAAATATAGGTAACAAGATTTATTTCAAAAGATATTCTTGGTAACGAATATTCGGATATAGAGCCCCCGACAAACAGCTGTTCACAGTAGTGGATACATTTCACAAAACAAGAAACCGCAGTGACCGCGACACCCCGAGAGTGAGAGGAGCACAGAACTCCACAGTTGGAAGGAAAGTGACTGGATCAATGGAATGGTGCCCAAACAGTGAGTGTGCTGCAGTGTTGGAAGGCCGGGACAGGGACAGAGCCCAACAAGGGCGCAGACATCATGCTAGCAAGCAGTTGAGGACACAGTTGTCAAAACAATTTAAATGTTCTAATATAATCTGCTTTCTTTTGGACAAAATGATGTGCAGCTTGAACAAATATTCCAAATTATTTAAAACAGGAACCAGCTGCAGAGAATGAACAAAAGCGAGACTGAAGCCTAAAACAAAGACAGTGTTGGCACCGGTAGCTGATGAGCATTTTATATGTCAGTGCATTCCTCTTTCTTGCAAGCACTGTGGAACCATGTCATACCACTGACTGTTTAACAAATGATACAGTCTCAAAGCCATGTTTATCAGCCAGGTTGGACATCATTAGTTCCCTTCCTCACTGATCTAAATACATAGGCATCGCAGAGAATTCATGCTGTGGCTACGTCAATGTCTGTGTATACGGCAAGATGTCCCCACCAGAAATGCCTTATTTTCCAAGTGCCCTGGTGTTAATAATGAGGATTCGCAACATTTGCCCCACACTAAAATCCCAGCGGAACAAATATTTAAGAAGCAAATGTTTTGGCTCCATGCTTTGTTAGTTTCTGCTGCCTAAACTGTTCACACAAGCATCTCGAGTTGGAGGCAGCATCCTGGGTTCTTGAACTATCATGACTACCACCCACGCAGCTGTAAATACAGGGTTTGTGTCTCCAAAAAGACTTCTTCGTTAAAAGTGTTGACGGAAAGTTTTCCATGAGGTCCATTGAACATTGCTGTACTTATCTATTTACAGATCCCTAAGAACAGCTCACAATTAAGGAATGTGTTTCCAATTCCTGACCTAACTTAAGCTTTGAGAGACCTATATTTTACTATTTTAGTCTTTTTTGACAAGATGCATGGTCCCGAAACAAACGAACGATACACTGTAAATCACATGAAGATTACAGAAGGCTTGTGAGTAAATTAGAAAAAATATCTATGTCTACTATTAGCTTCTTTTAACAGTTAATGAAGCACTGCATTGGATAGTTACTTGGTAGTGAGACCCTTCTGGCTATTAGTATTCGGAACAAGGAAATGCAATGTCTACTGGGTGACGGGCCAACCAGCTAGTGTATAGTGTAATATTGGGTAAAGGCAGCACTTTGTCTTATATTTGTTCTGAAAAAGGGATGAAGTGCCAACACCATGTTGAAGCCTGTTCTGAAGGAGCCATGTGTAATATCCTGATAGTCACCTGCTTGCACCTCCTGTTTGCTATAGCTATTAAAGAAAGGTTGGCTTCTCTCAACTGCATCTGCTTTCCATTCAGCAAACCATTTGCTGTGATTGATTCCACGGAGAAAATTACAAAAAACAATTTGATGGACAGAATGTAGATCAATGTCTTACATTCACCCCAGTACAAGGATCTGGGCCTAAATCCATCGTTTTTTGCACTCCACACCACCCTGGGTCAGATAATGGCTTTATGCAAATCAGCTCTGACCCTGTGCCCCATGGGAACAGTCCAGTCCGAACTACAACAGCCATATCTTTCCCAGACCGGAATCAAGCATCCGAGGACCGGACCGGTTTTGAGGTAACACCTCTCATCAGCCCGGCTAGCTTGACTCCAGTGGTGTGGAGGCTCTGGGACCCACGTCTGAGCTACCCCAGTACACTCAGGGAGAAAATTACAAAAAACAATTTGATGGACAGAATGTAGATCAATGTCTTACATTCACCCCAGTACAAGGATCTGGGCCTAAATCCATCGTTTTTTGCACTCCACACCACCCTGGGTCAGATAATGGCTTTATGCAAATCAGCTCTGACCCTGTGCCCCATGGGAACAGTCCAGTCCGAACTACAACAGCCATATCTTTCCCAGACCGGAATCAAGCCTCCGAGGACCGGACCGGTTTCGAGGTAACACCTCTCATCAGCCCGGCTAGCTTGACTCCAGTGGTGTGGAGGCTCTGGGACCCACGTCTGAGCTACCCCAGTACACTCAGGGAGAAAATTACAAAAAACAATTTGATGGACAGAATGTAGATCAATGTCTTACATTCACCCCAGTACAAGGATCTGGGCCTAAATCCATCGTTTTTTGCACTCCACACCACCCTGGGTCAGATAATGGCTTTATGCAAATCAGCTCTGACCCTGTGCCCCATGGGAACAGTCCAGTCCGAACTACAACAGCCATATCTTTCCCAGACCGGAATCAAGCATCCGAGGACCGGACCGGTTTCGAGGTAACACCTCTCATCAGCCCGGCTAGCTTGACTCCAGTGGTGTGGAGGCTCTGGGACCCACGTCTGAGCTACCCCAGTACACTCAGGGAGAAAATTACAAAAAACAATTTGATGGACAGAATGTAGATCAATGTCTTACATTCACCCCAGTACAAGGATCTGGGCCTAAATCTATCGTTTTTTGCACTCCACACCACCCTGGGTCAGATAATGGCTTTATGCAAATCAGCTCTGACCCTGTGCCCCATGGGAACAGTCCAGTCCGAACTACAACAGCCATATTTTCCCAGGTGATTGATTCCACAGCCAAGTGTCAATAATCAGGAAGACTGATTTTGCTTCAGTTGTCTAAAAGTGTGGATTGCACTCTCATGTGGAGATTTGTGATCCAACAACTAATTGTATTATAGGGTAACTGTTTTATTTATCATATATTTTGAGAGCTTTATATTTCCCCGTATATCCTCCACCTTCCCTGCTTAGTACCCTCACCTTGCCAGGTAGGGTTGTAGCTTTAGGGCAAAGAGATGTGCCAGGGAGGTAGTAAACTGCAGAATCGAGGACAGCAGTTTCGCTGTTCAGTGTTGACGACATGGCTGTGATGGTATTGATCGCACTAAACATTTCAAGAACACTTTATATGACACATTTACTAATTTAGACACAAAAAGCAGAATGTGCACATTGAACGAAATTAATGAAGTGAAACAGCAATAGAGACAAGTGAAGTAACAGCACCATAATAGCATGTTTGAAAGGGTTAGAAGGGGGGTTTGGGGGGCAGCCGAGCTGCGAGGTCTGCCCCCCGGGCAGATTTGGGAGGGGGAAGGGGGGAGAACAAGCGAGCGGCCATTTTGCCACGTTGGGCTGGCTGGGGATAGCCCAAAAGCCGCCCAAAAGGAGCCCAAAAGCCCAAACAAGGAGTGAAAAAGAATGAGAACAGGTCTTTAAAAAGAAGATGAACAATGAAAATACTACAATGAAATGAAAATCTTAGAAGAAAGTAGAAGAAAGAGGTTAAAGACAGGAAACCCATAAACTGTGATGAGATCTGATGAGTAGATATTGTTATAGCTTGAATTGCCATTAGAGGGGGTCTTGATAGTGCTACAAATTTCAAAAATACTTTATATGACACTTTTACTGATTTAGACACAAAAACCTGAATGTGCACTTTGCAAAAAATGAATGAAGTTATACAGTAATAGAGACACGTTAAGTAACATCACTGTAAAAACATGTTTGAAAGGGTTAGAAAAGAAGAAAATACATTGCTAAATATTTATAACACTTATTAGTAGATTTTCATAACAATATTACTTATGAAATCATGTTTTACTATTCACATACTGATGAAAACGAATTAACCCAATGGCGAGGTCTAAAAGGTCTATTGCCTTTTATTGCAAATGCATTATAAATCGATTTGTGGTGCAATTATGCACGGAAAGTAGTTAGGAAATTGAAACTTACAGATGTGATATTAGAGACCCTAATAATTGTTTTTGAATTTTTTATTTTTTTATTTTTATTTATAATTTGTAACATACAAAACATAGTACAAATTTCATCATACAGTTCCATTTGTCACCATAAGTACACAGAAATGCAATTATGGAAAGTAGGATTAGGAGAGAAAAGGAGGGGAGGAAGAAAAAGGAAGGGAAATTAGGAATGAGGGGAAGGTAATGTTTATCTCTTGTTAGTTGATGGACTCTAGAGAAGGTGGACTTGACAGCACAGATCTATAGGGCATACGTCAGGTGTAGTTAGGCATATACTGCAAACATTTTCAAGCAAGGGGGGAGAGCAGATTCAGTCCGTGGAGAGTTGCCTAGATTCAGTAGGTTCTCTAGGGAGTGAGCTAAAGAACGGTGATGGATTAAACCCAGATCAGTTGACTGGGGGTGAGTGTTTGTATTGTCAACGCTCTGTCCATCATCCCCTTTGGTATTTCTCTCTTGGGAGTCATCCAGCAGTCTAAGATGATTGTTAGGGGGTCCAAATGTCTTTGAGGTGGGATCACACAGGCATCAGCTACTAGTATGCGCCAAGCATCTCCTGGCACAGGGCCACGTCATATAAACAGCTTTCGCTTGAGGGAGCGTGCCATCTACCCCAATGCATCGCTACTGTTCGCTTCGCTAACAGCAACATCATTGCAGTCAGTTGGTGAGCGTCCGGGAGGACCTCCTTCACGGAGACCAGAAGGTCAAAAAGGGGCATGCTCTCTGAGGCATAGCCAGTTATGCTTGTAATGTCCCCGGGGCACTTCCAAGCTAAGTGTAGAAAGTCCTCAACTAATCCCATATGTTGTAACCAAACAGGTGTGTGATAAATTCTGTGTAAAGACATGAAATGGATCAAGCTCAACCTGTAATTTGAAGATTAGGCCTTAGATTGGGTACAGCAGAAGGACCACTGCTTCTCACTGATCGCCACATTAATGTCGTCAACAAAATCTGGTGATCTGAAACAATTCTGATCGGTGATGTTTGCTGCATATGATTGTAAATGCGCTTGATCAGTCTGTGCGGCGTAGGGTTTGTAAGTTCTTCCTCAAGTACCGTAACTCAGAACGGAAAGGTGTCGTGGAGATTATGCATTGCCACTCGTAGCTGATAGTAAGTCATGGCATCCAAGCGCCCTGAAAAATATGATGATAGGGAGCGAAGGAATTATCAGGATATGCCATACCAAAGTAAGTGAGTTTTTAACCGACGAAGACAAGCCCTCATTTCAGCCTCCGAGGTCGCTGGGAATACCGGATGCCCCAGAATCAGGATAGATGGGGCATACAGATGAGGCAAACGTGCTCATTTCTGCAGCTCATTCTGTGCCCGCCCATACACGCCACAGTATCCACCCATCTGTGTACCCTATGGGGATTGCCAAAAAGCTCGGTCTGTAGTGGGCACCGAGCCTTGTAGGCTGTCTCAGGGGCCATGTTTGGCTACAATTGAATAGGGTGCAGCCAAAAGTGTGCAAAATCAGCCATGTGCTAAGAAAATCAAGGTCCATATCAGGCGCTCGAGGCCGTCCGTCTCGAAGGGAAGCATGGGAACACCCAACACTGACCGCCAGCCCAGGCTAGTGATACAAGGTGAGACCTGAGTTGGCGGCAGAAGCAGGTCTTGAGAAGAAGAGGCAAATTAATAAAGAGATAGAGGAATTTGGGGAGGACCCCACTGTTGGACCTAGTGTTACCAAGTCACATAGGGTAGTCTGGCCTAGGGTAAGACAGTCAGTTCCTAGAAGCACAAGTGTAAAGGTTGCGCACCACCCAGCAGTAACTCAATGCACTTCCACACAAAAACGACACTACACCAAATTTGTGGAAAAATATGGACTGGTTTATAAAAATAGTTTTGTTTTCTCTAATTCTTTTTCACACTTCTTTTGTCAATTCTTTTTCTTTACATCTCAGGTTACTCCATTGGTTTAACTACATCAATAATTCAAACACTTGACATTGCATTGCATTGTACTGGATCATATGTTCCCACTCCTTAGCACTGTTCCTAACAATCTCACTCAGTGCTAACGTTTCTGGAATGACACCCTGTAGTTTTCTACAAAATTCTTCAACCTTCTCCTATCTATAGAACCCAGTTAGTAATTGGGGTCAACTTTACAATTCACACACACACGCCCTCCTTGGCAGGTGGGATTCAGGCAGTTTTACTGTCAGAGTGAGTTCCAGGGACTGCTAGAGGAGCAAAAGGATGGTTAGTCTTTACCAGGACTCTGACCCTATACTAATAGCACGCGGTTCCCTGGTTACTGATTTGAACTCTCCAGGACCGACTTACTCTTGGCCAGACTCCTGCCTCTAAGAAAGAGTGTCTTGGTTTCTCCACGAACCCCTGGCAGTCCTTCCCTCTTCACCTGGGTCACTCAGCTGACTCGACAACCACCTTGCTGCAGTGGTGTCCCTCCCGAGCCCCACTCCCCCCAGCTTACTTGTGGTGTGTAGCAACTGTCAATGACCTCTCTTTGCCGCCGGGTGGTCATCGATATTACCACAGACTTTTCCCCCCCGGTGGCAGGTACAGGCCTTTGTCCAGCTCCCGGAGCGATGAGCCCTCCCCTCCGCTGGTGTTCCGGTGAGCTCCGCTGAGAGGGGGTAATTCTTTATGTTGGTCGGCGGTCCTCAGTCCTGGGGTGACTCCCGCTGGATGAAGCCGAGCCTCTGTTCCCTTCCGGTACTGCGCCGTCGAGGAGACACTTCTCACCAGCCCCCGCCTCACGGAGTGTGCGCGGCAGCAGGTACACTGCAGCGCGTCGCCGCCCTCTTCAGGAAAGAGGCCTCACTCGCTTCCTGTCATGCGCGGCTGCGGAACACTTCCCTCGGCAGCACTCACTCCTCCGGACACCTCAGCAGCCGGCCAAATCTCCTCAATTCGATTCTTCTCGAGTGACTGGGACACCGGAATCGAATGCTCCCCAGCTCAATGTCGGGACAACCTCCCGGTCTTCAACAGAACCCGGGGACGTGGGTAAGTGAAGCGAAGGGTTGCTGTGTTCCAGTCTCCCTCACAATCCAGATGTGGGGGGGGACGGTAGAGGAAGACACCTCAGCTCCTTCTCCTGACGCTCAACCAGGCAGTGCTCCTATGACGCTCTCACCATTACCATCCTCACTTGGCTCATAACCATGAAATCTGCCACAAGAAAGTTTCTCTCAGCTGGGCCAGATCAGCAGCAAGGGAGGCAGATTCTCTGTACGAGCAGTAGACCTAAGTGGACCATCAACCCTGACAAGATCTCCAATCCCTATTCGAAGCAGTCTGCGCTCCAGACAGCTCCTCACAGATGCCCACTACCTGGCACCCTCTAAAATGGCTGCCCAGCCTTCCGCCTTATATAGGCTGACCCTAGGAGGTCCAGAAGGGACCAGAAGGTTCTGGAATGCCCTATTCTATCCTATGGGTCAGGTCTCAGGGGTGACAGTTATGGCAGTTGAGAACCACCATTTTGTAGGTCTGGATGAATTTTAGTCAGAAAAGGCACCTAGGCCTTAGGTAAAAAAACTATGAGGGCAAAAGAGCATCTATCCCCCAGGTCAACACCACAAAAATATCCAGTGGAAATAAAAATTAAGGGATATGAGGGGCAGTAAGGGGACAAAAATAAATAATAAATAGGAGGGACAACCCAAAGGGCAGACAGGTCTAACAACCATTAACAATGGTCTAACCATTTTAGCAATTGCCGATCTGCCAGTCAAAGACAGCGGAAGTTTTGACCATACCAGCACACGGTCCTCAAGCCATGACATCAATCTATCATAATTGTCCCAGCACAACACCTCAGCATTACGATAAAGCCATATACCCAAATAGCGAATGGAATCAGTGGTCCACGTCAGGGGGAAATTGGATGTGAAGACGTGTGTCATCAGTAAGCAGAAATAAAATGGATTTCGGCTAATTAATGATGATGCCACCTATTCGGAGGAACTCCCGGAGGAGCTGGTCTAAGTTTTCAGATGGGTCTTGGATATAAAATGTAACAGGTCAGCGTACATGGTAATGAGGAGATGCCTGGGCCAGAAGACCAGGCCACAGTGTGAGTGGTGCTGTGACAGCTGGGCCACAAGCGGCTCCATCGCAACAGCCAAGAGAATAGAAGATAGCTGATAACCCTGATGAGTGCCGGGGGCATTAGGAAAGGGGGGTGAGATTGCGTTGTTGATTCACAGGCGTGCAACTGGCTGGTCATTAAGTAAACGGACTAACTGAATGAATTTGCGGCCCATGCTGAGACACTTGAGGAGAAAGAATAAATAAGGCCATTCAAGCGAGTTGAAGGCTTTGAAGCACCAAAGAATGCAGCCACAGTCTGGCGGTTCGAATGTAATTTATGAAAGAGTGAGAAAAAAGTATGCAAGTTATGAGCATTGGCCCATCCTGGTACAAATCTTGCTTGATTCGGGCAGATCATGTGAGGAAGAACTAGCAAAAGACACAAAGCAAAACGTTTCACTAGAATATTATAGTCAAAATTTATCGTAGAGAGGGATCCATATGATCGCATCTTTTGTGATCTTTTCCAGGCTTCAGGATGATCACGATAAGGGCATCCTGCAAGGATGGCTGGAGAACCCCAGTTCAAACAGACTTCTCATACATATTGAAAAGATGGGGGGTCAACAGGGGTGCACATTCTTTAGACAAAGAAGCGGTTAGGGCATCTAGGCCAGGGGCATTGTCTCCTTGTAATCCCGCGATAACCTGAGCAATCTCCTCCACTGTCAAGAGCTCATTCAGTAAGAAATCAAACTCAAAGGGTATGATAGATGGAATGTTGAGCACTCTTTAGCTCACTCTGCCACCCCAGTTCAGACATGGCCCTATGCAAATCAGTCTGACCCTGTGCCTCATTGGAACAGTCCAGCCCGAACTGCCAAGCCATATCTTCTCTGGACCGTAAACAAGCATCCTGGGACCGGTTTCTGGCTAATCAGTGGTCATCAGCTAGGCTAGCTTGAATCCAGTGGCAAAGTGAGCAAGGGACCCACGTCTGGGCATACCCTGCACACTTACTGTAACCGAATGAGATGCCGGAGACCTTGGCGAGGATTCGGTTTCCCAGAATTACTTCTCCACGTGTGCTCTGGTGAGGTGTCAGACCTTCTATTTGTGGCTGAAAAAGCTTGGCGATGTCCGGCGACGTACTGCCTGACCTTAAAATGGCGGAATGATGCACTCAGTAATCTGACTCCTCTGATCCTAAAAGCAGGTAACTGATTTAAACGCAAGATTAACGAGCTCGGAGGGGGAGAAATGTTTATCAGAGGCCATATTACACACGCCTCTGGCCCGATCCCTGGCTAATGAAGTACGAGTGGGAGATCGTTTTTCCCCACCATTAAACTCAACTGTATCAACTATTGAATTATAGCCATGCCATGCTGGGCCACATACTGCTGTCCTGAAAAGCGGGCGCCGACCCGGGAATTGCACCTGGTAGCAATAATCCAACATGTGGGGCGCCCAAGAGATTCTATCAGTATTATATACCTAGGAACTGCACTGTCTCCCGTCCTCCAATTGAAAGACACGGAACTGCTGTGAGCTGTGCCTGGGCAATTGTATGTCCTGCGGTATGTGGTGTGTTGAATCTTTAAACACCCACAATCTATCCCTCGCGGGCAGAAGTTGCACTTAAGCTTACCCTGGTGGTACACACATCATATTATGAGCCCATTCAGCTTGCCAACACGAGACATTGCAGAACCTGATCAAAGCTCCTTCCTGGGTGTTGTGACATCGCCTACATGTGGATTTCAGCAGCAACGTCGTCCAGCGGGATGTTCCCTGAGTGTTGAGTCCCAGCAGGGTGCCTCTCCTCTATCCTCAATTGGGGACTTTGTATTCTATGTTTGACTATGCAACTGTAGCTAATATACCTACTCTAAATTGATTATTCTTGTTTTTCCCAACTGCTGAGTCCTGAGCAAAATGGCTGATGCCCGGTGGATAGTTGATTGGCCCAGCTTCACCCCCATTGACCATCACCTACCCAGCCTAACATTGGGCATAGTTCACCTTGTCTCCCCGCTGTGTGTTCAGCTTCCTCTCTGGCTTGTTTCTATGCACCCCACCTTCTTCTTTTTATTCTATCCTCGTAGGCTATACATCTATTCTAAACAGTTTTTCCTGAATGTTGAGACCTGAGCAACATGGCTGATGCCTGATGGAGTTGCTAGACAACTAATGAGGAGATTGGCCCTGGTTTCCCCCTCAACCGTCACCTACCCAGTCGGACATTGGACCAGTTCTTCCTCGTCTCCCTTCTATGGCTCCTTGCTCCACTCCTTTCCTATAAATTCTCTCAACCTAGTTGTTTGTTTACTGTACATTATTGCGTTAGTGCAACTGGTGTAATTTGTAATGCAATGTTCCTCTGTTATAGCGCTCTGATACCTACGGGTCTAGCCAGCGCTTTATAATCATTTTGATTTACCTTCTAATGCAACGTTCCCCTGGTTAAGCGCTCTGATACCTCCGGATCTAGATGGCGCTATGTAACTATCACAAATCAAATAAACTAAAAACAGTTTTTTTCCTGAACTCTGAAACCTGAGCCACATGGCTGATGACCGGTGGAGCTGCTTGACCACTAATGAGGAGGTTGGCCCTGGTTTCCCCTTGACCGTCACCTACCCTGCCGGACATTGGGCATAGTTCCTCCTCATCTCCCCGCTATTACTCCTTCCTCCCCTCCCTCTTACGAATTATTGAAACATTGTTTATGTGCACTGTACCGTACTATGCTCTTGTATCTGATGTAACTTGTAATGCAACGATCCTAAATGTGAAGCGCACTGATACCCTCTTGGGTCATGTTCGCGCTATATAAAACTTTATAAATAAAATAAATAAATAAAATAAATAAACAATGCAAACCCAAAGGGGATGATGGACGGAGTGTTGAACATTACAAGCACTCTCCCCCAGTCAACTGATCAGGGTTTAATCCATCATCATTCTTTATCTTACTCTGCCACCTCAGTAAGAGGCAGTGGCCGTCTAATATCCAGATGAACTGCACTGAATCCAAGTATAAATTCAAGTCAGGGGGAGTGTATATTGGTATAAAAATCAACCATGGTGTGTTGCACAGCTTTGTGTCCATTCTGTAGGTTTTGGTGGTCTTCTATCAGGCCCTTCACATAGTCACTCACCCAGGGTTTATGCAGCAGCCCTGCTAAGGTCTTTCAGGTAGGGGGTCTCCCTGAGCTCGTCCTCATTATACTCAACAAGTCTGTTGTGAATGGACGCAACTAGGTCCGTCATGCCAGAGTTAAAGTATCGCAAATATCTGCCTCCAGATGGGATGGAGACACCTACATTTTCCTTAACACCCCAGACTGTGGAGCAATGCGGACTCTGTGAATAACCACCATGGAGGCTTCCCTGATGGTGGACGGGGAATCCACAGATTGTGAATTCAAGGTGAAATATTTCACGATAGCGACCCGAACTTCATGACCAAACATCTGGTCTTGCGGTGCACCTGGAGGGACCCAGTGTCTCCCAACCAATGTGCCCTCATATGTGTTAAAATCGAGTTTGTCAGGTGGAGCTCCTGCAGGCACACATCTATTTTATGGTGCTGCAAGTAGGAGAAAACCTATTGTGCCTTCCATCTGTCATTCATGCCCCTAATATTCCAAGTCAAGCCTTTAAGTGATGCTATCAGATGACATAAAGTGTATAGTAAGTACTCCTACAGCTTTGAATGCTAGCAAGATGGAGTGGAGAAAAGCACAATTGAGTGGCAAAAAGGAAAGAAACCAAATGAACACACAACAGGGTCATAACAGTGACCCAAAGGCACCTACCCACTTTGACCCACCAATTGGACTAAATAGTGCCAGCCCACCGACCCGATAATGTCCCATATGCAATCTGAAATAACGAACCGGTATGCATCTTGAAAGGAGTGAGGAAGCAGCCAACACTCTCCCAGCCCAGAAGCACCTGGTGGCCGGAATATTGGATGGGATCGGCCAGGAGATAGTGCAGTATGCCATGGTATCCAGCTTAGGTTTACGCCCAGGAGGATGCAATTTTGGGATTCATCTAACTCATTACAGGCTAACTTCATGAGGAAGCCGTCCATCCACAGTCATCGCCAAGAATCTTAGCTGTCAGTGTCAAGACGACGCAAAGCAGTCAATCATGTTCATCTAGCCGGCTCGGCTTGATTTCACAGGCGAGGACAATGGGGGAGTGCCCGTCACCAAAAATCCCCTGGTGAAAGTGGAAGCAGCCTTCAGGTCAGTGAAGATATGAATTTTGCACTGATGTTGTATATGGAGTTTGGCAGGGTTAATCAGGGAGTAGTTAGCATTTGCCTTCTGGAGGGCTCATTTCACTGGGAGAAAGTCTCGTCTGGCAGCCTGGAGGGCTACAGTGATGCCCGCAGCCCTGATACTGAATTGGACGGCATTCCCTGGCAAGACGAAGCACAGTATCCCTATCCCGGTAGGAGAACCCGATACCAGCGACCTCTCAACAATTAGCGTGGGAGACAGTGTTTCTCCAAATAGTGAGTGTAGCATGTTTTCTACATAATCCTCCATAGGGCCCATGTCGGTCAATCCCGGGACGCCTAAAATATGTAGATTGTTGTGTAGGGAATGCACCTGTATATCTTCATTCTTATTCCAAATGACCTCAAGAACTTTGGAGTAGGGCTTCCCTCGCCGAGGAGTGCAAATCTCCAACCTCAGAGGTGTGATGCTTGAGTTGGTCCAGCCGCACCTCATGTCGGTCACTTTTTCTTTTAAACAGTCAAAACAATCTGCCAGCATGTCGATCTTGGAATCTATAGTATACAAGCTTTGCTTAACGTCCTTGAACATGGAACAGATATCTGGCTCTAAAATAGTGTCCCCACACCCTGAGAGCTGGCTCTTCTTGCGGGAGCTCCAGTTTGCCTGTCGTCCTCCGCAGCTTGAAGGGGAGCCTAGTCTGCTTGTTGTCGGCCTTTCCCATATCAGCCAACTGTGTCACTGTCTCCCCCAAGGTGGGGAGAGGGATAGACAGCCAAGACACAGGGAGGACAAAGCAGATTGGCCATTATTTACCAAGGAAGTGCCACAGCCACAGACGTTACCCAACGCCAGTCCTAACAGGGTCCACAACGTAGGATATGTAGGAGGTGAGTACAGTTTTAGCATACTCATCTGCAGATATCTTAATTGAGGTGATCTGAGAGAGTCAGAGCCAACTGTCTGAATTTATGAGGTAGTGTCTCTTTACAACCACAGGGCCACCATGGAGAGTCCAACCTCACCCCAGGAGGGTGGGAGGGGGTTCAGCAGGGGCAAAAGCAGACAAACAGTGACGACAAAAGTTTTGATGCCCAAGTAGTTTAGTAGTGCACTCAGGACTCCACCTCAATGTAAGTGCCTATTCCGCATGCAATTCAGCACCGCAGTAAAGTTGACAGGGGCCCTCGAAGGCTGCCATGCTCTCAATTACAATAGGCTCTCTTATAGTCAAAAAGTAGTATCCAGGATAAACTGGGCATCAGGGGCCCAAAGTCAGGATTGGATCCTGAACATTTATTACTTTAGTGGACCCCAACTTAACCATTACTGGAAGCTGAGAAGCACAAACTCTGCAACTACTCTGAGTTGAACCTCAACACAATGCACAAAATTACAAAAATAAGTATACTACAAACAAATACACTAATTAGGAAACATATGATTTCATTGTCGAAAAATACAAAGATTGACATTTACATTTGATTGGGAGGGTTTGACCTTTTCAAAATTTGGATTTATTTCTAATAGATTAATCAAAATGCTAGCCTCTAGCATGGCATCCTGTCTTTTTTGCTTAGTGATTAGTCTCTTTTTGTCGCCCATAACAGTTCTTCAATAGAGGCCATAAACTGTCCATACTAGATTCTGTTTGCTGTACTTGCACTGCTCCCACAAATCAAGCTAAGAATGCCAACTTCATTTTTTAGCCCCCTCCAATCTGAAATTCCTTCTCCTTTATACATTTTACGTATATATATATATATATATATATATATATATATATATATATATATATCATCCAACCAAAAACCCTCTCCAGTAAGGAAAAAGAAAAAAGAGAAAAAAGGAAAAAGAAATCCGGGCCACTTGAAAGTGCAAAAGCGTGATTTATTCAAGGCTTTCTCGACGCGTTTCGCAGTAGTTCTGCTTTTTCACGAGACCGAAACCAACCAGGAAGTGCAAGTTATATACAGTCACATGGTACAGTCACATGGTATTGAGATCATACGCATGGAAAACAGACTACCAGTAAATTCACGGGCTGTGTCCTATGTAAACAAACACTCGTTATGCGGTAGAATGGACATAAATATCAACCAAATAGTAACGGTGCACAATACAGTTTCATAAATTAAAATAAAATTCTCATGCAGCCCCCAAGGACGTTCAATATTAGTAGGATGGATTCTAGGCACCTTGATATCATAAGGATTAATTCATACTGCTGATTACCTCATGGTGCCGATGTTATGATTGCGCCCAAGTGGGCGAAGCCACTTCATAAAGAAGTTCACATAACACTGTGGTCCATTCGTGTTAAACCAGGGGCTGATGATATTAAGACATTGTGTTTGCCTTCGGTTTTATTGTGCAGCCCCAGTGGGCACAGTGGTCACAAATAATGCAGAAAAAAGGGGGGTAAGTCAATAAACTTGGCACCTTGACAGCCGTGAATTGATTCATTCATACTGTCCATCTCAGTGATTGCGCCCAAGTGGGCGAAGCCAATTCATTCTGAAGTTCACAGTGAAGTCCATTCATACATTGCACGCTCATCCGAGGCTTGTGATTTTTGGACAGATTCCCAGGCAATTCTGTAAACCAAAAAAGTGAGAGACATGCTGTGAGTGACTGTACTAAGGGTGATAAATTAGTAACACATATTTAGTTAAAAAACGGCAGACGTATACACAGACAAACTGGCATGTTAACCTAAATGCACACTCAATTCCTCATGTAAATTGTGGCCATTAGGTTGGGTTGTCCTGTACTTGATGATCAGTCTAGATTCAAGTCTTCTCATCTCTTTTATACGGTCTCCCCCTCGTTCTCTTGAAGGGACTGTTTCCAGAACACAGAATGATAGCAAGTTGGCATTGCTTTTGTGGTGCGTGGCGAAATGCCTAGCAATGGGGTACTGTTTGTCTCCATTTGTTATGGCTCGCATGTGTTCAAGCACTCTTTTCTTGGCCTGGTGTTTGGAGCTGCCAATATAATGCAGCTGACAGGGGCATTTCAATGCATAAATCACATGGTCTGTCAGACATGTCACATGCTTGGTGATTTTAAACTTGTTGGCATCTTTTGACAGTTGTATTTCCTTTATGTTTTTACTGTTGCGACAGGCTTTACACCTGCCGCAAACGTAAAAACCTTGTACTGGGTTTCTCTGTTTGATCGTCTTGGGTAAGAGAGTCGAACAGAGAAGATATTTCAGGGATTTCGGTCTTCTGAATGTAAGTTGGGGATGTTCAGAGATACCTGGAGCTAGATCTTTGTCCAGTTTTAAAATACTCCAGTATTTGCTGAGAGCTTTCCTCACCCCCTTGGAGTCACAGTTGTAATCGGTAATAAATCTACTGATCACACCTTTGTTGGACTGGCTCTCTGGTGTATTGGGGCTGAGGAGGCTTATCCTATCTCTCTCTTTTACCTTAGCCAGGGCCCTGGCTATGCATTTGCGGCCATATCCTCGTTCTTTGAACCTTTCGCTCATGAGGGTTACCTCTTTATTGTAGTCTAATTCATCAGAGCAGTTCCGTTTGGCTCTGAGGAATTCTCCTACTGGGATGGAGTTGATGAGATTAGTCGGGTGACAGCTTGAGGCGTGCAGTAAGCTGTTCCAAGCCGTACTTTTGCGGAACAGGGTTGTGGTAAGAGTGTTCATCTTGTTCTCAACCCTGACGTCAAGGAATTCGATGGCTGTGGGATCTGTATTACAGGTAAAGCTCAGGTTGAAGTCGTTAGAGTTCAAATCACTGACAAAATCCATCGCCTCTTGCTGGCTACCCTTCCATATAACGAAAATATCGTCTATGTAGCGTAGCCAGCACACAACCTTGGTGAGGAACGCCGGGGACTGGTAGACCACCTTCTCCTCCCAAAGTCCCAGGTACAGACAGGCAAAGCTCGGCGCAAAACAAGTCCCCATCGCCGTGCCAAGCAGCTGATGGTAGACTGATTCATTAAATAAAAAGAAGTTCTTGGTCAGGCAAGTAAGTGCCATTTCAAGAATCATCTCTTGTTGGAGAAGATAGGAGATAGACCGAGTTTTAAGGAAATGTCTACATGCGTCAATCCCTTGCTGATGGGGAATACAGGTGTAAAGGCTGTTTACATCGAGTGTCATAAACAACCAATCAGGGTCCCAGGGCATGTTATTAATTTTTATATATATATATCAAAAAACAAACTGGTGGTCCCAGGTAAAGATGCCCTCCTGTAGGGTGAACTTCTATCCCGGAGGCCACAGCAGGATCAGGAAACGCAGTCCATCAGATACGCGGCTCAACGCGTTTCGGGTTTGCACCCTTGATCACGAGCCTCACTTCACATAAACCGCGGCAGCCAAACTATTGCACACCTGCCTTTATTTGAAGAAAGCCACACCCTTGTGGGCGTGTACTTGCGCCTCACTCGGCGTATGCTACAGATGCATTCTGGTATTGGCAGTCACAATAGGTAGTTTTACCACAGTGAATGGTGCCATAGTTCAGAGTTCCAAAAATTAAAATACCCCAGTAGGTTGATGAAACAGCGTAAACTGCATCCTGCTGTAAGTAAACACCACAGTCCATATAGAGCCCTCCGCTCCATTGTGGCACCCGCTTTCACAAGTGCCCGGATCCGCTCTTCCGCAGCGGTTCATCCTAGCGACCGAGCCTGGCCGCAAACATCAAAAAACAAACTGGTGGCCCCAGGTAAGGATGCCCTCCCGGAGGGTGAACTTCTATCACGGAGGCCACAGCAGGATCAGGAAACGCAGTCCATCCGATACGCGACTCAACGCGTTTCGGTTTTGCAACCTTGATCACGAGCCTCACTTCACATAAGCCACGGCAGCCAAACTATTGTACACCTGCTTTTATTTGAAGAAAGTCACACCCTTGTGGGCGTGTACTTGCTCCTCACTCGGCGTATGCTCCAGATGCATTCTTGTATTGGCAGTCACAAGAGGCGGGTGGGCGGGGCCTATTTGAAAATAAAATGATGTTTTTTTGCAAACAATCTGTGAATGGTTTCCTGCTTGCCAGTGATCAAGGGAGGAATATCCTGAAACGCGTTTGGCTGAGGGGGTTGTGTGCGCTGCCCTTCCTGCTGCACATCGCGCTTGCATGCACGACTGCAACCCAGCAGTGGGGCAATTTCCACAAGGTGCGAATCTTTTTGAAAAATATATATATATATACATATATATATATTTATGGGATTATATATATTGGCGACTTGTGGGGCACCAAGTCACCGATTATTAAATTAAGACAAGACATCAGAGCTTGACTATTATAGGTTTATTATAGTCAAGTTCTGACATCACAATGCCTGCTGCCACAACTAGCAGCTGAGGTGAAAGGAGGTCAGGTCATTGAGCATAATCAAAGCATCTGTTTAAAGCAACAAACAGAACTTTGCTTTTCTTTCTTCAGCTCTATTTTAATAGCTTACAATGGCAAGCAAAGAGGATATGTTTATTTTTTGCACTCCTTAAAGAAATGATAGAATCTTTCTAGATGTTACTACACATTCCGAGTTACCTTAGCTTTTTTATTTTAAAGAAACAACACTGACTTGTATTGAATTGTTTCTAATATGTGTTTGCAACAAATATAATGTGTTTAGTTTATCACTAGAGGTTTTATTTTTATTCTTCATATTTGCACGCATATTCCCTCTTTCATATGAAAGAGCTACGCAACAAGATTTTAACTGGGAAAGGTGATGCTGTGACCATGTATTATATGGGATAAAGTTCCCCCTGGCGTACATGACATGGATATTGCAAGTCATCTTGTAGATCCACAGCATCACAGACAACCGACTAAGAACTGCTTGCCTAATTGTTTGCAGAGTTGGAAAAAATTTCCATGCTGTAATTTATTTGCATTTTTAGGAGAGACAAAGCTATGATAGCCAATTGACTTGGTAGAAAGAAAATTCATAATGACAGTGTCTCACATGGCTGGTCTGCTGTGGGTGTATAGTGGATCTGCTTGCATGGTTAATCAATAAGCAATTGCATTTAATGAATTAATGTTTGCCCCTTGGCGGCATTACTGACTGAAGATGAGCAGTAACTGTAATTTCCCAGTCAAGTGCAAAATAGCCACCCAAGGCCTTCTTTTCTTTCACAGGCACTTTACTCTCTGCTGTGCTTTCATGATAGTAACGTGAGCAGTGCTGATTTTAAGCGAACTATTTTTTTATTATGCATCCATCCACTGAAAGGCTGAGTATAGAAACTAGAAATTGCTTCCACTTTGTATTTTATGGCAAGGTACTGAGGTTAAAAATATGCAATTTATTTTATTGCTCCAAATCACAGCAGCAATAAAAAATAGAGTTTGGAAATGTCAGTAACATTCTAAGAAGTAAAAAACACCAGAATATACAGATCTCATCTTTCTTTTCTTGCTCGTACTCCATTTTCAATTTATTTGCTATTAATTTTCTTGTGATAAGTTAAGTGAATAAGGCTTTCATTGAAATATTAAAATTGCTAAATTGTCTTTTTGACATGAATGAAAGTTAATTTGTGTTTTAGACGGCAGATTTTATTTAAGAGTTTAAATTACCTGTAACGATCTGTTTTTTAATGTTAAAAAAGACTTACGCTTTACATGAATCTAGTCCTAAATGAAGTTTACGTTCTCTTTTCAATCTGTTAGATTTTTTTTTTTTAATTGACACAAGCAGGCTTCATGCGCTGGCAAAGTGAGAGAAAGGTTTAGCAGGATTATCACTCTCGCAATGTTAGATGAATTATGAAGGACACATGAGGGGTAGGTGACAAAGGCAACTCGAGGTTCCATTTAAGGAAAGTCTGTTAAGAGCCATGGGAGTGCCACAATCATGTTGTCTGTTGTGAACGACAACCATCTGGAGCGTGAGAAAACAAAATGGTTCATAATGGAGAAACCATTTTGATAAATTGGGCTTGTATTTGTTTATGAAACAGTTGTTGAGCTGACAGTTAATCTTGAGGGCTTTGTTGTATATCTAAGGAAAACGGCAGAAGATAATATGATTTTGCTTTTGTAGGACATAATAGAAACGTATATTATGAGAACAGCATGAACGTTTGTGGGGCCGATCGCTGATTGTATAGGAAATAATTGAAATGTTTATGGCCTATTTTGGGGCAGAAGTTTATTGAGTCAGTCATCAATCAAGGGCCCATTGTCATTGTGGTGCAGGGAATGGTTAGGCAGAGTACAATGCAAAAGAGGACCCGATGAGGATTCTTTAGTGATCCTTAAGAAAAAGAAACATATTAGAGTAGATAACTCAGGGATCCTCTTAATCAATGATATAGGTCAGAATAGTGGATTTTGTACTGAGCATGAGCGAAAACAGGCTTAAAATGTGTTTGGATTAGCAAAAAAAAGTAGAACCAATAGCTGTGAGTCCCTGAGTAAGGGGAGAATTTCAGAAGGCTTTGAACTTGTGCTCACATACTCATCTGATTTTGCCTAAGGTCATTATATTGTGTTTATGAGCCACACAGGTGAGGCAGGCAAGGCCTCGAACATCTGAACATGAAGGCCGTTTTAGGGTTGATATGTTTGATCCGTTCATGATCAAGCATGCCTCCACATGTGGCCCTATCTGTGGGTTATTGGTTAAAAAGATGGATTTCAAAGCAAGAGAGATCAAGTGTCATTAACCATAGAATTAGATGTTAAGGTCTTGGCGTTAATAAGTACAGGGGGGAGAACCCCGTAAGGCCAGGATGCAGGTTTGAGGTCGTATCATGACTGACTGCTGGATGCGAACAGGCTGTGATGATGTGACTTGGTTCTATGAGGAGTGTTCCAGCATAGAACCAAGTCAGTGGAATGTTCCTTATGGGAATCTTGAGAATGTTCTAGGTTGGGCAGTTATTCCTGTTGGATGAGGTTGTTTAATAAAGACCTCTTGCTTTGACCTCGTTATCGCTGGTTTCCACCTTATTACACTGGCGACGATTGGTGGTGTGGCGAACCAGCATTGAAAGTGGCCTACAACCTCAACAACAAGGAAATTTCGGAGAATAAGAACGAATTTAAAATGGTACCTACGGGAGAAAATCAGCTTGGAGTGTAGCAAGCACGGCGGTGAGCGGAAAGCGGAGTTTGACGCTTGCGAACTGCGAGGCGGATTGCTGGGGGAGAAGTGTGGCGCTTCGAACAGTTCGAGCAGCGGATGTGCTTCAAGGTGAAACGCATGAAGCCCGTCTGCGTACCACTGCCGTGAGTTTGAGAAAACAAGCTGCAGGCTCCCTAGAAAATTTTCTAAATGTTGAAAAGCGTGCCCAATTGCCTACATAAATAGAACTGAGTGCGTGTGACTTAACGTGGCGGCCATCTTAAGTGTGAAAAAAACAGAACAACGATAACTTGAATATCTTTGGGAAGTAAAGTTGGATTTGTTTAAAACGTCACTTAAGGGCAATTTCTGGTACACTGCAGGCATATTAAGAGTGGAAAAGTGAAGAAAAGGAAATAAGTTCTTTTGGGGAAAAACGTGGATGTTGTAACAAAGACACTGTCGTCTGGAGTCAGATTTAAAAAAAAAAAGAAAAGGAAGAAGCTGTTTCATTGAGAAAGGAACGCCGTTCAACATAGACATGGAAAGGAGAGGATATCATTAGTGACGTTTTTTAGAAGTTACAAACAGTTGGAAATTTTCACAAAAGAAAAGGAGTTTGTGCTTACGGTTACAAGCACACCAAAATTTATTTTTGTTGTGTATAATAAGTTAAATACAACACATTAATGTAAAATGACATTACAGTGATTCATGAAATGTGTTCATTGTAGATACACTCAGTGAGATGAAGTAAAGTTTAGGTGGATCAAATTAGTTAAAATAAGTGAAGTACTATAAATACTTAATACTCTGGTGAAGATAAGTAGAAAGGGTGTGTGAAAATGCAGAATGTAACATCGCCACAGTTTTTTCTTTCTGATCCAGGTGATCCACCAATTAGGTGGAAGAAGTGGAAAAAAATGTTTGAGAATTACGCAAGGGTCTGTGGCAAAAATCTAAGTGCGGAAAGGAAACATGCTCTCTTGATGCATTGCATTAGAGGTGAAGGGCAGGAAGTTTTAGAGAATTTACCTACATTAAGTCAGGCAGATCAAAGGTGACTTAATGAGTATGAGATTTGTATAAAACAATTAGACTTACATTTCTGCCAAAAGTTAGCACTATAATGAAGAGATATTATTTTGGACTGAAAGAGCAAGGAAAGGATGAAATGGTTGAACAGTTTGTAACTGTTTTAAGAAAATTGGCTTCTAGCTGTAAGTTTGGTGAGTTAAGTGAAGAGAGGATACAAGATCAATTTGTGTTGAGATGTACCAATGACAAAACAAGAGAAGAACTTTGGATGAAGGATGAACCACCTTTGGATGAAGTGATGATTATTGCTAAGCAGGTGGAACACATGGTTAAGTGTGTGGGAGAATTGAGCAAAGCTGGGAAAAATGTGTATACTAACAAAAAGATAGAGGAAGTACAAGTTCAAGAAGTAAAGAATCTAGAGGAGAAAAAGAAGAAAGATTCTGTTGATACGAAAGGTGGTGTTAGTGATAGTCATGCAGGCAAAGCAGTGTTAGAAAAGAAAAGTGGGACTACTTTCCAAGGCAATTGCTACAGATGTGGAAGATTGTGACATATGGCTAATGATAAAAATTGTCCAATTTTGAAAGTTGTCTGCAATGTGTGTGGGAAGAAAGGTCATTTGGGAAAGAATTGTCGTCTAAGATTTAGAAGAGACACTAGAGTTGAAACTAAAGAAGTTACATTCGAAATTAATGATGGTATCATAGAACATCCCTCTGACTGGGTTAGTGTAGGCGGAGTTAAGATTAAGATGAAGTTTGATTCATGCTCACACTTAACATTTGTTTCAAAAGAAGATTATTTGAAAAAATTTAAAGGAAAATTTGTATTGAAAAAATCAGATGTGAAACCAACTGGTTATGGAAAAAATCCAATCAAAATGTTAGGTTACTTCACAGAGAATATTGAATACAATGAGAGATATGTTGTAGGGAAAATTTATGTGGCGGAAAAAGGTGATAGCCTGAAAAACTGGTCGCATCAAACTAATGTGGGTGTGGTGCTCAATCCGAATGCAAATCCATCAATTCAAGTGCAATCTGTGGATGATGATAGTGAAGAAGTGGTGAGAAACTTTAAAGAATTGTTCAGTGAAAAACTTGGATGTTTGAGAGGTTACAAACACAAAATCAAGTTGAAAACTGGTGCTATCCCTGTTGCAGCAAAAGTTAGGCGTGTGCCAATTTGCATACAAGATGCCGTGAAGAAAGAAATTGATAGATTATTAAAAACTGGGGTGATTGAAGCAGTGGAAGCGACTGAATCGTTGACCCCCATTGTTGTTGCGAGAAAACCCAATAATGAGATTCGTCTCTGTGTGGACCTTTGGGCTTTGACTAAGGAGGTAATTGTAGATACATTTCCTCTTCCAAACATAGAAGAGTTAGTTGCAACATTGGACGGTGCATGTTACTTTACCACGTTACATATGGCTTCGGCATATCATCAGGTTCAACTGTCTTTTGAATCACAAGAGTTGACGGCTTTCATAACTCCTTTCGGTTCCTACAAATTTAAAAGAATGCCGTTTGGCCTAATTTCTGCTGCTTCGGTGTTTCAGCGGATTATGAATGACTTGTTTAAGGGTGTAAATGGCGTGAAATGTTATCAGGATGATGTGTTAATTTGTGAAAGTACAAAGGAAGAACATGATAGTAGATTGAATTTTGTGACAAGGAAAATGTTAAAAGCAGGACTGGATTATTTGGGTCGTCATATTTCTGGTTTTGGGGTGAGACCCAAAGAGGATTTGGTTAGAGCAATTAAAGAAGTTAAGGAACCTTGTTCAAAGGAGGAACTCTCGTTATTTTTGGGCATGGCGGAATTTTACAATAAATTCATTAAGAACTTTGCAGACAAAACTGAGAAATTAAGAAATATGATGTGAAGGAAAAGTGAGTTTGTCTGGACTGATGAATGCAATAAGGAATTTGTACAAATTAAAAAGGAACTCAAACTTGCACCGTTTAGACCTGGTGAACCAACTTTCATAGTAACAGTTGCGAGTTGTAAAGGGCTTGGAGCTTTGTTGATTCAAGTTAGGAATGGTGGAGAAAATCTCATTGCTTGTGCATCTAGGTGTTTGAAAGGTGCTGAGTTAAATTGCTCAGTGATAGAGAAAGAAGCTCTTGCCATTTTCTGGGCTATTAATAAGTTTAGAAAATTTGTTTGGGGTTGTCCATATGTAGTGAGGTCGGACCACAAACCTTTAAGATAGATATTGGAAAAAAAGGTCATGTTGCTGTTTCGGCAAGAATTAGGAGATGGGTAATTGCACTTCAGGAATTTGATTTTAAGTTTGAATATATTCCTGGTAGTACTAATGTTTCTGCAGATTGTTTGTCATGTTTCGTGAGTAGTGTGGAGGATTTGGAAAATGATGAGAATGTTGATGAAGGAGGTGAGGAGAGTGAAGTCAGAGTTTGTGAAATCACATTGGGTGCGATAAAAGAGGATGAGTGGAAGGAGGAATTAGCTAAGGATAGTGAACTGGTTGAAGTCATGAATAATGTATCTAAGAACCTTAATGGGAAATTAGCAAAACCTTGGTCGTTAATTTCTCATGAACTGGCTGTGTTGAATGGGATTCTAGCAAGAGGAACTAGATTAATTCCTCCAGTGAGTTTGAGAAACAATATTATCAATATGGCTCATGTTGGTCATATGGGTATCTCGAAAACAAAGGAGCGAATCAGGTAAGATTTATGGTGGCTGGGACTTGATTTGATGGTCGAGAGGGCTGTTTGTGACTGTGTGGCGGGCCGACTAAGTGACAAAGTACTCAAACCGAGGTGTTCACCAATGGTTTGCAGAAAATTACCGTTGTGTCCTTGGGATGAAGTTGCAATAGATATTGTAGGTCCATTGCATGGTGAGCAGAATACTCCTTATTTGTTGGTGTTGATGGACTTATATTCTTGGTTGGTGGAAGTTAGTGCTGTGCGAGAGGTTACTTCTCGTTGTGTGATAACATTTCTTGATTCATTATTTAAAAGAGAAAGTTTTCCAAAGTCATTACTTTCGGACAATGGGCCACAATTTTGTTCTCTTGAATTTGAAAATTATTTGTCAGCTTGTGGTATTGTTCACAAAAAGATATCGTTATATCATCCTGAATCTAATGGTTCTTTGGAAAATTCAAACAAAACATTAAAAGAGGGAATTTAGCTAGCTAGAGTTAATTCTCTAGATTGGAGGGTGGAGTTGCAGAATAGAATTTCTGCTTATCGCTTCACTCCTCATTTCACAACTGGAAGAACACCTTTTGAATTGTTTAGGGGAAGATCTTCCAACACTAATTTGTGTCCAGGTTGGATGATTCTGGATAAAGGTTTAAAAGATAACAGTATTGGGCAATGGAGAAACAAAGAATTGCAGTTACAGAGGAAAAGGAAAATTTACTATGATGGGAGGAAAAATGTTTTGGTTCCTAATTTTAAAATTGGTGACATGGTAAAAATTAGAGTTCCTGTTGGTTGTAAGAAATGGTCTAAGTTTACAGATGTAAAGAAAATTGTTAAAATGTTCAAAAATGCAGTGAAAACAGATGATGGACGTATTTGGAATCTAAATCGGGTTGCACATTTTCCTGTTCGAATTTCAAGTGATGTTTTTTTGCCATCTGTTTCTTCTGGGAAAAGTATTTCAAATTCTGATACAAGAGTAAATGTCTCCCGCAGGACTAGCAGAGTTACTAGAGCTCCTGCTTATCTGAATGATTATGTATAACAACATTTGCTTTGTAAGACATGTTCTTATGTTTCATTCTAATTGAAAGGGAGATGTGGGATGTGAGTTAGCAAAAGCATCTTATAGCTTTGCGTTATGTTTCCACTTGGTCATTGTCTTTTTATCTTATCAATTTTTCAGTTTGATCTTGTGAAATGTAAAGGGGAAGGAGTGTGATGATGTGACTTGGTTCTATGAGGAGTGTTCCAGCATAAAACCAAGTCAGTGGAATGTTCCCTATGGGAATCTTGAGAATGTTCTAGGTTGGGCAGTTATTCCTGTTGGATGTTGGATGAGGTTGCTTAATAAAGACCTCTTGCTTTGACATCGTTATCGTTGGTGTCCACCTTATTACACAGGCCACTAAGAAAAGATTTAGTTTCAGTAGAGGATGACATTGGTAATGATAAGTCTGTGGATGCAGAGGAATTATGCCAGTGGGTCCAGCGGTCAAAATGTTTCTTGAGCAATGCTTATACTGTTCTTTGAAATTAAAGAAAAAAATCCATGTTTTTTAAAAATGACCCAAAGTTAGTTGATCTGGCAAGTTAAAAGAGAGCCCCTTGTCTCAGAGTTGCTTTTTTATGCGATCATCTATTAAAGAAATGGCAAAATTTGCTGGAACCTTTAGCTCCATTAGGAAATCCCAGCAAGACATAAAATGTGTTTTCATTGATAGCGTTTTTGCTTGGGCTGGGAGAACATGGTGCCTGTCTAGAGTATATATGACCCATGGATCAAGAACCCACTTTGGTTTCACCCATTTTGGATTTGGATCCACACAAGGTTTCTTCTGTCGGAGACAAAGAATTCAGGAGAGAAAGATGTTAATAGGGAACATCAGGCGAGTGTTGATTTAGACCAATCACATACCCTGTAAAGCTGGGTGGCAGACTAGCCCAAAGTTATGGAAAATGACTAGAGATAATGCACAACACATGGGTTTTGCAAACAGTCAAATGATACAGAATTTCTAGGTCATCCATATCAAGACATATTTCCAAGATAGGTTATTTTCACACACAAGGAGAATATCTTGGACATGGAGGTAGAGGATTGATTTACTGGTAAAAAGAGAAATTGTGAAAGTGGTGGATGGCACAGTAGGTTCTGTAAACAACATTTGTTGGTAGAAAATAAAGGCAAGGGAATGTGCCCTGTGATAAATCTCAAAGATCCAAACAATTGGGTCGTTTACCACTGTGAGAAAGTGGGTTATAAGTTGAAGTGGAAGATTGTACACCACAAGTAATAATGTTACTGTTACTGTTACTGTTACTGTTACTGTTACGTCCAGAAAAGGTTTCAGTAATTTAAACCTGACCTCTGGTAGCTATGGCACAGATCAGACAGGCTTAACTTAAGAAAATGTGTAAAGCATTTAGAAGTACCAAAACAGTTAAAAAGTCCAAAAAAAACACCATACAAATACCATTCCAATTGCTAAAAAACAAGAACATTTTAATGATCGACTTGAGATCACAGCAAAAAAAATTCAAAAAGTGAACCAGAGATATGAATTGTAAAGTTGAATAACATTTTAGCATCAAAAAGCACAAAGCGATAATCACGGGCAACTGGTCGGTCTAGACTGGGGCAAAGTCAAAGTTAAGGCAACTACTGTTGATCACTGGTTAGAAGACTGGTTTCTTCCTGGTCAGGAGTTACCTTCTTAGGAACAGTTTCGCCAATAGGTTGTTGACAGTTTTGTAAGTGTCACAAGCAGCAGGCGGAGGCCAAAGTAAGGCTCAACAGTGAAGGGGTGCAGGAGGATGAGATCCTCATAAGGTTGTTGACAAAGACAGGAAATGTTTGGGGTATCTGTGCCCCAGAGGTCTTTGTCGTCAATTGAGTTCTTTTCAATGGAAGCTGCAGAATGGAGTCAAAGTGGCTCTTGAATTGACGGACTCTGATTTTGAGCAAAGAACGTGGCGGGAGCTAATGCAAAGTCAGGCCCACCTGCGATAGACCCTCTGTGGATATGCTTAGGAGGTTGGCCACAGTCCCTGTTCTCTAGGCACAAAAATCTTGAAAAATTTTCCAAGTAACAAGCTTTAGGGCTAGGCAGGAGAAGTACACTCTGACACTTATCTAAGGGCTCCAGGATCTTAGGAACACCACATAGAGGGTCAGAACTCACTCCAGAAATATCCACTAGCCAGGATCAGTGCAGTAGACTTCTTGTAGCTTCTGTCCATGTAGTTTAACTGGCAGTCAGCCAACTGACCCTTGGACTGCAATCCTTAGTCCTGGGCACAAGTGGGAGTAGCTCCAACCTTTGAGGGTCTCCTCACAGGTCACAACAGTCCTTATTCTGTCTTCCTTAGGTCCAAAGGTGTTCCGAAGAGAGTACTGAGAGTTCTACATTTATGCACAGTGCCAGTTTGTGGGTGGGGGAAACTCTTGACCAATGGAGTAAAGATTCCCAGGGGCAACTGTACCCACTTTTGCAAAACGTCCTCTGTGTTTTACTTTAAACTGACCCACAGTGCACCGCTCTCCAGCATGGCAGAACCTTTCCTGCCCTGTTCAGAGCTTTTTGTGCCCATTCAGAGGTGTGGCTGTGATAATGTGCAACCCCCATTGTGGTCTCACTCAAAATTGGTTCTCAGGGCAGCCCCTCTTACATTGGGATTGGTGATAAGCTGTCTATCAGGAGAATAGAGCAGGTGGGCCCACGGGTTAGCCACATTTGTCTGTGACAGGGTAGGCACCTTTTGCAGTTAATTAAGTTCCTGGACACAGCCCAGATGGCCATCACGTCAAAGAGAAAACCATCTCCACACACCTAAGCCCCTAGTTCACTATCTGAGAGCAATTTACATTTCACCACAGAAGACCCATCAACAGTCATGTAACACTGAGCACTGTCAGAAAGGCACATTTGGCTCAGGCAGAAAAAAACACATTTCCAAAATAGCGATCTAAAGTCCAACCTGGCCATTAAGTTAGATTATAAATTATTAAAACTGATTTTAAATCGAAGTTAGATTTTAAATTACCATTAACATGAGTACTTGAATTGTT
Source organism: Lissotriton vulgaris (assembly GCF_964263255.1). Classification (NCBI taxonomy): domain Eukaryota; kingdom Metazoa; phylum Chordata; class Amphibia; order Caudata; family Salamandridae; genus Lissotriton; species Lissotriton vulgaris. Next base: position 1,805,107,220 of record NC_141687.1, on the reverse strand, counting down.
TTTCTAGCTTTTCCCAATCTAAAGTTTAACATTATAAGGTGTTATATTGTAACCTAGTGTTTTCCTACGAGACAGAAAGAGAACTTTAACACAATGAAAAACGACTTTGGAAATTTTTCACTCCCTGGACATGTAAAACATAAGTACATATGCCTTACATTTTAAATACCATACCCCCTGCGCTATGGGCATTTAGGGCATGCTTTAGGGGTGACGTATAAATATTATGGAGGAATGTTTATTTTGCTAGGTCAAATTTGCAGTTTTAAACTGCCTACCCAGACAGCAGGGACAGACCTGACATATGCTTTGCATTGTCACTTCAGTTGGGGCACCATATGTGCTGTAGTCCACTAGTCTAGTGATGTTTAACTTACGGGCCCTTGGTACACTTTTGCACCATGTACTATGGACTGATATAGCAATCAGGAGTACAGCCAATTTAAACATGTTTTAGGAGTCAGAGCACTTGCACTGGGCTTGGTTAACAGTGTCCCAGTCCGCAGAGTCAAAACATGAGCATACTACAAAGGAGAGATGGCTGGGTGGCACGTGTTGGTGGCTAGGACTGTTCTTGGAGAAGGTTTCAAGAAATAAAACAAGACTGAGAAGACTATTGGTGTTGCTTGATTAAGAACTGTAACTGTTGACTGTGGAACATGCTCAGCATATATACCCTCTTTTTTTGTCAAAAAATTAACAGCCTCAGTCTTGAAAAAATGCGGGTGACCATACAAAAATAGGCATTTTCCTACAACCACCATTTCAATATGGAGGAAAATCATCTTTTAAGGGATGTTTTGCAGAAGGATAGGCAATCATTCAGCGTTTGGTAAATTGAACGAAATTAGTTGTCTGCCGTCGAAGGGACTGGCGGAAGAAGCCAATATCTTTTGAGAGTACTGTTTGATCTAAAGAATAACATTGATATCATAGCACATTCCATGTTTGAAGAATTGAGAGAGTGAATGGGTTCTCCAGGAATTCTTATGATTTAAGCAATTGGAGGCTGGATTAGGGATTGTTTCTAAGGATTCAGAAAGTGTGGAGACCTTTCAGGTCAATCTTTTTGCAAACAGATTGAATACCCAGCTTCTGAGGTTTATCAGTTGGAAACCAGACCCAGCCCTTAGAGGTCAATGCATTCCTGTAAGATTCGAGGAGTAGTACCTTATGCCTTTTCATCTTTTTTAATGCTTTAAAGATTGAAGCTGCACGTCCATCTTTGACAGGAAACAGTGGTTGTGGTGACCCCAGACTGGAGGTATCAGGCTTGGTTCCTGGTGATCAGAGGGATGTTTGTGGGCTTCCTACTATGTCGTCCTTGGTTCAAGAATATGTTCATAGATCCTCAAGGAGAGTTTTACTTTTTACTGATGCAAGGACTGTGACTTTGATGGCTTGGGGAATTTCAGGAAACAATGGGAGATGCCAGGCATTTTGACAATAGCTTTTTGGCTTATATTATACTTATACTTCTGGACTCCATGAACCAAAACAAAATATAGATTTGCATGGAAAGTGATTGTGATCATGTTTCAATTTATATAATCAGTGTTAAAAAATAATTTAGGGAACTATTTAGACAGGTTTATCATACTGAATAGTAAATCTGTAATGATCAGCAATACCTGCGGGCCATGTTAGTGAATCAGTAGGTCATGGTTTGGCTGTAAATTAGGTAATGTATATCATGAGAGTATTGAAACCTCCTTATGCAAAATAACTATAAATGTGTGATGTTAGTATGATATTGAACATTATGGAAGTTGGGGCAACAACAATTGTTCGGATTACAGAGCATTCCAATCTGTGTGTGTGTGTGTGTGTGAGTTTATGTAGAAAGAAGAACTAAGACACATTCTGGATTTTTTTTATCCTGACTTTCAGAGTAACTTTAGGCTGTGTGTTGTTTAAATGAGCAAAGAGTACGAGAAAAGAATATTAGAATTGAGAGTGATTAGTGGTATTTCAATTATTAATCTCATATAAGAATACACACAAACCATTGTCAGCCCTGACTCCTGTGAGCTGGGTAAAAGAGGTTGTAAAAGAGGCTGGCATTAGTGAGAGTAGTTTAGGTGTACATTCTCTGAGGGAAGCCTCTACTTCCATTGCTTTTGCCCTTGGTGATGGATTGCAAGACAAAATGCTGTCAGCAGATTGGGTTTATGAATCTATGTTTAGGAGTTGTTATTTTAAACCTGTGGTGATTGCTATAAAGTATTAGCAAGGCTTTAACCCTACATAATCTTAGCCTCTGCTTTTTGCCATAAATGTAGAGTTTCCACAGCCAGGTGGGTAGACAATCTGGATTTTATTAAAGAAATGGAGGCTAGGATTAGCCCACTCTTATAACCCGCTATGATTGTAAATTTGTTTCTAATTATCAGGTGAGGAAAAAGCGAGTCTTCAGAAGTGGATGCAGATGTTGTTGGATGAATTATTTGAGTTTTGGATTATTGCTGGTAACAAAAGTGTAGTTTGAAAAAAGAAGAGAGCTGTATGTCCTACTGTTTTATTACTTCCTAGAATATTACTGAGAGTTGCAAATTCTTTCTTTCCAAAGCTGTGAGTGAGAGCAATAAAGGATATTGCATAATCTTAGTCTATGTATATTGAAATCCAGATTGTATGCCCATCAGACTGTGGTCAGTATGAAAAAAGCACTCTGCAGTGCTTGCATTCGAAACAATCTTTGGCAAAGGCAACCAACATACAGGCAAAACTAGAGCAAACATACATGTACACCAAACTAGCATACCTGTAATCATTCATTCACATATCCTAGAAAATGTATAAACTCCCATGCACACAGACCAATACATGTGCAGACATCTATACACACAGACACTAAGGCACCCTTGCCGACAAGTCACTACTCACTGAGTGCATCTCGAGCATCAGGCATAGGGTGAAGTGCACCATGGGAGCTCACTATAAGGTTCAGCAGCATAAAAAAATGATTTGCATCAATGATGTTCAGGGTCATGTGCTTCTGGGGAGCAGAGGGTAATGTTCCACAGGGTGCATAAAGTGATGTGCATCAAGGGAGTATTGAGCTGTATTCTTCGTGTTCGTCAAGAGTAGCACACTGTATTATGCATGAAGAAAACACATGTTGACGGGCCTCCTGGAGCATAAGAATGATGGGTCTGATAGGAGCACTGGGTGGCGTGCCTCATGAGAGCCACAGATGTGCCAAGTTGTTGGTACGTCTGGCTGTTCAGCATCACTAGAACACTGTGTGGTTATGAGGGTGATGATAGTGGGGTACATTAAAATGTGCAATAGAATACACGTCCTATAAAGGAAACCACAGCCCATGTTGTGATTTTTTTTGTTGCATTTATTTATAGCGCACCTGGCCTGAAGGCAATGGAACGCTTTACAACAGAACTTGACAATGTTGCTGCCTGTTTTTACATTTTGAGTACACAGAGAATAGATGATTTGTCCAGAATCATAATGTGTCGCATTCAGGCCTAGATCTGAACCTGGTTCCCCACCTCCCCTTGTCAGCAGCTCTAGTCACTAGGCCAGACCACTGTAGTATCGGTCTAGTGTTCCGTCTCCGGAACAGGAAGTGCCGGGGCAGGAAGCGGAAGGCGGCCATCTTGTTATAGTTATTGGCGCCGACCGCAGGAGAAAGTGGTCACGGTTCCCGGCGCTCCGGGTAATAAAGAAGTTGAAGTAAATATCCCGTGTCAGCGTAGTGCTTTCACTCTCCCACAATAGCGACGAGGCATGGGCAATAGATCCCGCGCACCACGAAGCGACGCAAAAAGGCGCCACCGGCGAGACAATCTACAGCCGGCACCCGGAGCGTGGCAGAGGACCCGAGGAGCACCAGAAAAAGAGCGCGAAAACACGCTAGCGCTCCAGGAGAGCAAAAGGCCTGGAAGTAAGCCTGCTAACCCCTTTCAGTAGAGAGAGGCTTGGAGTGTGCCAGTCAAGTGCAGAGCAGCATAAAGAGCACAAGCAGGAGGCACTGTGCAGAAGTGGTGTACCCCACCCCTTGCTTAGACGAGGGGGTGCCCGGCAAGCTGGCGGAGCGGCAAATAGGCGCAGGTGTGCCTGTCTCGACGAACCCAGCCAAGGAGGACAGCCTGCAGGCTCAACCCGGTCCCACAGAGGTGTTACCAGGGGAAGATAGTGACGCTGATCGCGGCAAAGGGGACACGGCCGAACAGCCTACGCCGGGGAGCCCACCTGGTCAGGCCATCCCTGCTCCAGCGAACCAGAGAGGTACCAACAAGATGACAGCCCAGTCCTCCTCCCTCACTCAATTGGTACCATTCCTGACGAAGAGCGGTGAGCCTGAGATGCAATGGGAAGACTGGAAAAGGTACTTCCTTAACTACCTCGATGCATTGGAAGAGGAAGGTGATACTCCGTTCTCTAGTAAGAGAAGAAAAAAAAAATATTGTTACACAACTTGGGCCCGGAAGGAATAAGGGTATATGATACTATCGTCAAAGGCGTGAGGGACGCTACGGACACAGACGTCTTCAGCCACGCCATAGCGGACCTTGACGCACATTACAGTCCGGTTGTGTGCGTCGCGATAGACAGATACAACTTCTTTCAGAGGAAGCAGAAGAGCGGGGAGACAGTGGACGAGTATGTTGTGGCCTTACAGAAGTTGAAGTAAATATCCTGTGTCAGCGTAGTGCTTTCACTCTCCCACAACCACCTTCCTTTATAAAAATGTGTAGAGCATAACATTCACCAAAGGAGATATCTAGGTTCTGACCCAGAAAGAGCCAGGTCAATAAAGGAAAGGTTTTAGTTGCTTGCTATAGTTTAGGCAAATGCGTGGTTGCTCTCAATAAAAGCAGAGGCGTGTTCGATTGAGTTCCTTATATTTCCTATTGCCATTTCTCAGTTATGTAAATGAAAAATGGCAAACTAACTACATGAAACATATATTGTTCTCAGCTCGCAAACCTTTTCATTATTGTGTGTCTACATTCACGCACGCACAGTGGGCCCCTTTAAATATATTATGTTCAATTGACACATGCTGAACCACATAGAAACTGATGTCATGCTACTCTCAACTTGTACAGTAAAACTGATACGCACAAAAGATTTTTACAGCAAATTACTGTATCAAAATTTCTTTCAATGAAGCCAGGATCCATTTTTAAAAGCACCATCACCAAAAACAACAGATGCCACATTAGCACAGTTGCAAGAGCTCGACTTAATTCCGCAAGCCTTTCTAGCTAAGACAATTGCAAGCCACCAATTAAACAAAACAAAATCTAGTCTTATTTTTATATATGGATAAGGATCGTTTGAATAAATCCTGCAAAAGGAGTTCATTAGGCCAAGACTAAAAAACGTTATTCGTTATGCATAATTACAAATTCATTGCTTAACTGTTTGAAATAGCTCAGTGATGCACTAACTACATACCATCACATGCAAAAATACTCACATGCAAAAATAACTCACTGCCAAAAATCCTTGCACAAAGCCCTCACGTTTGGAATCCCAATAAAGAATACCTGCTTAGGCTCAAGTAAAGAGAAAATGGACCAAGGGCCACGTGTACAAAGCATTTTTGCTGTGGCAAACAGTCCACTTGCCAAATTGGGCCATTTGAGATGACAAAAATGCTTTTCAAAATTTACAAAGACTTAAACTGAGAATCTCCAGAATCGCAGTTTGGGTGTAGAAATTGCTGTTTGTGAGGGCGTGTTTAGGGAGTTTCTACCAAATAGTGATTTTCAGTGTTATGTTTCAAGGTTTTGTAACCGAAAAATGGTCACAAAACCTTGGTGTTTTGCCACCAATTCAAAGTTGGAGGTATGCATTTTCAAATTGGATGGGGTCTTCATGGGACTCCTTTCCCTTTGTGATTGTTGGGAAAGCCTTTTTTAAGAGCAGGCAGAAGTCCTGCGCCAACTGAATTCTCTTAAAAAATAAAAAAAATACGTTTACATTTTTTTACTGTTGAAACGCATTCCATTTTCCTTTAAGGAAAACAGGTTGCATTTCAAAAAAATGTATGCTAAGTCAATCACAGACATGGTGGTCTGCTGACGTTAGCTGTCCACCATCTCTCTGATGGCAGGCATTCCTAACGAATCGCAAACTGCGACATACCTCATTAATATTCATGAGGTAGTAGGTCGATGTGCGACCCACTAGAAATCACAAAGGAATAGGGATTTCCAACTAGCGATTCGGATAAAGTAAATATTTGGAAATTGCCATTCCTACTCTTTGTACATGATCTGTCCCCAAATGTGTAAAATGAATTATCAGTCAACAACCTGACACAGGAGTTTGAACGGTATGATTCATTGTTTTAGTTTTATAAAGGGAGAACTGGCCCGTCCAAGAACCAGAGCACTGCACCTGTATATGGGATCCAATGCAAGACTAGAACACATAGACATTTGCATCCACTCTCCAGAAAAATGTGAGACTAAAATGTATTATGTAACACTGAAACCTGGTCAGGGATCACCTGGATCCTGGGCAGCCAATTGGCAAACCCAGTTTACTGGAACACAAGTATGTCTATATTTAAGTGCTTGAGTCACTTCTTCATGCACATGTTGTGCATTATTCTGCTATCTCTTATTTGGACTTGGAACAGCATATAGCGAAATTTTTGGGGACGTCGACCATATCTGGAGTCTGTATGACTCCTAATGATGTTGAATGTACGCTCACGGGGCAAAGTAATACAATCATCACCACCATCCTTTGAGTCGCTGATAGTCATCAATGGTGTGAAAGTGTATATGATTGCATATTAACAGATTTTATACTTTAATGTTACCAATGATTCTTTACATTGAAAATGAGGGACGGTGTCATGTTAATCTAAAATAGCTTCAAGCTTCAAAACATTTTTTACAAGTAATCAACGTGTTCCTTTAACAGCATAATCCTATTCTAGATTCACATGCTGTGCATCAATTGTAAATCATTTTTTGACCCACGGTTGAGTAATAGCAATCAAATGTGTCAAAATTGTATGCCCTGAAATAGATTTTTGGAATGCCTGAACATTCACACAGTAATGTTTTGGAAACGTGTGAATGGAAGATCACTTGGCCGCCTTACATATATTTTTTGAAAACACATTTTGGATTAAGGCAAGGGAGGCAGTTTTTGCATAGATGAGTGCGCTCTTGTATTGATGTAAAATGATTTATAAGTTGAGTGTCATAAGAAAATGCAACAATGCACTTAGCAACTATTCCATTTGTCATTCGTTTCTGCAGTATCTGTTGGAAATGCATCACAAATAGTTGCTGTGTTTTAATTAAAACGAATTGCATATTTATACAGTTCTAAAGAATCCAAAAGAATAACTAAGCACTAGCATAGAGTCAAACCTGAAGTTTTTAGTAAAACAAGTACGTTACAGGTAAGGAATTGGACAAATAGCTTCCAAGGTCAGAAAGGACTTTCCATCTGCCTATATCCTGATGATAAACATTTGCCAGGAGACCGTAATATCATACTAGGAGAGTGTAAAATGACATCTTGTTTCATACAATTAGTGACTGTGCCAGATAGGATTTGGTTCATGGATATTGGTATCTTTGTGCTGGGCATCTGAAAAATGAACAATCATAGGTCTGTTAAGAGCCACACTCTCCAGGCCACATTTTGTAGAGTCTTTAGTTTGTTTACATTGGCTTTAGATGTACATACTAATAATGCATGTCCGTAATCAATTTGTGAACCAAAAGCCGCTCCAGCTATAGTTGTATGGTGTTTCTTAAGTAGTAGAAGTTGCATTTGCATAGAAGTTTCAAGAAGTTTGACAGCTCATCAAGAGCCGTCCTTCATGTACACTCTCAAGGTCACCACCTTGTACATCACTTTTACCTCTTTGAACCAACCTAGAATGTGTGTGATAATTATTACCAAACGTAGTGATTGTGACCGACTACTAAGAATTCTTTCTTGGAATCATTTAGATGTATGTAAAGTAGAGGTGGAGGCAGATTTGATCTCATAAGATTTATTTGAGGTAAAGGATAAAACAGGTGGAGCCAGGAAGCACAGCTGCACAGTAGCTCAGGAAGGCTACAACTCTCCAACATAGAATACGAACTTACAGGAGCAATGGCATTCTACAGAGTGGCTCGCTCTAACACGAGCCTTAAAGCAATACACAAGCAATAAGAGAAAGCACAACATAACACATCCCCCCCCTCACAATAATAAAGCAAAAGGAACTCCAAGGGAAGTGACAAGGGAATATAAGGAAGGGGAAAAGAAAAACAAAGTGAAAATTAATAAACTACTTAACGTAATCCTTTAGCCAACAAGGCAACACTCGCGTCCTTTTGGAAACTTTAACAGCAGGTAATGTGGGTGCTGAAACTGTGTCACTACTAACAGAAGAGGAACTTACATTGGGGAAAGGAGTCACATTATCACACACGTGACTGGTGTCAACAGAGCTGGGTTCATGTTCAGCATGGCAAGGTTTATGTGAGAATTCATTGATTTGACAGTCAGGAGAAACAGGAGAGCCGGTTACCACATCCCCCTCCCTTAATTGAGGCAGAGAAACACTAGGCGCAAGTTGGGACTGCAAACCGCTGCCATGAAAGTAATCCTCAACCCAATCAAAATCAGTAAGTTTGCCTTTCACGATTTTGCTCTCATCATGATTCTGACAAATATCCAAAGCCACATCTTTCAGGTTCCAAACTTTTCCATCACTTAACCTGACTGAGTTCCTAAGAACTTCAAGAACCTGTTTAGGCGAATCAAATTTATTCTCACCTTTCAAGACCTTGTAAGGTTTCTTAATCCTGACCCAATCTCCAGTTTTTACAATGACATCTTTCACACTATGGCGCTGATCATAGTAAGCCTTACTCCTGTCATGCACCAATTCCAAATTTTTCTTGACCTCAACAGGTGACCATTGTTGGACACTATCTTTGAATAACCAGCTAGGGTTAACCTTACACCTGGTGTGAGACAACAATCCAAATTAGGGTCGAAACTAGACAAAGCTCTCACTTTCTGCAACTCCCACTTGATTTCAGAAAACTCTTTCTCACTCTCTTTAGTCCATTCAAATTTCACATTTTTCTTCAGTAAGGATCTGTTGTTATATACCTTTGAAGCAAAGTCCTTGATGAACTTGGCACAATACTCAGCCATTCCCAAAAAGGACTTGATTCCTTCCTTAGAATCAGGTGCAGGTGAGGTAACAATACTCTCTATTAGTGAAGCTTTTGGTCTGACGCCCTCCTCACTAATTATATGGCCAAGATATGAAACACTTCTTTCACCAAATTTGCATTTAGACAATTCAACAGTCAACCCAGCAGAACTAAGTGTGTTAAAAACTTTCCACAGCTTCGTGTCATGATCTTCTTTATCAGTGCCAGCAATTAGAACATCATCCTGAAAAAAACAAATGCCATCCATATCTCCAAATAATTTGTGCATTAAGCGTTGAAACACTGCCGCGGCTGATGCAAGGCCGAATGGCATCCTTATAAATTGAAAACAGCCAAATGGTGTGATGAAGGCTGTTAGATGCCTAGACTCAGGTTCTAAGACTACCTGGTGGTAGGCAGCGGAAAGGTCTACTGTTTAAAACCAAGTCGCTCCCCTTAAGGAGGAAACCATTTCATTAATTTTGGGCAAGGGGAAACGTTCAATCACAATATTTTGATTAAGATGGCGTAAATCAATACATAAACGGATTTTACCGTTGGGTTTCCTCGCTACGACTATTGGACTAATCCACTCCGAAGAGTCTACCCTGAATTTCTTTTTTGACTTCGTCTCTTATCAACAGAGGAATAGGCCTAACTTTATGCACTTTGGGTTGTGCATTTCCTTTGAGCATGATTCTATGCTCAAAACCCTTAAGCTTGCCTAACTGTCCGCTTACCACGCTGGCAAATTTATTCTTCAATATATCTTCCAACTTGCTGCTCTCATCTACAACTAGCACCTTCTCCTTGCTATTAGGGTCTAAGATGATATGAAGATTCTTCTGGTCATACCACCCCAGAACAGAAGGTCCTTTTTTGGCTATGTATAACTTGCCCCTGGTCACCCTACCTTTAAATATGAAGGTGAGCCATCTGAAACCCAAAAGGTCAATTCTTCCACCTGTATAACTCACAGGACTAACATCTGAGGCATTTAACTTATCACCTATTTTCTGTGTGAAATTCTTTTTCCATATCTCTTCATTGACAATCGTATATGGAGATCCCGAATCTGCATATACCTTAACTTTAACACCACCTAAAGAGACTTCACAGATAGGTTTGCCCTCCATAGCTTCATCAGTAATGTTCAACATGTAATTGCCTTCCTCAGTAATGTTCAACATGTAATTTCCTCTTACATTCTTTACACAACCATCCTCTTCTTCACTACTTTCATTAACACACACATCCTCATTCCAAATACATTTGACGTTAGTACGCCTGCGGCACATTTTGCTAAAATGGCCTATAAGACCACAAACACTACACTTTTTCCGTAGGGCAGGGCATGACTTGTTGTAAGCCATATGTTCTCTGCTACCACAACGGTAACACCTTTTATCTTCCATCTTGTTATCCATTGCTTGATTCTTGAAAGGTTGACCAAAGTTTTTGTTTTGAACTTGCTTATTCTGATATTTTGGTGTTCCTTGGATTTTGAAGACAGCAGATGATGCCTTGTCTGAATCCTTAACAGTATCTTTAACTACAGTAGCACATCTCCCCGACATTTCCGATTTCCTCATTATCGCAAGTACATCGTCAAGAGGTGCATCGCCATTTACCCAAAGGCGATCTTGAATCGGAGAATTGTCGTTGTGCATAACCAATTGATCTCGAATAAGTTCGTCATGCAAGTCTCCGAACTTACAGTCAATAGCAAGTTTTTTAAGGTCATAAACCCATTCATCAACCAATTCATCCTTTTTCTGTTTTCTTTGGAAGAATTTGTGTCTCACTACACCTATACAGACTTTAGGTGCGAAATATCTGTCCATATCCGCAATGGCATTGTCAAATTCACTTGAATCAGCATCAGCTAACTTCTGCATACGTGAATATGTTTTTAATCCTTTAGGACCTAAAGAATGTAGAAGTATTCTTTTCTTTTGCTCCGGTTTCATTTTAGCATTCTCATCAATTGCACAGATATAATTATTAAAATATTCTTTCCATTCCACCCACTTCATGTCTGGTTGTGAACCAGTAGCCCAAAAAGGTTGTGGGGGACTAATAACAAAACTTTGTTGAGCCATTACTTCTTCAGAACCGCTTTCACTTTGGGATTGATCTCCAGAATCCATATTTATAGAATACGTAAAAAGGGCTTATTCAATAGCACCTCATTTTCAAAATAATACACTTCGTAATTAAAAAAAAACAAGTGCCCTGACAGTCTCGCCTGTTTATCTTCACCCTCCTTAGTTGAAAGAATCGTCACTCAATAGTGTGAGCCAAAGGCTGGGTTAGCGCTGGTTCGTTAATGTTCGTTTCTCTTTCTTTTTTTTTTTAAATCTGCCTCGGTGACTGAGCCTCGGTGACTGAACCACCGAGAACTTCACGACCAACCCAAAATGGCCGCCACGCAGGGTCACGCAACGTGACCTAGCGCGATTGTGTCATCACGCGATTAAACAAAGAATGCGTGACTGACGTATGGCATTCTGTGGTCGCGCGTCGGGAGATCGTGCTTAGAATCCAGCTCCCGATTGAAAGATGCCGGCATGCGCGACCAACCGAAGCCTCAAAGTCAGTAAGTCTTCGTTACAGTAAAAAAAAAAATATATATACGAACCCAGAAACCTTTGATATCCGTTGAAATGTAGATGGCTCTGATGATAGTAGAGAAAAAAAAAACAATTCTCTTTAAAACGATTCTCTTTTCTTCTTGTTAGACGAAGAAAAAAAAATAATCCTCACGAGGCTGTAGGTTGCAGGGTGTCGATCCCGATCGTCGCCAATTGTAAAGTAGAGGTGGAGGCAGATTTGATCTCATAAGATTTATTTGAGGTAAAGGATAAAATAGGTGGAGCCAGGAAGCACAGCTACACAGTAGCTCAGGAAGGCTTCAACTCTCCAACATAGAATACGAACTTACAGGAGCAATGGCATTCTACAGAGTGGCTCGCTCTAACACGAGCCTTAAAGCAATACACAAGAAATAAGAGAAAGCACAACATAACAATGTACCTTGTTCTCATTCAGTCAAATAATTCCTCATCTGTGTCCGAGGATCCCTGGTTAACCCAATTAGCAATTGGGTATCTGAAAATTGACCCTCGAGATACACACCAGCTGATTTAGCGATTGAAAATAGATGTTAAAAAATGAGAAGATAAGTAGAAGCCGTGTGAGACACCACAGCAGACTGTCATGGATTCAGCTAGTGTTTAAAGTACTTTAACGTGGGATTTGCTCTTTGGAGGAAGGATTTCTGGCATTTAAAAAATAGCAAACTCTCCATCACTTTAGGGTCCAGGCTATTGAAAGCTGCTGGGAGTTACTAAAGCATCAAAAGCGATGTACCATCTGAATCCACAATCATAAGGATGGCAGTTTGAGTGCCCACAAAAGCTGATTCTCTACCTTGGTCTGAACGGAAGCCAAGAAAGTTATTTGCTTTCAATCCACCTGTTTCTGGAGCTGGAGGGTAGCTGCTTTTTTCAAGATGTTGAGAAGCCACTGAATATTAGAAATTGGGCAGCAATTGGTGGTTAAAAACGTCAAACAATTTTTGTAGAAGTCATGTTACCCAAGCTTCTTTCAGTGTATCTGGAATGATGTCATTTACAAAAAATCTATTGGCCATATACTGGGTATATGCAACCAATAATTTATGGCACTCCTTATTATTTTGGGAAGGGCATGGATCTCTATCTCTGATTTCTTTGACTAATGGGTTTCGTCTTGTCAATATCATGTATTAGTATGCTTTGACTTCTGGAAATAACAAGGTAACTTAATAACTTAATGTACATGAAAAAGAGAAATTATTTTGACAGTAAATCGGGATGTGTGCACAGCACTATCTCAGCCTGATGTACCTATATATAAGAGTGTGTTACCCTGGAAGACTGGGCGTCATTTACACTACCAATAGAAGTAATCGCTGATAACAATGTAACCTGCAAGGTTAAAAGCTGCAAGGACACATTGGTTAAACGCCATTCTGATGAGGTCTGTGGAATGATGGGTAAAATTACTTAATGCTTTTTAAAATGCTATGCACATTATGAATGCGGAATTGTGAAGAATGTTGACTCACCATACACGCAGATACAGGGGCCTATTCACAGAGGTAAATTTACATGTGAGTAAATCTAAATGTACATGTGCAAATTTACTCTTATCATTTGTTACTACTTTTGGCTATTCAACATTTCTGATTGTACATTTACTACAAAGTGTAGACTTACATGACTCCATCTCTGAGCCAAATGTACAAGTGTAAATTTACTGCTAGCAACTTTTCATATTTAGGCTGAGTTTTGCAACCCCAGCATGGAGAGCTAACTATAGTGTAGGGAAAATTTCAATACTGTACTAAACTTTGATGAAAAATTGAAAAAATATTTTTATGTATAGAATTAATTTAAATCAATTTAATTTTTTGTCATGAAAGTTACATTTATTTTTAGATCATAAAATAGTTTATTTTTATTTTAACCTTCACTAAATATATATGTACATATATTTTATAAAAATCCAAATTAATAATTTATTTTGACATTTATTTCCTATAAAGTTCTCATTGTAAATAGAAATGTGCTTACCCTTTTTTGGGTGGATGTCCCTCCCAAAACATTTCCTTACCCTTAATAAACCCTCTCATTTAGTAGAATGTATTCCCCATTTACCATCCACATTCTCTAGCCCCTCCCACATTTACTACTAAGTAGTCAACTTACATGTGTGAGGATTTATGTAAGGGAAAGATTAGAGAGGTGTAGGGTGAGATTTCCACTTGTAGTTTTGTAAATTGTATTTTGTAAGTAAGTAATGCTACTGTGATACTCCTTTACGTACTACAAAATTCAGTTTGTGAATTGGGCCCAATATGGCTAATTTAATCCTAATGGATATGTAAATCAAGTGAACATCAATATAATGTATTACATATTTTATTTAGTACAGTGTGCACAGAGGTGAGAAAACCTGTAGATGGTATAGGTGATTTCATGTGGTCAATCTGTGCACTCAGTAGTTCCCATGAACCCCTGTCCCCACCACATCATCAACCTTGCGAGCAAGACTATTGCAGCTGAGCTCAAGGAACACTCCATCATCGTGGCCTCCTTCCCTAAGGACTGGAGCCATGCCAAAGTGAGGCACCTCCTGAAGAAACCATCCTCCGACCCAGCAGAACCAAAAAACTACCGGCCCAGCTCCCTGCTGCCCTTTCTAGCAAAGGTTCTTGAGAAGACAATCAACCAGCGACTCATCGGACACCTGGAACACAACAACCTCCTGGACCGCTCTCAATCTGAACTCCACACCCTATTGATGCTAAACCTGATATTCGGGGGGCTCCCAGTCAACATCAGAAGGACCATCACACAGGCGCTCATCACCAGCATGGTGAACTTTGGAAACACACTCTAGGTAGGATTCACCACACACCCTCCTGAAGAGACTACAGAAAACACAAAACTCAGTGGCAAAAGTCATCCTCAACCTCCCCAGATCAGATGGTCTCACATCATACTGCACATCAAGAAGCTACCCTGGCTTCTTTATCCAGAAGAGATGCCAGTTCAAGATGTTCACCCACGCATACAAAGCCCTGCACAATGAAGGACCAGCATACATCAACATACACATGGCTTTTCACCAACTGATCAGACACCTATTATCCACCTCCCTCTTCCTCGCAGACACCCAGATCGCAGAGGCAACAGCGGGGGACACTCCTTCTCACACCTGGCAGCCAAAGCTTGGCACCTCAGGACCACCTCATTGCTCCGGGAATTCAGTAAAGTACTCAAGACCTGCGTGTTCAAATGAACAGGATAACCACAAAGCAGTTAGCAACTCCAGCGCTTTGAGACCCTCACTTGTGTTTTCCTTGCTTTATAAATTCTTGATTAATTGATGACTTTATTTTACTCTAGGTATGAAGGTCATCATTGTGTGGTTTCAGATTAGGAGAAAATAAGTAATAAGGCTGTTCCACCCCTTTTAATGGCTGTGGGACAGCTTATGACATCTACTGTCGCAGTAGGATGTCATTATTTCCTTTTACGGTTGAGCTCATTAGATAAATGCTTAATACGTTGCATTTCATGCACCAAGTAGCTAATGTAGCAATTGAAAATAGATGTTAAAAAATTAGAAGATAAGTAGAAGCCATGTGAGACCCTTCAGCAGACTGTCATGGATTCAGCTACTTTTTAGCATACTCTAACTTGGGATTTGATCTTTGGGAGGATACTCTAGGCCACAAATATATGACCCATGTGACATCACAGATACCAAAATGTCAAGGTAACAATGCTATGTTCCAGGCAAAAAATGATGTTCCAGATCATAAAGTGATATTCCAGGTGCCAGAATCTCACCACATAACAAGTGCTAAAGCTACATTCGAAGAACAAAAGCTACGTACTAGGCATCGGCCTTCACACTACTAGGCTGTCCTTGGTGTTTATTGTGAAATCTACAGAGTAGCATTTCAATAGAAATATATTTTATTTTATTTTCGGTCAAAAAGGTTGGGGCACAGCAGCATTGTCATTAAACGCTGTCTAAGCTTAGGGTATTTTCATAGCACTATGCAAACATGTACATAGCTGCCAACTGGCACCATTTTCCGTATGACAACTTAATGTAGTCATGGCTTTAAGCCCAAACAGAAGCTGTTGTATAAGGCTGGTAGTTTAGCATTATTAAATTTTACACATGGTGTCTAAAACCTACCACTCAAAGTAGTACTAACTCAATATCCAAACCCGGCGTAAGGTGAGACAAATGACACAGGACCATTCGTAAGTTTCAGAGTGTCTTTTCTGCGGGTTTGTTCCCAACGTAGACCCGTCCAGTGAGGGACATAGAGCACAGATGGTACAGTTAAGCAAAGGACACGAGTAAGAAAAATTGATATGATGGGTTAAATGAGTTTTTGATTTTCCTCACTGTCAGCCCCAAACCAAATTAATCGAATTCGGCAAGGTGCTCAAATCCAGACTCTACTTATTGCTGGAATATGGTAGTGTTCATTAGTGCATTTTTGGACATTTATAGGAACAATTTTCAGAGTGGAGGCTGAGTCCCACAGGTGCAAAGCGCCTTTGCTGAATTAGCTTTTCAAACTTATTTAGTGTGGGGATGGTTTGGAGGAACACAGAGGAAGGCTGAGGCAATCTCAGTAGGGCTTGTGTTAATGCAGGTGACAGGAAGTGTAAACTCAGAAAACATGACCCAGTTGCTCCAACCCAACTGGTTCAGGAGAGTGCTAAGCCATTACTAACTTACCTCCAGCCTACTGCCGGATCAGAGAACAGGGTTGCCCATGCTGGATCCCAAGCAGAGGCAGCCTGCTCTACCTTAAGCACTGCATCCCGATTGAAGTTGAGGATATGCTCACCCCACCTCACCCCATACCATGGCTGTACATTGTCTAACCAGGTGTCACTTCCCTGGGTACCAGCAGGAGCTCCAGAGGCAGTGACATCCACTATGACACTTGTAGAAGTAGTTAAGTGTTTCTACCCAAGGTTGAAAAATTCTAAGAAGCCTTTGTTGATATGTTAGAAATGTCCGTTTTATTTGTAGTTAGAGATTCAGGGCCAGATGTATGTAGCTGGCATTTTGAGAGTCCCTAGTTGTGAATCACAAGGATTCGCAATTAGGAAATTGCGAAATGCAATGTGTAAATGTGTATAGTACATCTTTTGCGATTCCTTGGGGGTCGCAAATGACCTACCTCATGAATATTAATGAGGTAGGTCGCAATTTTCTACCCTCTAGGAATCGCAAACATCACAGGGATGGTGGCCTGCTGAGATCAGCATACCACCATGTCCGTGATTGCTTCTTGTAGTATCCCTTTTAGATTGCTTCTGTAGAATTGTTATGTTATGTCGTGTGTTCCACATTCTGTAAGTGGGAGTTGTCCAGATCACTCTGGCTCTCCTCAATAAAGCAATCTTATTTTTTTAGTAAAGCAGCCATTTTCCTTAAAAGAAAATGAGATGCTTTACAAAACGAAAAATTAAAAGTTGTCTTTTCACTTTTAAGAGCAGGCATTGGTCCGTGGGACCACTGCCTGCTCTTAAAAATTGTTTTACAAACATTCACAAATAGAAAGTGGTCCCTAGGGGACCCCTCTCTTTTGCGAATGGGTTACCACCAACTTGAATTAGGTGCTAAAATGCGAATGTTTTGCGACCGTCAATATGGTCACAAAACATTAATACATACCGATGCGATGCGTATTAGGAAGAGACGCCCTAAACACGCCCCTTCCTAATACCGAATTGCAAACCGATTTTGCGATTCTGTAACAGGTTACCAAATTGCAAAATTAGGTTTGCTGCACCGTAAAAGCAATGTTTGCGTTCGCAAACGGGCAGACTCTGCGAATCTGCCTGTCTGTGAATGCAAAAATGCTTGATACGTCTGGCCCTCTGTTTTTAATCCAACGTAAATTGTTCCAACAAATATCTGCACAGATTAAGGGTACTCTGACGTGTTCCGTCCCTGAATGGCTAGAAAGCCTGGAGCTTTCTCAAGGCTGCAAATATACAAATGGTATGGTTGTGATGAGTCATTAGGATTATTAGAGGAACATGTATGTGATCAAAGCGTGAGAGAAGCATAATGCCTTTAGACCGAATAAGGTGGTATTTAAATTAGAGAAATAAGTGTGTAAGGTGTGTCTCCATCAGTTGCAGTAACCATAGTCTTCATTCATCTGGAGGTCTCCTAGGTAGGTAGGTCGAATTTTAAAGGAGTAAGAGCATGAGGCATGCAGAATTAGGCTACGTAATCCCATTGCCTGGGCGTGTTGTAGTATTGCTGTGTACTGGCATAGGGCTCAAAGTGAAAGGAGCTAAGTGACTAAAAGCGGGTGTGATGAGATGATTTTCAATATATTACTTCAAGTATAGAGCCAAAGACATGCAGTGAGATAAGAAAAGGACCATAGCCACTTTGTGATTTATTGCACTATAAATTGCATAAATATCAATTTAGAAATAGCTTTTCCATAGAATATATATATATACATCAGCAATTGTCCTATTCCACAATTATAAATCCAATAGTTCTTTGCCATTCATAATGCAGTTCTGTTAATAGCGAATTCCAGGGACACTAGTTGGAACCTGATATAACAAAGTAATCTTTAATCGTACATTCCTTGGAGGGGTGTTCGTGTTAGTTGGTCTACACCTTAAAATAGACAAGCTGGGGATTATTGCTCGTTATAGAAAGAAAATGCATGGTTAAACCAATATATTGTAATAAGAGCATGCTACATTGATGACTGACCTCATGTTTTTAACCGAAATCGGGGTTTGATTTATTATTCCAATGGTAGAGTGGCACTATTATATTGCTTTTTATAGAATGTTACATTTAAATTACAGTAAGATGGTAAATTGATTCGGACGTTCCTAATTATACTGCTCCTTATAATGATGTATTGTGACAGACAATGCCAATAATTTCTACAGCATCAAAATGGCCAACCGTAAGGTCTGACCATCATACATTATAGGTCTTGTGGGGCCTGCGTGTTAAAGGGTACTTGAGGAATAAAATTATAGACAACACCACGTCTGACCAGATATGAATAAGTGAGCATGGCCTACGCGGCTTAAATCAATCAAAATACTGGACTGTGTGTGGCGTTTTAGAGCCAGTTGTATGCCTCTGGGTCACAGCATAAGTAGTGTATTGAAGAACACTTCGTCTATGGAGCCTTCATAATGCACCCGGTTGTGCAGGGTCTGCACGTATCTGGGGAGGAGAGTGTAGTGACATTCATTAATAAAGTAAGTGTTCATAGGCCCTCTGACCGGTAGTGGGTCAAATCACTGACAACGCCGTCAATCCAATACTCTGCCAGCTTAATGGGTAGGGACCATTTTATAGTAGAAAGGAGTCAGAAGTCCCTTCTTAATATTTACTGTTATTATTATTGTTGCGTTTTGTGCGGTCATCATATTGGAGTATGGTTTGGTGACCAATGTCTATGTTTTGTTGGTAGCTAGGGTGGTTGCCGTCTTAAAGTATGGTTTAATGACTCTTAAATCAATACAACATACTTTAATTAATAATATTCAGGAAGGTTTATACAGTTGTTATTTATAAAATAGTTAAAATAAAGGTTAACATGTAAGACCCTGAATAGACTGTCATCTTCAGGAAGTATTTTTGAGGATGTTGGAGTAATCACAGGGCTCCATTTTGTGTATTGATATTTACAAGCAGGGATGGTCTCCATCTTGGACGTGGTGGAAGTGAGAAATTATAAATTGCACTCAGATGGGATCTCTGCAGATAGGTTTGCCAAACATTGCCCAGTTGTTATCCAAAGGATTATTCAGGTATCATTGCAATTACAGTAGACAAAAACATGAACATATGCCTTTTAGCGTGATCGTGGGTATTTACATCTTAGCATGAGCCTATGAATCATAATTGTCCATGATCTATGCCAGTCTATGCTTGCCAGTGGGCCATTCAACATCCTTGTTCAGGCCCCTTTGCACTACATACATTTTATGATTAGCACACTCTCTTTTTGCACGAGTTACAGATCCAGATTACCCTACAAAGGGATGTTGTTTCAGTTTTTCCAGTCTACAACAAGAAAAGGTGTGTTGATGGGGATGATATGTATCAAAGTGCTCCACCAACGGTAGTTTGAGATCATTTTTGTGAATTTTGCGTTAGTGTTCTTGAATTCTCAATTTTTGTGGTCTTATAGTGCTTGCAATGTAATGTTAGTTACATGGACATGTTATTTAGTAGAATGCATTTATAGTCTCATAATTAATGAAGTCCCGTATTTTGTGTTGTTGGCCATTTACTGATAGTTCCTTAGTTTTAGGTGTACCAAATTTGCAGATGGAGCAGTTTCTTCAGGTATAAAATCCTGTTGGTTATTTCAGAAAGTTAGTAATTTCTCTGTGCTCATAGTGGAACTAAGAGCAAAGTTTTTCTCTCAGTTTGGTGCTCATTTAAAACTTAGTTGTTGGAAGGTTTGATGTCTTCCATGATTGTGGGGTTACTGGTGAGAAGTGACCTGTATTTGTTCAGAGTCTTATGAATGTGTTGATGAGCATGTGTGTATTTAGTAGTTAAGCGAATAGCAGCTTTGCTCTTTGCATTTTTCTTATCTTGAAGGAGAGAGTCTCAGTTTGTGGTTGCAAAATCCTGTTGGGTCTTAGCCAGTTTGCTCGGATCATATCCCCTTTGACTAAGGCATCATTTAATTTAAGTGGCCTTCTGGTCACTGTCCTCTTGTTTGCTGCAATTTCTTCTTGCTCTTCTGTGTTCCCCAGCAGGAATGTTGGAGATGGTGTTATGTGGATGACAGCTGGCAGGGTGGACAATTGAATTTGCTGTGGTTGGCTTTCTGAAAATTTGTGATCGGTTTTGGTCCCTATATAGTGTGAGGTCCAATAATTATATTTCCTGCTTAGAGACAGTGTAGATAACAGAGATACCTAGTTTGTTTAATGAGAGACTGTTAATAAATGATCTCAGGTTTGTCTATGATCCTTGGCAGATAAGCAGAAAATTGTCTACATAACGCCCCCAAAGGATAAGGTTACATGTAAGGTGCTCAATTTGGTAATTCCGTAACCAGTACCTTTCAACCTCTCCCATTAGGAGACAGGCATACTGTAGGGCAAAATAAGCCCCATCATTGCCCCCTGTTCTTACAGGTAAAACGCTCCTTTGAGTAGGAGGCAATTGTTCATCAGGCAGAACTCAAGCTTTTTGTTGATCATTCCGTTTCTTTCTAGGAAGTGCACAGATTTAGAGAATAGGCATTTCCTTACTAATGCCATGCCATCCTGGTATTTGATAGATGTAAACAAGCTGACTACGTCTATGGTGGCAAGTACGTAGTTAGGCTGCCACTGAAAATATTATTAGTTTTCTGAGGATGTCTTTTGTATCTCTTAAATAGGTGGGTAGGTCTTTCATGAATGGTTGGAGAATCGATTCCAGCATTAATAGGTCTGTCTTTTGGTGGGGTCGGGGGGAAGTACCCGCTTTGTGGATTCTATGAAGTATATATAGTGTAGGAATTACTTGATGTTTGTTTTGTAGGTAGTGTTTGCCTTAAAGGGTGAGAAGGTCTTTGCTGTAGCACTTATTAAGGTGGTCTCCCAGTTTATTCTGAATCTCCTTGGTCAGATTTTGTTTGAGTTTTGCATAGCAGGTGGAATCTCCAAGTTGCCGGTATGTTTTCATAAGGTATTCATCCGTTTTTAGAATGACTATGTTGCCACCTTTATCTGCCTCATTGGTAAGTATGTTTTTATATTTGTAGAGTTTCTTCCAAGGCTTTTTATATCTAGGGAGTATTTGATAGGAGACATGTGCTCCTGCACTATTATTTTTGGGATTCTTTGTTAAGATCACGTTCCATTGCTGAAAATAAAACAGGCCAATTGATGTACCTGGTGGAAATGTCTGCGTGATGTTAGATTTTATTGAAAGTTTGCTTATTTTGGGAAGTGAGATATCAATTGCTAGTTCTGATGCTGTTTCAGAAAGTGAGCTGATTTGATCTCCCCTGTCTTCCTCTGACAAGTTAGAAAGCAGGTGGATGGTTTCAAATTATTGTGCAGTGAGGTCACTAGTCTTGAGGTGCATTATGTTATGAGCTCTGGTCACTTCCTTGTCTGCAAATAAATATTGCAAATTCAATCTCCTAATGAAGTTTACCAGATCAATTTTGGTTTGAGTCGAATCCCATTGAGCTGTGGGACAAAACGAAAGACCTTTGTTCACTATTTGGTTATGTGTGATGTTTAGGTGTTTTGTTGATAGATTGACAACTAGTTGGCGTTCTGTAATTTCATCCTGGCTTGTTCCTTACTTCTGGCTCTTGTCTGAACCCCTGAAATGGATGGTTATTGGGTTTCTGTACTTGGTGGTCGGGTGCAGTTGTTTTGTGCATTCCCTAAACGTTGTCTGCGTACCTCCTCGTACAAATGCACTCCTAGATGTTTGGTTCTCACACTGTCTGCTTCTTCAGTGGAATCTGCGTCTGAGGATTGAGTGATTTCTGAAGAGCGTGCTTGATCTGTGGGAGCGTTAGTTATTCTGACATACTTTTTTCAAAAGTGTATATACCCTTCCAAGATGATAATCGGTTTGATCGCATCTAAACTTTCTGTTGTTCCTCTGTACAATATCATCCTTATACTCATCTATTATTTTGTTGAGAATTTCATAAGACTTTTTAGCAATATCTTCCCACTTTGCCTCAATAATCCTTTTAGTTAGAATGTCTACTTCTTCCTTGTATTTGTCAAATTCTTCTTGAGCAATGTCTATTAGCTGCCTCAGCATGGTATCTGATGCTGTGCGTAGGTTGTCTACCCATTGCTTCAATTTTTCGGGGCTGTTGTCTCTGTCGGTGGGAATATTAGGATTCTTAGACCTATTCTGTGATATTGTACAGCCTGGGAAGCCAGCACATCAAACGCTAACACCCTTCATAAGGCAGACCAGTCTGCCTTCGCGTGCGGTGGCCATGGCTTGTGGGTAATAAGGCTAGATTGCTGCTTATGTGACTTATAGTGATTTCTCTCGCCCGAAACACCAACTATGGAAATCAAATATTACGTAAATAAGAATTAACATTTCTTATTTTTTTAAACAAGTCACAACAGGGATAAAAGACTCCAGTTGTCACAAGTGGAGCTTTGTGACCCCCTGAATACCATGTTCCTCCCTCTGCCCATGAAGCAGTTTCCTCATTCCCACATGAACTGCATTGGAGGTACACCAGCGTTATGTGTGCCAGCCACAACTGAAAAGAAGAACTGCACCTCAAGCTACATGTTCTGCTGTAGCCTAGTGTCGAACTAACTGCTTCATACGCGCTTATGGTACTGCTCATGCATGTTGTGCAAGAATGGAATTTTGATGAACATGTGCACTCTATATGCATGCTAGCAGGAGAGCTAGGGTTGCTTCAGAATTGGTGCTCTGGAATTGGCTTCAGTCAGGAAGAGCATCTGCTACAAGCTGCTAGGCAGCTGTTCATGTGATGCAAGAAGAGTCCCAGAGTAGAGGGTGAGTGTCTCCAACTGTGACGTATTTCGGATAGGTGTCTGCAACTCTGTCCAGTGGTGTAACTGTTGCTTAAAGAAACCAGTAAATGCAACTGGTTGTGAACATGACAGGGGAGTTAGTATCTGTGTGGGAGGTTAGTGGATGGGAGCAGACTGTTCGTGGTCACTAGGCAAGGGTACTTGGAAGTAAATAAATGGATAGTGTTGTAGTCTTCCTCTACTTGTTGCACTCTCCCTACAGTGTTTCTCTGCCTTGCTGCTCAGCGTGTGATGAGGTCATGTAGAATGTTGGAGTGTGTTTGTATGTGGTGAGAGTCAGTTGATCTGGATGGCTGAGCAGCAAGGAGGCTGCTCCTAGTGGGGCACTTAATGGAACTAAACATCTTCCTGTAACTTAAGAATAAATGTACCTAGTGTAACTACAAGACGTTGACTGTGCATCTTTCATCATTACAATAGATAGCTTGGATCATTTATGGTCCTTCCTACCAATTATTGGCTGGCCTCTTTAGGGAACGAAGACTGTTATGTGATGTAACAGCCAGAACTGCTGACTTTGGAAATGAGGAACTAGATTTAAGTCTTGGCATCGGATCAACATCCTGTGATTCTGAACAAATCACTTAGGGCCAGATGTACGACCATTTCATTTCAACTAGCAAAATGCGATCTTTACTGACTAATGTGTCTCAGACACATTTAGGGATTCCCAATTGGGTCATAAATGACCTACCTCATTAATATTCATGAGGTAGATTGCAATTTGTGACCCACTAAGAATGACCTGTAATCACAGGGATGGTGGCCTGCTGGGGTCAGCAGACCACCATATCTAAGAAGGCTCTTTAAATAAAGCAATTTCTTTTCTGAAATTCAGTTCATTTTTCTAAAAGGAAAATGGGATGCATTTAAGAAAGAAAGACCCCCTTCCCATTTGCGCCTGTCGTCCCACCTACTTGAAGCAGGCTGTATACTGTGATGGTTTGTAACCATATTCCGGTTGCAACTCAGTATTAGGAAGGGACGCCCTTGGCATGCCCCTTCCTAATACCGACTTGCAAACCCTTTTTGTGTGTCAGTAATATGTTATCAATTCGCAAAATAGGGTGAGTCCTGCTAATAGGCATTTCAGCAGTCACAAATACTGTGCAGCTGGTAGGGAATGGTGGCAGGGGGATGTTGGGGGGGGGTAGAAAATAAAAAAAGTAAGGAAACGTACCTGCTGGTAGCGTCGCCAGCTGCTGCCTCTCCTTGTCGCAGGAAGCACCCGGTCTCTCAGGCGTCCTAAGCCAATGACAATGTTAACGCTGCAATGTGATTGGTTCTCATAAGTTCCCCTAAGCCAATGAAGCGTTGTGATTGGTCTGAGCGCAGTGGACTTCTTTCTTAGCAGAGGAGCCGCCTCTGCGCAAACAGCCCGATTCTCTATTTGCAACTGATAAAAATTGTCATACATGTGAACCTTAATCACTCCCAACTACTAAAATTAAAGTGTCCTTGTGTAATAACTGGTGCTCAGAAAGGACTTCAACACCTCTGGGTCGACTTTGTGCCAAATAATACAGCAAAAAAAGAAGAAGCTCATAGAGGAAGGGGGCTCTGCTTAGGAATGATTGTTGCAGAATTGTTTCAGGAGTAAAATGCATCCATCCATAGTTAAATGCCTATGCACTATGTCTTAAACCGTGGCCTCTACAAATACTTAAGGGGAACTGGTAAAGCGTTTATAGTGTAAACACCCATATTAAAAACAGCCCTCTGTGACACCTCACAGAATATGAGTCGCACAATGCCTGAAGCAATGTCACACCCCTAGCAGATATATTGTCACACAATACAGACCGGATTTAAAATCCAAATGCAAGACCGGACTGGCCATATCGGGCATCGGGTGTGTCCCCGGAAGGCTAGAAAAGCGAGAGGTACTTTTTCTGCTGGAGCCGTTTTGTAGCAGTGCAGCAGATTTAAAAACACTGCATAGTTCCTTGTATATCCAACAGTTTTCAGACAACAACATTAGTGTACCTGCTGGAGAGAGATCAGAGTTTTGTTCACTGGCAGTTTTGACTCATCTAAGGTAGTGCAGAGTGTTACTATGCCTGCTGCTAAGACTGCGTACTATGCAGATGACTGAACAGTATTTTATGTACATAGCTCAGTGGGTTACTGCTTTTGTCACAGAGATCCTCTTGTTACTGTGCAGTTCAGAAATCACAACCGTAATCTAGGTTAGAAGGAAATGTTTTTTTCCCAGTCTCTCATTACCCTAATTTTACAAAGAAGGGCTTGTTTGCGTAGAAATGAATTATTTTTTAGTAAAGTTAACCCTAACTACTTTGTTATTTTCTGAATCCTGAGTGTGTGTTTCCCCAGACCAAGCCCTCTTTAAAAATTCCTACCGGTATGGATGACATGTGAATCTTACCCCTTGTAGTCCCCTTTGTCTTGTGCAAAATTTTCTATTCACTGTCTCTGTATGTGTGTGTGAGATGTAACAAATAAAATACATGTAAGAGAGGGGCTATGGAGAGATGAGAAGCTTTGTTGGAGGCTGATTGTGATGGAATTATTGAAGAGCTTCAATAAAGATTGCCTTATCCTGGTGCATTGTACAGTCATGCTCCAAAAAGTATTACAATTGAATATAAGATGTAAAATGTATTGTAGAATGCACCATTTGTTGCAATTGTTTCCAAAATTTCCACGCCTTCCACCCAAAAGCCACCTTGTAGTGTTCACGCTTGCTTGCTCACTATGCACAATATGGGGGGTGATCTGACAAAAATTCTAAGGATTACTTTAGGTTTCCTGTCAAGCTCTGCCCACAAAGAGTGACAATATCCCACTTTTGACAGCCGTCTTACACCCATACACACCTCAATAAAGACAGAACTCTCACTTCCTTCACAGCCTAGCAGTCATACTTTGCCAACCACACTCGCACAGCCATCAGAGAAACAATATCATTGCACTGACAGCATTCACACCTGCCACAGTTATCAGACACTACCAGAACACACTCACTTAACTCGCAATCTAGCAGCACAGCCAGTAGACCTTTCTGGTTACTGAAAATGATTCTTTTTTTAAATGGTGAGCTTGTGTGTATGTCTGGTATTCTTAATGAGAAGATGGATGAATACAAGAATAAGTACATTTGGTGGATAAATAGATACTTGAGTGCAAGAATGACTAACAGAGCACATAATGATGATTGATTAATCATATAGATGAATGGATGGGTGACTGCATGAATGGAATAACTCAGATGCTTTCAATTATAAGCCAGCCCAATTATCCCTGCCAATGTTTACCTACCTTGTAGTATTACAAGGAGCAATGGTCTGATCAGCCTATATATAGTGCAACATGGTCAGAAAAAAAATGTTATTTACCAAAACACCAATCAAGCAATCTCTTTTGGGAACTCTGTCCATCATATGTTGTTAAAAGCATAATTCTCTTGGTCTGCTACTAGTAATTAATTGTACCATAAAATGCTATAATCTTCTGCCTAAATATTTAAATTGTGTTCAGAAATATAAAGTTCTAACAGATTAGGCAAATAATGGTCTCTAATATTCAGTACTAGGGCAAATACATAACAGATAAATACATTGATGTGTTCTAATTTGACATACTTCAGGTTCATATTAGATAATGCTACTGAACAGACATAGGTATTACGATGTTATGTAAGTTGGTGCATGGTCTTCCCGCTACCTATTCTCTATTTACTTTTGTAATGACATATTTAGGGCAGCAGTATTAAAATACCTGGCTAAGACAGTTTTTCAGTTGAGTGTCAGCGATTGCTAATTTATCTATGGCTTGCACATATTTAATTGAATAATAGATGACTCACAAAGATTTTAGTTCCAATGATTCATTGAGAACTGACAACATACATTTACTTCTTAAAATAATGAGAGAAGGAATCCGATAGAAGGAATGATTAGGGTAAAGAAAAGGGAAGTGAATGAAAAATTAAACAGGACAACCTATAATCTTATTCTATGGCCATGTGCAATCATTTTTAGGAATATCCCTATAAATTTTAACATCTCCTGAAAGAGGCCTCCTTCTATTATAAAATACACGAATAGGGCATTCATCTGTAATTTAAAATATATTAATATGGAGCTTTTGTCCAATACTGTTAAAATAGTTGTCTAGAAGGGCAAGGATTTTTCAATCAGCATTTAAGAGTGAAAGTGGCCATGATAAGCTTGCATTGTCTTTAATTGCATTAGGGAAAGCGCTTAGTTTGACATAATTTCAGGATTCTGGAATCATTCTCATGGAGAAAAAGAGCAGAAATTGAGCCTAAAGGTAGTAAATGAGGTCAGCCGGCAAATCAGCTGCTCCACCAGCTTTATTGCTCGGTTGTTCTGCAATAACCACTAGAACATCTTAATACATGAATAGTTGAGAAATGGAGTATTACCTTAATGCCTAAATGCCACACTGTTCACCTTGATACAATTTTTACGGAAAATACACACAAATTTCAAGACATAAATCATACATGCTGATGTTCAAAGTTTAACACCATGCGTGCGGGCTCATTCTATGCTGTGCGCTGACTTTTTTAAAAACCCATTGTTCATGACGAGCTCAGCTCGTCATGAGTGTATGGAGGTGTACACCATGAGCGTCCAAGGGGTTAATACAGTATTTATTGCCATTCTTGCTGGAGGAGAGGGGAATCATACACCTCTTGTGAGCCATGTACAGTCCCCTAACATAACAATTGTAATAAATGGTATAGCAAATAAAGATTAATGACCATGATACATAAGACAGAATGTGGAAACGCAAAAATTAAAAAATGGAAGAATTACTCCAAGACAGCAACCCAAAAAGAAGCCAAATTGAGTATATAAACAGAATATATGTATGGCACCCAAAGCACCAGCGTCAATAGTATCGCCGGACATCCAGACCATTGGGGATCGGGATATCCAACGCCCCCTGCGCCTAATGCCACGGAGCCCAGGGTTTGACGAAGGGGCCCCTCAATCAGGCTCATCAATAACAACGAACTAGCTACCTGGGAGTAAACAACAGCGACGAAGGGAGGTACACAATTTACGAACTGTGCAGTGTGGGAAGGCCAATTTCAGCACAATATGTAATATCTTTATTGGGTATCAGGACTTTAAAATTCATCATATATTCCTGTTGCACTTATTGAAAATTCCCTGTATGAACAATGAGGGGCAGAAAGACATTGGTATGAGACTGACCAATCCCTTCCCTCCTCTGATTTGCTGTATCCAATGGAAAGTGATCTAGTATTTCAAAACGGTACTGTCACTGACACATTGGGTGAATTGCATATGCGTGCAGAAGAAGGCAAAACGCTGAAACGCGTCCTCACACGCAAATAAATTATTGAAGCAACCCCGCGAGTGCAGTGTGTTTCTGACACATGGTGAGGAACTATTGTAAGATATTGATACAATGTGCTTAGTTGTGGGCAGTTAGGGGTCATCTCCTGCGCCCAACCTCAGAAGGCAGCAGATGACCAGCGCTCATGGATGAACTGTTACATAAGCGTGGTTAGAATTTCAGATTCTCATCAATATATTCTACATGGACCATCATTATTTTGTGTTGTCACTCCACCTTCATAGTTCTACTACTGGCAATACCACTGCATTTTTTCATATCCATTCCCTTTTATTCGAGATTCAAAACTTCCAAGTATTTAACTTTGATAATGAAAATACACCTGAGGTTACACCACAAGCATATCCTGAATTTTCAGTGCACACACAAAATAAGATCATCGAATTGTCCCCAAGTGTGTCACCTGTTTTTCTCAGGGCAGATAATTAAGTACATGCCCTTACTCTCTTTATTTTTCTAAGGCTATTTGGGTTTTTATTTTCAGCCAGCAAAATACCTTAAAATTAAGGGCCCTATTAGAACAGAGATTCGATTTCACGGCTGATGCAGGTAAGTGCCATCACACATCTTCGTTTCTCTACAATTACTTTTCAATTGTTTTTCTGAATGTTTTCCAATTATATCTTTATTAATTTCCTTGTAGACTGTGATCTTCCATTCATTAGTGTGAAGGTGATATACAGCGAATGTAGTCTAGACTTCAAAACTAATGATAAAAGATATATATATATTGTGATAATTCTCAGTGTTTTAAGTCCAGACTGATGAGCATCCTTTAGAACTAGCAACATATTTATTTTGTCCTGCCCTTAAGAGTAGTTTCTTTAGGGTAAAAAAGTGAGCTGTGAAAATGATAAAGATTCATCGTCCCAATGATAAAGTGATAGGAGAACATTATTAAAACCTTGACACAGACATCAAAAGCAGGGTAATGCTCTGCATTCACACTGAGATACTGAGTATTTGTAGAAACATCTCCTAGTGCTGTCAGCTGTGACACCCTGCAGCTGTTAGGTCTCACCTAAGCAGCGCTTTCGCTGTCTCTTCAAGACATGCTGTATTGAGGATTTGTGCATAAAGCTCCGCCCACTTTCCATCCATCTTTTTAATTGGCTTCTGTTCTTTGTAAATTATGGCTTTTCATTGGGCAATAGGCCTAGCAGTACCTTCTTAGTAGCCACTGTGGTATTCCATGACTTGATGTCATTTGGAATTACCATATGTCATTTAGAATCATCCTATGTTATGTAGAATGTTTTGCCTTGACTTTTACTTTTTTGCTGTGGAGTTGAAGCTGTTAAGACCTATCTTTCTACCTGTGGTTGTTAAGCTGTTCCTCTGGAATAAATCTTCTTGGAACCTACATTTTGTGTATTGGACTTACTACACAATTACTGGCGACGAGGATGGTGTCATTTGGAATTACCATAGCCACCTTATCTCTTCTTGTAAACTCCCTTGAGAACATCCCTCATGGGAGTTCACAAGAAGACTATTTTTTGAAGGCTTCAAGCAGGACACACACTTGGTCCTAAGCTAGGTTTGCAGTGCTTACTTCACTCACAAGAACATCTCACATTTATATGAGAGCTTATACTAATTTCC
This sequence comes from Lissotriton vulgaris, assembly GCF_964263255.1. NCBI lineage: Eukaryota > Metazoa > Chordata > Amphibia > Caudata > Salamandridae > Lissotriton > Lissotriton vulgaris. The sequence continues at coordinate 1,805,076,925 of NC_141687.1, read as the reverse complement.
CTTCATCAACTCCACACAGAGTAGAACCTAATCTGGATTTAATTCTTTTGTCATATTTCAAAGCTACTAATTTTATATATGGACATAGCTAGTTGAATGTACTTGTGGTACTGTCTCGCGTGCAATGCATTATTGGTAGGGTGGATTTACCATATCTTCTGTAGGGTGCAGTACCATATGAGGCCAAAAGAGGTTCCCTGGGATCTCTTTTGGCCACTTATGGTACTGAACCCTGCAGCATGTCTAGATAAACATAAAATTGCCATTTATAATGCCAGTAACTCTATCTCCAACACATGCAAGACCAATTGCATTTCCAATGCAATAGGTCTCAAATTTGTTAAAGTTATAGCTGTTGGTGTTGAAAATGACAATGACTCACTGTGAGGCGATCCGCTGCTGCCTGGACCCTTTGGCTGAACTGAAAGCCGTTTCTTGACCCTGCAACCTGCTCTGCTTCTTGTCCACCCGCCTCCCGCCGCCTGACCCCTGTTCCACCTCGGGGTGAGGCCACCGAGCGGAGTGCGGGGTGGCTAAAAACTACAACTCCCAAGAGCCTTCGGGACGCAACCCGCGTCAATTGCGCGCCAGGAGGCGCATAAATTACCAGTCACCCCCGTCTCGCGGGACGCCGGGCGAAGCCCGGGCCAAGGGCTGGCCCGTTTAATCCCGTTCAAGCCCGGGTAAGACAGGACTGGGCCACCCCCCTGACATTTCACTTCATTATTGTGGTTCTACTAAAATTAACACCCGGGTGTTGTTTCTCTGCACTCTGGTATTGAGTCCTTTGATTCTGCCACAATGTCACCCAGAATCACCAGAAATAGCAAACTTACCCACACTGCCCAGGTTATAGGGCCAATAGACCAATTCATTGCCAAGGCGAACGATGCTATCAATCAAGGTGTCCTCTTACTAGAAAGGAGGGTCTCGCAGGACTTAGCTGCAGCCAGGCGTTCCTCTTTGGGACTCTTGGCCTCTGCTGTAACACCTCAACGCATCCTAGACCCTGGTACACAACACGAGACTCCAATGGTCCCCGGGACTGTAGATTTGTCAGTGTCTATCGACCTCTCCACAACACAAATATCCCAATCCTCTGTATCACACCTTCCCTCATCACTTGAGCGAACTCCGACTTTGTTCATAAACCCCCCAGGTGAGGACCTTCCCTCCCCCACCACGAGGGGCCAGAGAGAAGGTGCTATCCCGAAAAAGAGTAAGGGCAAAAAAGGAAACAAGAAATCCTTACAAAATAATAGTAATACACGACAGGAATTCCCGCCACAACTTGTTGAAAATTCTCCTACTTTAGCCCAAGCTTCAACTCACTCGGCTAAGCCCCAACAGCCGACCACTAATTCAACGTCAGAAATTATAAACCTTTCATCTGACACGCACAACCTTATTTTGAGTGGCAACACATGTATTAGGCAGGATCCTAATACATACGATACCTACATACTGGCCTCCATAGAGTCTCTAATAAAACAGCATCTCCAACCATTAGAGGTATCATTATTGAAAATCGAAAAATCTTTAGCCATACTAACATCTGACTTAAAAGCTAAGAAAAGCTCGATCCCTACGCCCTCACTTTCTGTGGCCCAAATACATAACCCAAAGCAAAAAAACTCTGGGGGAATAAATCCTCCACAAACACTCAAAGCCCCCAAAGTGGTGAAAACCACAATGGCGGTCCAACAAAAACCAGCAAACACAATTCCCGCAAACCTGCAGCATACTGCAGCCAGTACAGCCGCAAAAAAGCCAACCACTTCTGTTACTTCTTCCCTCCCTGCTCCACCTGTATCAGTGGGCCAACCCACTAACCTATCAGCCACCCCAACTCCAGCAAAGACACCAGCCCCAAAAAAGACCTCAGCTCCTAAAAAGACACCTGCCCCAAAGAACGCAGCCTATAACACTAGACGCAATGGAGCGCGCCCAGCTTACCTCCCTCCAGAAGCAACACCATATGTTATAATTATGACTGGGATCCCAGAGCTACACATTAACTCTGATGAGCCTGGATGGTCCCTAAAAAACAAGGTACTACACTGGCTGTCAATGAACCGACCACTTCCCCCCTATGCTAATAACAGAGTGGTTTCAGTTCGCAGAGTGCCCTGGGTAGGGAAGGAGCCAAAACTGATCCCAGGGGACTGTATAATAATACATTTTGAAGATCCCCAAACTGTGGAACTTATTTCCTCATGGGGGCCTCAAACCTCCCCTAAAGGAATCTCTACAAAAAGATTAGCCTTTTTCTATCCCCCAGCTAAATCTCTACCACCAGGCCCTGAATGGAACTGGACTCAGGTAGGCAAGTGGAACAGTAAAATGAACTGGTCAACCTGGTCAGGACAAGGAGGCAGGGAAACCATGCCATTCCCAGATTGGAGGGGTGTTTCCACCTATAACAGGTTTGACTGCCTGGAGATGGTGGATTGACCACCAGCAGTCCAGGGACTGGATAATGGGAACTCACCCTTACCTGGCTTAACACCTTCAATGTTATCAAGCCTCTGTCAACCCTTAAGTCCACTAGCCAAAGTGATAACTTCAATGACCACAACAGATATAATTGAAACTGATATAATTGACACAGAGGTTGAAGATTTCCACCAATGTGACCTCACCCTGCCATGCACTATTGTTACTAATTCCAATCAAGGTGTAACTTTGCCTTCCCCCCTCAATACCGTTTCCTGTGCATCCCCAAAAACTCCAGCACAGAAAGGAAGATTTGTACCCACTAATGAAACCTTGCTGTCCCATTTAGTATCAATACTGTTTTGGAATGTGGCAGGTCTCTAAACCAAGATTCTATCGGCATCCTGGTTGGACTTTGTTACCACACACCAGATAATCTGTTTGCAAGAGACTTGGACAATTGACCCACTGCACATACAGGGCTACCTAACGTTCCACTCTCCGGCCTGCCCATCAATACATGGCAGACCAATGGGGGGCCTCGTCATATACATTTCAATTAACCTCGCAGTAAGAAAAATCTCCATACTACGTACTACCCCGAATTACCAAATTCTTCTGGTTACTTTTAAAAATGGTACGTCATATAGTATTATTAATTTTTACAACAATTTATCCCAGATAGAATGTATAAAAACTGTATCAGCAATTACCATGTCTATAAGTGAACAACGCGCTAAACTTTCATCTTCATTGTGTAATGTAATATGGGGAGGTGATTTCAATGTACAATTGTGTCCAAACTATAAGAAAACTGATTGTGGCCTTTTAGACGAAAATGACTGCCCGTTGACACATTTTACCCACTCCCCGTTAGGAGACTCCCTTAATGAAAGTTTAATGTCCCTAGAAATGTTGTATGCTAATGAACTCGTAGACCCTCCCGTGGATTTCAAATCTACTTTTCACGGTAGGGGTTGTTTTAGCACCATAGATTTTATTTTGTGTTCTTATTCTTTAAAGGGTACACTTTTTCAGTTCACTACAGGAACAGAAGTATCAGGCGATCACTTCCCTAACAGCATTGTATTAAAGCTATCTATGAATGTTCCTCATCCTTCACGGAAGAGCTTACTGACCCAAAAAGCATTAAGTATGGATAGAACCAACGGTTATTCCGTGAAATGGTCACGGGTAGACCCACTAGTAACATCAAGTAAGATTGTAACTAAGGCACTCCCTTGGATAAACACCTGTCTTGATGAGGATTCTACCCCCGAGCAAATTATTTCCAGTTTTGGGGAAATCCTTAAAACTATTCAGAATAAGTTAGTTCGAAGCCACAAAACAGGTACTCATCCCGACCCAAGATGGTTCGACACGGCATGTCGGAAAGCACTAACCGCCCTAAAGAAAGAACTCCATAACCCAATTAGAGACAAGGACAAAGTAGCCAAGTTAAGATCTGAATACAAGCAGGCCCAAATCACATGTAAAAAAGAGCATAAGAAAAAACTGTGGGCCCAATTACATGAGAGCTGCCATACAAAGGACAGCTCCCAGTTCTGGCAGGTAGTCAAATCTCCATTTATGCTTGAGGCCAACACCCATCAACACCTAGATGTAGCAGTGACCGCGGACGAGTGGGTGATTCACTTTTCTAAGATCTTTAGTGATCTCCCCCCGGTTAGCGCGGCGCAACACAACCAAGCAACTGGGTGCCCAAGAAAGAGGGTGTATCCAATTGATCTATTCTTCACCCTGGGGGAGGTTATAAGTGCATTATCCTCCTCAAAAACTGGAAAGGCTCCCGGCCCGGATGGTGTCCCACTAGATATATTTGTCTCTAACATTGATTTATGGTCCCCAATCATTACCCAGCTAATGGCGGCAGTGTTAAGCACTGGCCTTTTGGATTCCTGGTCCTCCTCCATACTTCTCCCTATTTTTAAAAAAGGGGATAGAAATAACCCTGCCTGCTACAGGCCCATTTCCCTCCTGGATTCACTGGGAAAAGTCGCGGGCCGCCTAATTCTCGATCGTTTACAGGATTGGGCGGCAGAAAATAACATCCTTACCGACCTCCAGTATGGATTCCGGGAGGGACTGGGTACCGTAGAACAGGCTTTAAACCTGACACTTCTAATAGGAAAGTATGTGGGAGTCAAACGGGGTAATCTATTCATGGTCTACGTCGACCTTAGCGCGGCGTTTGACTGTGTAATTCACGCTAAGCTGTGGTCTATCCTGGAGGAGTTGGGAGTCGATCCGCCGCTCATCAAATTTCTGCGCGAGCTTTATTCTGAAGCTTCGGCTTGCATAAGATTTGGAACTGGTGGCGAATTAACATCTTCTTTCCCAATAACTCGTGGAGTTAGACAGGGCTGTGTCCTGGCTCCCTTCTTGTTTAATCTATACACCAATGGTTTGGAAGCAGCCATGCTTGAAGGGAGTCAGGATTTACCTACCATTAACCACCGCCCAATCCCAGCATTACTTTATGCTGATGATTCAGTCATCTTCGCTAGGTCCCTAGTACAGCTACAGAAACAGTTGGATAAATATTGTAATTATATGCTCTCACTTGGGTTAAAGGTGAACAAGACCAAGACCTTTGTCATGCAAACAGGGCCCAAGGTGAAAAGCTCCAAACATCTTTGCATTGAGCAATCCAAACTGGAACGTGTTAGAGAATACCCCTATCTGGGTATCCTAATAGACGAACAGCTAACATGGAAAAGGGCACTAGTAACTAGAAAATTGTTTTACCAACGTGCCACCTCTGCCCTTGTTTCATTTTCCAGAAAAATGGGTAAACCATCCCCCTCCGTATTACTTAAAATTCACCAAGCCAAATGCCAGAGCATCGCTACATACGGAGCCGGTGTATGGGGCTATGTAAACACGACTGAACTCCAAAAAATCCAAAATGGCTTTGCAAAATACCTGTTGGCCCTTCCACAGAGCGCCCCCACATACGGATGTCATATTGAGCTTGGGATTGACTATCTAGTAAGCATGAGCGAATTTTGCGGATCTCGCGTTCGCGAATTTTGCGGATTTGCGGATTCGCAATCCGCAAAATCCGCGAATTCCCGCGAATTTGCGGATTTTTTTTTTTTGTGTTCGCCCGTGTTTCTGCCAGTTCGCGAGGGTTTTGTACACTTTCGCAAATTGCGAACTTACCTGTCGGGTCGCAAGTTTCGCGAACTTGTTGTTTCTACGTGTCCAGCCTGTTTGGGACACTCTTCTTCATCACTGCCACTCTCTGTCACCACTGCCACTCTCTGACTACTCATGCCACCCTCTGGCCCACCCATGCCACCCTCTGTTTCATCACCACACCCTCTGGTTGTCCAGTGTACATTATTTTCGGCAAAGCAAAGCACACCTTCCCTGCCTCAAGTGACCTGAATTAATTTGGGGCTGATTAATGTGTCACAGAATATTTTTTTAGCTGGCACCTGCTTCCTTAGTGCGCCCTGATTAGTGATCTTTTGCACTTGCTAAGTGCTTTCATTGTTGCAAAATTAGTTACAACACCTGCCCTGCCCCAACTGACAATAATGAATTAGGGGCTGATTAATGGATTTTAACTTCCAGCCTGGCTCCTGCTTGTCTCCCTTAGCTGTAATTCAGGACCTTTGTGGCATATGTGTAACTATTCTGAGGTTCAGAGCAGGGTCACATAATAGTTTCAACTGGCAACTGAACTCTGGAGGGGCCCCTCAGGAAGCACTACAGGAAATGGCTACTAATGATGAGCCTGAACTTTTGAACCTGGTAAGTAGTTACTTTCAGTTTTGCTAAGATCGTATTTCTGCAATTTTGCACTTATTCGCGGGGCGCGAACTCACGCGAACTCACGCGAACAGTGCGAGCAGTGCGAGCAAAATCCGCTGCTCGCGGATTTGCGGATTTTGCGGGAGATTCGCGAATCTCGCGGATTGCGGATTTCCCGAAAATCCGCAAAATCCGCGAGCGGAACGGATTTTCCGCCCATGCCTACTATCTAGCTGATTATATCAAATGTCAACCAATGCTCCTATGGCACCGCATCTGGTCTAAGCCTGAATGCCATCTCACTCGTGCCTTGATCTTAGATTGCTTAGGGCTGACATCCTGGAAAAATATTCCATGGTTGGCATATGTTGTCAACTTTTTAAAAGATTTGGATCTTAACCAATATGTCATAGAGCCATCACTAATCAGTGAGATAAGCAGAAAAACCCTAAAGTGTCACTGTCTTAACCATCTCAGGGAACTTCGTTTGAGCGGCGAAGTACCCAAGCAAACAAATGCTCACATGTTGATGGTCCAAGTGTCACCAGGTATTCAGCCTTATCTCACATATCATTTGTCCAACCACGAAAAATACTTACTAACCAGGTTCCGTTTTAATTTGTTTTTTCGATTGGTGACTTTTCCAAACCCATCAAATTGGTCTCATGACTTGGAGAAATGCCCATGCGACAAGGTCTCGCCCCAATCTACCATGCACGTAGTCTTTTTCTGCCATTTTTACGCCATAATACGCAAACGCTGGGTTCTGCCAGTGTTGCGTCAGATGGGGCTGAGGACCTGCCGACCGGCGTTTCTAGCATTGCAACAGCTCGAATCACAATACGTGGCAAAGAATTTAGCCATGTATTTGAAATCATGTTTTACAATTCGCAAAGCAATAAGAAATGAAGACCTAAATCCTTGAAATTTTGTAATAATTATGTAATTGATGTAAAGTGTATTTTCCCTTTTTTATGCTTCTTAATTGTACTGTAACTTTGTAAAAACAATAACATGTTTTTTTTATGAGGCAATGTTTTAAAAATGATGATGTACTTTTTATGATTAACAAAACATTTAATCGAATAAAAGAATTTGAATTGAATTGACAATGATTTTTACTTTTGCTTTTTTATACCATTGGCAATAGTGTAAAGCAAATATAATTCCACTGCAAACATAAACAAAACGTTCTGCCCCATTGTTTAAATTGGCTCCAATACCTGTCCTTTGGAAATGGCAGCTTTTTGTTGGTCGATAGACTTAGTATAGTCAGAACACAAGCTATGTCCTCTGTAAGGCTGGCAGTGGTTACTTTACTCTCTAGCACATCTCACATGTATATGAGACCTTCTATTAATTTCCCTTCATCAGCTCCACGCAGAGTACAACCTAAACTGGAATTAATATAATAATTATTTTGTCACATTTCAAAGCTACCAATTGTATACATGGACATGACTAGTTGAATGTCCTTGTGGTACTGTCTTGCATGCAATGCAGTATTGCTAGGGTAGATTTACCATATCTTCAAAGTTTAGGATGCTCACTAGGGACCTCCAGGCACAGCTTGTGCTACTGCACCTAGACAAGCAGTGCTGGTGCTTTGCTCGCTAGGGACATCTAGGCGCAGCTTGCTGTACTGCACCTACCACATCTTATTTATATTAGACCTTCTATGAATGCCCCTTCACCAGCTCCACATAGAGCACAACGTAATCTAGAATTAATATAATAATTAATTTGTCACATTTCAAAGCTTCTAATTTTAGACATGGACATAGCTATTTGAATTCCCTGGAGGTACTGTCTTGCATGCAGTGCATTATGGGTAGGGTAGATTTACCATATCTTCATAGTTTATAATGCTCACTAGGGACCTCTAGACACAGCTGATGCGACTGCACCTAGACAAGCAATGCTGGTGCCTTGTTCGCTAGGGTCATCTTGGTGCTGCTTGCTGTACTGCACCTACCACATCTCATTTATTTTAGACCTTGTATAAATTTCACTTCATCGCCGCCATATAAAGTACAACCTAATCTGGAATTGTTCTAATAATTGTTTTGTCGCATTTAAAAACTACTAATTGTATACATGGACATAGCTATTTGAATGTGCTTGTGGTACTGTCTTGCATGCAATGCATTATGGGTAGGGTAGATTACCATATCTTCTAAGTTCATGATGCTCACTTGGGACCTCTAGGCACAGTTTGTGCTACTGCACCTAGGCTAACAGTGCCGGTGCCTTGCTCGCTAGGGACATCTAGGCGCACTTGCTGTACTGCACCTACCACATCTCATTTATATTAGACCTTCTATAAATTTCCCTTCATCAGCTCCACATAGAGTACAACCTAATGTGGAATTAATATAATGATTATTTTGTGACATTTCAAAGCGACTAATTGTATTTTGTACTTTGTACTTATAGTTGATGCTTATGAGAAGCAAGGCTGGTAGTAACTGCGCCACTTTTACTGCCAGCCTTGTTGTTCATAAGCAAGGACTATAAGCACAAAGTGCGCGTTTAGGCACCACTAGCAGCTTTTCAAAACACATAAATAAAAGACATTTAAATTCTCGAAATGCAAGACCTATTGCATTGCAAATGGTTGTTTGGTCTAAGCGAGTGATAGTGATCCCTAGAGTGATGGGGAGCACACAGTGTTGTTTAAATGCCCCTCACACACCAACAGGCCCCTTGGTGTCATGCTTCATCATCGGGGCCTTCGCACCCCTCTACGGGATGCGGCGTGCTACGACTCGCGAATACGCAGGAGCACTTGAAGTGAACTATGTGTGGGGGTGTGTGTGTTTAATACCAAGATGTGAGTGAGGTGAGGTGAAAAAAGTGAGTGATTTTAAAAAATACCTGGCACGTGGGATGAAAAAAACTTTATTAAATCCCCGGCTGGTATTATTAAAATTAAAGTGCAAGGCGTGGTTTTTAGAAAGATACGTATTAGGGTATCAAACCACTGTGTTAAAAGTCAACATGTTTCGGAGGTCAAAGCCCCCTTCTTCAGGACAAGGGTGAATGCACTTACCCTCCCCTTACTCACATGTAAGATGTAAAAGTGAAAAATAAAAATTACCACAATGTGTAATGTTCCTCACAATGTTATATATGTATGTGAGTGTAGTTGCGCCCAATTGGCGTAAGAACCTGTGAAAACAAAATCATAGATAAACATACAGATCTAAGTATCACAGTTTTAAAGGAGAAGAATAATGCTTCTCTGAAAAAACATCAGGTAGCACCCAAAGAATAATTGGAATCTGGAACAAAAATAAAAAGTAAAAAGGACACTACAAACATACACACACGCAAACCAACACAACTCACTGCTCAGATGGAATGAGAGCAGAACAGTGAAGACAGAAAGATCTTACTTAAAGTTCCCAAATACAGGACTTCATGAGCCTTTAACGTATATTGGGGAATCCTTCCTTTCTAATCAGAAACCTAGGAGATCAATATCAGAGATTTAGTAGAGGGACTTAATCATCAGAGTGCCAAAACTATAGTATGAAACTGCTTCTCATGGTGGTCTTATAACTCACGGTTACAGTTATCATGGTTGCATCTCCATCCCAGACAACCAGGATATCATCTATATACCTTCGCCAGGTGCGAATCCTCGCCCTGTGGGGATTGTCGGGGTAGACTTTTTTATCCCGATCGTCATCCATTCCCAGGCGTTTAAATAACACCGATAGCTTTGTGTTTCTTACGAAGCGTCTCCGTTGACGCAGGCGCGTTTGCTGGATCTGCCGCGCATGCGTCTGTCGGGCACTGTTGTGCGCATGCGCGGGGGATCAGCGTATGGCGCTAGCGCACAACCGGACACTCGGAGATTTCTCTCCGTATTTGGGCATATACCGGCTTGCATTATTCAATCAATCTCCACTAATTACCCACAGGCAAGCATATAAAAAGGCCCCAGTCCCTTTGCAGCTCACTTCATCGGAGCCGCGTTGAGGGAAGGCAGGCGATTAGCTGTTGCTGTAACCGTGAGTTATAAGACCACCATGAGAAGCAGTTTCATACTATAGTTTTGGCACTCTGATGATTAAGTCCCTCTACTAAATCTCTGATATTGATCTCCTAGGTTTCTGATTAGAAAGGAAGGATTCCCCAATATACGTTAAAGGCTCATGAAGTCCTGTATTTGGGAACTTTAAGTAAGATCTTTCTGTCTTCACTGTTCTGCTCTCATTCCATCTGAGCAGTGAGTTGTGTTGGTTTGCGTGTGTGTATGTTTGTAGTGTCCTTTTTACTTTTTATTTTTGTTCCAGGTTCCAATTATTCTTTGGGTGCTACCTGATGTTTTTTCAGAGAAGCATTATTCTTCTCCTTTAAAACTGTGATACTTAGATCTGTATGTTTATCTATGATTTTGTTTTCACAGGTTCTTACGCCAATTGGGCGCAACTACACTCACATACATATATAACATTGTGAGGAACATTACACATTGTGGTAATTTTTATTTTTCACTTTTACATCTTACATGTGAGTAAGGGGAGGGTAAGTGCATTCACCCTTGTCCTGAAGAAGGGGGCTTTGACCTCCGAAACATGTTGACTTTTAACACAGTGGTTTGATACCCTAATACGTATCTTTCTAAAAACCACGCCTTGCACTTTAATTTTAATAATACCAGCCGGGGATTTAATAAAGTTTTTTTCATCCCACGTGCCAGGTATTTTTTAAAATCACTCACTTTTTTCACCTCACCTCACTCACATCTTGGTATTAAACACACACACCCCCACACATAGTTCACTTCAAGTGCTCCTGCGTATTCGCGAGTCGTAGCACGCCGCATCCCGTAGAGGGGTGCGAAGGCCCCGATGATGAAGCATGACACCAAGGGGCCTGTTGGTGTGTGAGGGGCATTTAAACAACACTGTGTGTTCCCCATCACTCTAGGGATCACTATCACTCGAGTGGATTCCACTTTGTTTATTTATATGACTCGGGAGACTGAATCCACTGACTCTCTCTCTCCCCCCTCCTGTTAGAATTTGTTTGGTCTAAGCATCAGTTCACATGTAAGTTCAGGACCGGCTTTAATGCTAGTGGCGCCAGTGTGATGATGTTTGTTTGTGCACCCAGTGACTTCCTTCTTCAAGGATACTCTCCCTGCCATCCTTTAACGGTGCCCCTCCAGTCTCCAAAACCATGCTCTCACATGCATTTCTGAAAGCCGATCTTTGATGACAGGTAATAGCTCACTGTTCTATATTAGGCATTTAACTAACAAAATGCAAGTAACAAAAGAATCTCGCTGACAAAAGCAGTAACCCACTGAACTACTTACATTGTATGCACTTCTGTGATCTGCACTTCTGTGACACTTCTTTGAGCTGGCTAATTAACCCTCTTCACCATTTATGATGAGTCAAAATGTCCACTAGACAAAACTCCTTCTCTCTGCAGCTTTTCCAATAATCACCAAAGTTATCTTGAAATTGTTATTGTTGCTGGGAGAAAAGAACACAGCATCAGGTGCTTTTGATTCCATAATATTTGAAAAAACTCCCCTCGAAGTCAGTGCCCAGAGCGGATCCTGTGTAAGTTAGTCTCCTCACCCCACCCTGGTTTGCTTATCATTGAGCTTCAAACAAAAGAGTGCTTAGGGTCACGGTTTATCAGTATTTCAACTTCATTCAGATGCTCTCTATTTATAGTTATTTTTGATTTGCATTAAAAAAATTCATGTGCATAGTGCATTATTGTAATACGCGAAGCAAACCGGAGACAGAAAAATTATACTTTTTGCCCACTAACTGATAAAGTGCTTTTAAGAGAAGAAGAAATAGTGTTACAAATTATGTATCGCATCTTTTACATGGCTGGAGCTCCTATTTTGAGGTGTGAGCTGGGTAGTGCCTTAGTACTAGAAACTTACCTCAATCTATTTCAGATTTAAACACCAAATAACACAACAGAGTTTTACTTAAACTGTGCCATAATTTCCATTTTTTTGAAGTTTCACAAGTTGTTTACTGTGTGTAGTGATCTGTGGTTGTCAGAAACCATTTCCGAGAGCCACATGGCCGACAGGAACAATTGACCCCAACCACGGTGGTAGGCACTGCTTACCTACCACTAGTGTCCTAATATCCGTCCTATTATGCCGTTACAAACTGGGACATGTGCACCATTTCCTCTTGACTCTCATGTAAGCAAAGATAGACAGTAAACGACTTCTCAGGGAGGGGGAGGGGGTGGGGGCAAATAAGAAGAGCTAAACAATCAATCAACGGATCAAATAAATCACTCTCTACCCCAGTGCTTATCTGCTTGCACAAAATAGTACACAATTAGCTAGGCACCAGGTTTTAGGTTAAATGATACCATCCCCAGGCTTATGCTGAAATGATGCAACCACCATGGTGTCCTTATCTCCGCCCAACTCCTGCCATATGGTATCCGCCTGAGGTCGAGGATGTTCCCTTCTTGTAAGTCATTTTTCATCAAAATTAGGCAAAGGTACAAGTTTCACTATGTGGTTACCCTGGGAAACATGTGCATCAGTTCATGTAGGGCCAGATGTAGGTAAATGAGATTTACCGATTTTTAATTACCGAATTTTACCGATTCGGTAATTAAAAATCGGTAAATCTGAGGGGTGGATATGTAGGAACATCCAGATGTTCCTTTTACCGAATCGGTAAATATCTGTATTTACCGATTCGGTAAATACCGACCGGTAATGCCCCATTCATTCCTATGGGCTTTGAAGCCCATAGGAATGAATGGGGCATTACTGGTCGGTATTTACCGAATCGGTAAATACCGATTCTGACAAGGGTGCAGGGGGTGTCACTTTGACACCCTCTAGCACCCCCAAAAAAGGTTCGGGGGCCATGTGGCAGGCATACCTGCCCTAAGGGCAGGTCTGCCTGTCATATGGCACAGGTGTGCATGCACACATGTGCATGCACACCAGAATCGGTATTTTACCATCAAATAGTATTTGATGGTAAAACACCGATTCTGTAATGCTTGTGGGACTCAGAAGAGTCCCACCTACATATCAATTTTACCGAATCGGAAAAAACACCGATTCGGTATTTTACAGAATCGGTAAATTTACCGATCGGTAAATTTACCGATTCTGTAAAATACAGGGCCCTACATCTCAAATTGCATTTACCGGTCGGTAACGGCCGTATTCGGCCGTTACTGACCGGTAAATGCCTACCTACATCTGGCCCGTAGTTCTTTAGCCTAAAGGAGTATTGCTGCTAAGGATAAATCCATTTCACGGATTGGCTTGGCTCGTGTTTACAGCCTCTTATGCTTTGCATAGCAGTCCAGTCCTTAGACTATGTCCTGGAATGTGCCAGCTGCTGTATACAGCAATGCACACAGGTCAGTCTCTTTGGAGGGTTTTCTTCGTCCAAAGCAGCAGTCCCATCTCTCTCTCTCTCTCTCTCTCTCTCTCTCTCTCTCTCTCTCTCTCTTTCTTTCTCTATCTCTCTCTCTCTCTCTTTCTTTCTCTCTCTCTCTCTTCTCTCTCTCTCTCTCTTTCTTTTTCTCTCTTCTCTCTCTCTCTCCTGTTTCAGGTGTTGGCTTGGTGGGTGTGGCCTTGGGGCTGGACACCCGTGGTTACTGCTGCCTCCGTACTGGGCATCCATGTCAAGTTTGCCTCCAGGGCAGAGCGGACTTCCTGCTTCAGGTGTCCCTCTTGGTTGCTCCTCATGCTGCAGCGGCAGAAGCACCAGTTCTCTGACTGTAGAAGGCCGGGTTGGCATGGGGCTATGTAATTAGGCTTCTTCATGCAGTCCACCTCCAAAATCATACTCCGGGAGACCAGATAGTCTCTTGCAGCACAGGTCAATCCCAGTGATGTTCACAGTGGATATTCGACATCTGCTGGATGTCCCACACTGAGGGCATGCTGGACCTCTCCTCCTGGACAGTCTCTCCTCCTGCAGGGCAGGTACTCTCCTTCCCACTCTGGCAGACAGGCTTCTGTGTCCTATACGGACCCACAATTTCTCCAGCAAGTTGCAGACTTCAGGCGATATCCCTCATCTCTTGGAGACTGGTTGTCATGCAGACACCTTCACTCACAGAAGCTCTTCATATACTGTATGAAGCTTTCCAGTTCTTGGTCAAGAATAAAGCTTATTTTCCCGACAGGAGGTGTGGATCCACTGTCTAAGGTACTGGGATCAGTTTGAAAAAGTTCACTTTCAAAATGTAAATCTTTTTTCTGCAGTGCAGATACATACCTTTTGCAAGTTGATAGCTGTCACAGCAGGTAGTGATGGTGGCTTGAAGCAGCCATATAATAAACATGGATACAATGAAGGGTGAAGACTCTGTACCAGGCTGTCAACAGCCTTCCTGAAGTAGTAATCAGAAGTACACAAAAGACAGGTCCTGCTAAGAAAATTCCCCATTTTATCAACAAAATCTCCTGACTCGCCATTTCTTCCCCACCAGCTACCAAATTCTCAGGAAAATCTATTCAGCAATCACTGACTAAAAGGTCCTCATACAATTTTTAAGGATAACCCTGCCTCCATCCTACCTCACTTCAGTGTCTGGGTTTTCAGCCTCTGGCTTCAGGAATGCATGCAGTACACTTCCATTGTCTTGGGGGGGCACTATAAGTTCCCCATCTTGTACCTTGCTAAACCCGGTCCATCCAAAATGGATCCCAGTGGTACCAGTAAGCATATCCACGTTGCACACTCTTTCACTGTCAGTATTGTCCACACAGACGCAAACACTGGATGTCAGCGCAAGGGTCTAAACAATAAGTTGAAGCACAACCTTTATTCAAGTGTGGTCAGTAGGCCACACTCCTTTCTGACACTAAAGAAAAGGTCTGGATATAACTGTTAATTCACAGCAATCAGTGTGTTGCAACTGCTACTTCATGTCAACAACCCTAGACATGTTCAGAAATCCCATGTCATTAAAAAGACGGGGCCCTTGGTGCGACCTTCAAGTCACAGAACATTTTCTGGACTGTGGCATTACCATGGACAGGTCTAGGCCTCTGTAAACTCATGAAATTAGCTTGGAAACTGGGAAGGTGAAATCCAGAGTATGAGATTTACAGGCTGGATCACTGTGGACTGTGGTACAGGGCGGTTTACGATGCAGGAGTCAGTCTCACCCCAACCGTGGTCTTTAAAGTGTAATCAGGTCAGAGCCATCTTAGAATTGTCATCGAAGCAGGGAATTGACTAGATCGCAGCCTCCTTTGAATTCCTTACTAGTGCATAATTTGTGATTGGGATTGCAACTTTCGACTGCAACTTTTATTTTTTTTACAATTTAAGCACTGCCTTTGATATCATGGTGTACGTAGGATCGATAGCATGTCCGAGCTGCATTGTGAAAAAAGCTTTGTTCCATAAATAAATGAAGGTAGTCAGGACTATTTTAAATGACATCATGACTTTAGGTGTAATAGCAATGTGTGCGAAACATCTCTGAAAAAAATGGCATATTCAGAAAATACATGTTTATTGTGGTTTTTCAGAAGTTACAATGGAGGTGAAGTAGACGTTTTGCCGCTAGAAGCAGGGTGTTTCTCATTGATGTTTTAGAAGTGGATAGTTGTGTCTGTTCGTCTCTGTCGTGGGTGTATACAAGCGATTCCTATTCAAGCGCGTCGATTCAGGTGTTAAAATGAAGCTTCAAATATGTCACTAAAGGCCCATGGACGTAGCTACCATTGGTTCAGTTGGCGCAATGCTCGGGCTCAGAAGTGGGGGGAGGGCCCAGTTTGCCCTGCACCATCTAATGTTATTGCAGAGGCTACCTCTTCTTCTTCTGTTTTTTAAATGTCTTTTTTTTTTAGGCACAGTACATGCCGGGGCTTGAAGTGTTTATTTTTCAGTGGGAGGGATACAGGGGAAGAAGAGGGTAAGGGAACAATAAAGAAGACAGAGGAAAGGGACGAAAGATAAAGTGAGAGTGAAAGAAGCGGTAGGTGCTCATCAAAACGCAACAGAATGGGAGAAGAAAACTCAGTTGCGCTAGAAAGAGAAAGAAGACAAGGATGAGGTTAAGTGAGGGACAGAAGAGGAGGAAGAGACAGACTGACGAAGGTGATGGAGAGGTGAGCTTTATCTGGACGAAAGGAGTGAGAGGAGAGCGGGGTGCAGATAGGGAGGCGAGAGGAAAAGACTAGTAGAATGAGGAACTTGGAGAACCATAAATGACATCAGTGCAGCAGGTGCAGCACACCGGGGTCCACTCTGCACCTCATTTATAGCAGTATTTTAATATCAGCTGGGGGCCTAGTTTAATTGATTGCACTAGAGCCCATGACCCCAAAGGCTACACATCTGAAAAGGACGCACATTTTACGACGATGCAGAAGGTAAATCAAAAGGTTGCTTTAAAAAGAAACACGTTGTTATTGTCAGATATAAATCACATTCAGTTTATAGGAAGGCTTTAAATGTCCCGATGCCCATTGATATAAAAAAAGCAATTTCTTGACTGAACCCAAAATAGTTATTTTAGTAATGAACTGTTGGATAAATGACTTATGGGTCTTGTCAACTTTCAGTGCATTGTACAATATAAAATCACAACCTATATCTGCGCTGCTTTCCCAACAGCTTTACATTGATGCATGTTCACATATAGCGGTGAATTCTAGTATATATATCAGTGGGAGGTATTACTAGTGCCCAGGGCTCTTTTCAGGCAGAATGCAAGGCTAAAGACTATGGCCTAGATGTATCATCGTTCCTATTTGCGATTTCTTAATTGCGATTTTTACCGAATCGCTATTAAGAAATCCCAAAATGGGATGTATGTTTAAAATCGCTATTTTTTTGCGATTCCTTATTATTCCTAATTTGCGAATTTGCAAGTTGCGAATTCGCAAATAAGGAATAATTTCCCATTCATTCCTATGGGCCAGGAGGCCCATATTAATGATTGCAAAATAATTCTCAAATTGCGAATTCGCAATTTGCTAATCGCAATTTGAGAATTATTGCAAGGGTGCAGGGGTGTCTCATGGACACCCTGCTGCACCCCTGAAACTTACATGTGTGTGCATATGGCGCACATACATGCCCTATGGGCATGTATGTGTGTCACACGCCACCCTCAAAATTGCCAAATTTTGGTTTTTGAAAGGATTTCGCAAATTAACACGAACCTCAAGTTGGTGTTAATTTGCGATTACTTAACCTGAATTCGCAAATTAAAAAAGCTTCATACATGGCATTTAAGGCATCGTAAAATTGCGATTCCTTAAATGCTTAAGCAAAATAAGGAATCGCAAATTTTTGCGATTCTTAATTTTGCTAATTTCACATACATCCCAAAAGATGCAAAATGTCCGTTTGCGATTCGTTAACGGCCTTAACGAATCGCAAAATGCTTGATACATCTAGACCTATAACTTATTGTCATCCGCAAACTATTGGTCCTTATCAAAGGAATGCTAATTAGCAAGATGAATACAATGTCAGCCTAATGGGTGGTTCATGTTATATACAACTCTCATGGTCAAAGACAAATGATTATGTTGAGATTAGGAGTTTCCTAAAAAGAGAAACATAACCCCTGGCACACCAGCGAAATTAGGCCCAATTGTTTAATTGTAATGAGCTTAACTGTGCCCTGTTTTAAATTTAAAAGGTGAGCATCTTTCTAAAATGTTCTGTTAAGGCCCTTCCAAAGTGATAATTGAGTTTTAGTGCCACACCTTACATTTTATGGAAACACCTCTTAGTCATCCCTTTGTATGTCTTTACAACGACCCTTAGGCTCTACATTTACACAAGGAATAGATAGGTTCGTCAGCATTAATATTATCCTAGCATTAAACAACGATAGCCTCGTCAAGCTGTGAATCTGGAGACTGGAAGAATTCTATTTATATAATTGCAGAGTTATTACTGAAAGATTAAAACATATCAAAAACGTGTTATTCGAAAAATGTAGTGTTATGAAGACAAAGGTATTCTTACCAAAGCAGTAGAAAGTAACATACAATGATAATAAATTTGTTTTTCATGCTTCGTCCTGCTTTGCGGGTGGGCTTGGCTGCTCTACTCTTGGAGAATGGCAGGGGAGGAGTGGTTTGCCCACTCCTAAGTGCACATGACTTTTTGGCAGGCCAAACAGTCATGCGCACTTGCCCTGTTCTCCATGCAGGCTGCATTACAGCCTATGCGGAGAACATGCCCAGGCCCCCATTCCCTGGTTGAGCGTCCAACCAGGATGCTAAGACCAATCACAATGCTACATTGCAGCGTTGTGTTTGGTCAGGGTAGCCTGGGTGTTTACCAGTCACAACGCTGCATTGAAGCATTGTGATTGGTCAGGCCAAACAGTCATGCACACTTGCCCTGTTCTCCATGCAGGCTGCATTACAGCCTACGCCTGCGTGGAGAACATGCCCAGGCCTCCATTCCCCGGTTGAGCACCCAATCAGGATGCTAAGACCAATCAGAATGCTGTATTGCTGAGTTGTGATTGGTAAGGGGAGCCTGTGTGCTTACCAGTCACAACACTGCATTGAAGCATTGTGATTGGTCAGTTGGGCCCGGCTGTGCTTCCTGTTCCTCGAGTTTGACGAGGAGAGCAGGAGCAGAGACATGGGACCCGTTGGCAAGGTAAGTTAATTCTTAAAAAAAAAAATTATATTGCCTCCCTCTGTTATCCCTCCTCCCATACTAGCACCCCCCGCCCCGCCACCCATGTCAGACACCATTGCAAGTTATGCTCCTGATGGAAGTACAGCCAGTAGCTCTTTCTGCTGCAAGAAACAGTCATCCTTATACCTTTCATGTTGGCCTGAGAGAGAACAGTCAATTATCAACCCTCTGATTCTATCCTCGCTAACCAGAGAGCACCACATGCAACTAAATTATTTAATTTAGAAAGCAACCGATGCTAAAGCTCCCAAATATTTATCGGGCCTATTCCCTACACTCCAGCATTGATCGCAGACTGATTGCCAAGAGGTTGCATGTCTCATCTGTGACTGGTGAGAAGATGCAACTTCAGTGGCTTAGCTAGGCCTTAGGCCACCCATGGCGGCCCAAGTGTTTTCCACCGGCGGCAGCCTGATCGAAGAGCGGGGTGCTGCCAATTTTGGCAGCCGCGATGGCCGCAGATAAGAGCGGGGGAGGGGGAGCCAGCCAGAACTTGTGCCAACTGGGGCTGTCCGCCCCCACTGCCCCTCCCCCCCCCTAGCTACGCCACTGTGCAACTTGGCCATCATATCAGCCTTGCTCTCTATCCTTCTTTCTGACTTTGGAGGGTCAGCTGATGGTGATTTGGAGTCACATCACTTAATTAGCAGGAGCATAATGATGGACCAAACTACCCAGAAACTCAGAATGATCAACAATCTCACCCGTTTAAGTGAAATCTAAAACAATTACTGCATTACCTGCAATTCTTATCATCCTCTGGACTATTGTACTGATCTCCGCAGTATATTTATGAACTCATCTGTCCTTCCTCCTACCCTTTCTGCATATTTCCCTATAACCCACTCACCTTTAAGTTCTTTTCAATGATTCTTATTGCCATAATGTTCCCCGTCTCCGCTCCCCTATTCCTTTTACCTCCTCAACTATTTACTGAATTCCCATGGAAACATCTCACAGTTATATGTCTCTCTGCTTGCTTATTGTGTGCTCAGCCTAAAAGCTTGGCTTGATGTTAGAAATAATAAACGATTACACTTACAAAGAACCAGCGTTGGACCAGCATCTCAATTTTGGCTGTTTGCACCACCAACATTCCTTTCTGGTGGTACCACTTCTTGCAAGGCTGCCATGTATTTAATGGCAGTCTGGCACCGAATACCCTTAAAGTATTTGTGATGTGCTGGAAGAAAACTCCTAAGGCATCATGGACATCTTTAATGTGGGTAATAGAAATATACTGCTACTGTGAGATTTTTTTCCTTGTGGTGGATGCCACCATGCAAGTGGCTAATGCTTTGTGGGAGGTAGGGTGAAGGACTGGACTCCATCGTCCATATTATAAATTCCATAGATGGGCAGAGGAGCACAGGTGATGATTCCAACCCATCAATGGATTGGCTGTCTGTGCAACAATTGATCATCAGGTCTTTAAGAAATAAAGCAGAAGACAGCTCCTGATTCCTAAAATGATCTGATGTGATGCTGTAGAAATACAGAAAAGCATTTTAGGTGGTCAAAGGCAATCTATGTTCACATATATATAGGAGGTCAAAGGCAATCTATATTTACATATATATGTATATATATATATGTGTATATATATATATATATATATATATATATATACATATATATATATCTATATATATATATAGTCACTTAAATAACCATGGAATGTCATCAGTGATGTCATTTGAGATATTTATTTATTTATTTATTTATTTATTATAAGTTTTGTATAGCGCTAGCTGGACCCGGGGGTATCAGAGCGCTTCACATCGGGGAAAACAAAGTGCCTTGATGGCGAAGAAAGTTTGATAGCTGTGCAGTTCAAGAGGATAACAAAACAACAAGAACATACAGATCATAATGATTACAAGAGTTCGTGGAACTATGAGCATCCCCTTACAGTTCAGGTGTCCTCCAGGAAGAGGGCTTTGAGTAAAGTCTTGAATGTAGGGAAGTGGGATGTCATTCTGATGTGGGAAGGGATGGCGTTCCATATCCTGGGAGCATTACCTGCAAAGCATTTGCTTAGAGTTTTGCGTTTTCGTGCTTTCAACGGGATGAGAAGAAGCGTGTTGGAGCTTCTGAGGGTCCTGGATTGGCCCGCCCTTTTGAGTTTCGCAGCCAGGTATTCTGGTTTGCCTGTGTGGAGGGCTTTGTGTGTAAGGCATGCTGTTCGAAAGTTTGCTCGTTGTTCAATAGGGAGCCATTTCAGATCCTTGAGCGCCGGGGAGATGTGGTCGAATTTCTTGGTTCCTGTGACCATTCTAGCTGCGGCATTGAGGGTGATTTTCAGGGGGCCAAGGTGTGATTTGGCTGAGCCGGTCAGGGTTGCGATTCCATAGTCAATTCTGGAGAGCACCAGAGCTTGAGTGGCCTGTTGGAGGTCCTTGGGAGGCAGGAAAGGTTTTATTTTGTAGAGAAGTTTCAGATTGAGGAAAGCGCTTTTGGCGGAGTTGGCAATGTGTTTTTTCAAGTTTAGTTTGGGGTCTAACGTGATTCCTAGGGATTTCACCGAGTCTTTTGGCTTGAGGGTGACATTGATGGCATTGATGGCTTTGAGCCATTCTTCAATTTGTGGGTTATCGTCTCTATTGGAGATGAGAAGAACTTCCGTTTTTTCTTGATTGAGCTTTAAGTGATTTTGTGTGAGCCATTGTTGAACGACTTTGAACGTGTCGTTAAGTTTGAGAATGTCATCCATACATGTGGTTTCCAGATAGAGTTGTGTGTCATCAGCGTAGAGGTGGAAGGGGATGTTTGAGTTCCTGAGTATTGTGGTTAGCGGTTCCATGTAGATATTGAAGAGTTGGGGGGAGAGTACTGACACTTGAGGGACACCTCTGCTGACGGGTAGGGGGTCGGATTCAAAGTTTTTGATTTTTACTCTTTGGTAGCGATTGTGTAGAAAGGAGGAGAACCAATTCAAAACCGTCAGTTCCAGGCCTGCTCTGTTTTGAAGGGCTTTTAGGAGCAGTGTGTGATCAACAGTATCAAAGGCGGCCGAAAGGTCAAGGAGAATGAGAAGGCAGCATTGGTCAGAGTCGAGAGATTTGTGAAGATCGTCTATGACATTGAGGATGGCAGTTTCAGTACTGCATCCTTTCCTGAAACCCGATTGGTGGGGGTCAAGGAGCTTGATGTTCTCTAAGTGTTGGGTTAGCTGTGGGAGCACACATTTTTCTAGTGTTTTGGATAACAGAGGGAGATTTTACATGGGTCTAAAGTTATTCATATCTTCTGTTTCTAACCCTGTTTTTTTTAGTAGCGGCATGACTTGGCCGACCTTGAGGCAATCTGGGATGGTTCCTGAGCTCAGCGAGCTGTTGATGATTTTGCACCAGATTGGAGCTAGGGTGTGTTTCAGGGCTTTGGTCACGTCTATAGGAAGCTGGTCCAGGGAGTGGGATGATGGTTTGGCGTTGGAGATCAGGTTGATGATCTCTGTTTCTTGAATCGGCGTGAAGACGGACCATTGAGTGGGTGGGATCGATAAGGTGGAGTCAGTCAATATTGGGGTGATGTTCTCGTTGGGAAGAGAGGGGGCAGTGCTGAGAGAAAGGTCGATCTTGATGATTTTTTCGTTAAAAAAGTTGGCGAAGTTGTCGCATTGTTTTTTGGAGGCCACTAAGACGGATTTGCTAGGTTCGGATGTTTGACTTCTGATGATGTTGAAGAGCTCTTTAGGGCGTTTTTTTGCGTTGTCTAGAGCGAAGCAGAAGAAGGAAGATTTTTTTTCCTTGATGAGTTTGTTGTAAGTTCTGCGTGCCGTCTTGAGTTGTTCGCGGTGCAGGGAGGATGGATTGGACCTCCATATTCTTTCAAGGGATCTGAGAAGTCTTCTTTCATCGTTAATGTCCGTGGTGAACCACGATCTCGATGGAATGTTTCTGGGTTTTTTTTAATTTCAAGGGGGCCAGGCGATCAAGGGTGGTCGTCATGTTGGAGTGGTAGAGAGAGATGAGGTCAGTGTTTGAGAGGTGCTCCGATGAGTTTGGGAGGAGAGTGTTTAGTTCGTCTTCTAGGATGGCCTGAGGGACTTTGGCAATATTCCTTGACCATTTAGGGGGAGCTTGTGTTATGAGTCGAGTTGGCGCTGGTTGATTAATGTGAAAAAGAATTAAATGGTGGTCTGACCAGTCTACTGGAATGGTGTAGTCGACGGAGATTGTGTGGTTGTCCGCAATGATTGCGTCAAGTGTCGCTCCTCTGTAGTGAGTTTCTTCCGCGCAGTGTTGTGTCAGATCGTTTTCGAGCAGAAGGTTGTTGAGGGATTGTATGAGTGAGTTGTTAGTATCGTTCCATCTAATGTTGAAATCACCCAGGATTATGTTATTAGCATTGTTGAGCGCACATTGGGTGATTAGATCTGATAGATACGTTTCGAATTCCTTGGAATTGCCTGGTGGGTGATAGAGGAGATGGCAGAGTGTAGCACTCTTTGCGCAGGATTTTATATTGATAGATGTCAATAAGTGGTGATTTCATCAGTGATGTCACTGACCATGTCATGAATGATGTCATATGTGACATCATCAGCAGTGGATTGCGAGTGCACGAAATATAGTTAGTACAACTAACTATATAGGAGCAATTTCAATGGTTTTTTAAATGCTGATTCCTAACTATATAAGGCCTGAAACCTATGGTTTTTTAAGTGAATTTGCAAGGTTTTTTAAATGCTAATTCCTAACTATATAAGTCCTGAAACCTATGGTTTTTTAAGTGAATTTGCAAGGTTTTTTAAATGCTAATTCCTAACTATATAAGGCTTGAAACCTATGGTTTTTCAGTGAATTTGCAAGGTTTTTTAAATGCTAATTCCTAACTATATCAGGCGTGAAACCTAAATTTTTTTTCAATAAATTTCAAAGGTTTTGTAAATGCTAATTCTATTAGCGGATAACGTTTATATATGTTATTATCCTTCTGGGACCACCTGAGCAGCCATCTTGTTTCTCAAGAGAAGTGAGGCACAAGAGAGCACAAAACAAGAGTGGAAAACGCGAAAAGGGGGCAGGGGTGAGACCCCCTGACCCCCTAGCCCTTCTCAGGGGGTCCCAGAAGGACCACCAAGTGCAAATGTTCTTTTTATTTTTTTTTAAATCGCGGGGTACGCGCACGGTACGGGTGTACCCTACGCGTATGGTGCGCGTACCTCGCGTTTGTTTGTTTTTTTGCCCTTGGGGGTCCTTTTGGGACCCCCTGAGAAGGGCTAGAGGGTTGGGGGGTCTCTACCCTGCCCCCTTTTCATGTTTTCCACTCTTGTTTTGGGCTCTCTTGTGCCTCAGTTCTCCTGAAAAACAAGATGGTGTCCAACACTTCCTGGTTTGGACAGTTTGGAATGTTGACAGTCGACTGCCAGTCAATCAGAAACTCGCTCACGCACGTAAGGGTACAAGCATGTACGCGTACGGTATGCGTACCGTACGCGTACGGTGCGCGTACGGTGAGCGCATATAGATATATAATTTGATCAAATTCAATTTTCTCAACAACTACTGGCGGGATTTTCACCAAATATAGAAAAGGCACTACTGCATACCTGTCCCTACCATTTTGCAAAGCTTGGTGTAATTCCGTTCAGCCGTTCGGGCTGTAGCCGTGTCTAAAGGTCCCATAGAAAATGCCATTTGAAAAATTTCAAATTCAATTTTCTCAAGAACTACTGGAGGGATTTACACCAAACATACAAAATGCACTGCTGCATACCAGTCCCTACCATTTTGCCAAATCTGGTATAATTCCGTTCAGCCGTTCGAGCTGTAGCCTTGTCAGAATGTCCCTATGGAAATTAACATTGGGAAAACAAGTTTTGGGACCCCCCTTTTTTCTCGCCCCCGCTTGACGAATCCCCCCGACACTTTCAGGGAAGGAGTGGAACGCAGCGAGGCATATTTAAGGAAAATTACAGGCAGATCCCTCAATCGGCGCCAAAGGTATTCCCAATAGAATGTTCAGAATTTCCTATGGTAACTAGGTCCTAACTATGTATACCTACTGGCGACCCCCAGTAGGTAATATATATATAGTAAACTCAGTGGGGTGTCTCTCAGTTAAGCAGCACATGAACACACACTGCTCTTCCCCAAAAGCATTTATTGGTATGTGCAGCTCCGCTCTTGGTCCTTTTAAAAGCCTGCAACCGCAGTCTGCCGTACGCGTTTCATGGGCTTCACTTCCTCAGAGGTATAGGCGGTTGAAGAAAGCATGGCGTACCGCAACTTCCCTTTACACCATATCATACGCTGACATTCAGCTGCTCTTAATGAGACTGTGCGTAAAGGTTACTGGGAGATTCAGTCTGTTAATGTTTCCTCAGATGGATGCCTCTTTTATTCTTGATAATTTCAAGCTCTTCATGAGCCCCAGGAAACAAGCTGTACTAAATCCAGGTGCGTGCTCCACTCTGAGCCCCCCGTTTGGAACTCGTGGCCCCCTTCACCAGGGGTGGTGCTTGCTTTGCGGCAGGATGGACGCGTATAAATTAAGCTCAGTGGGGTGTCCTTCACTTAAGCAGCACACGAACACACACGCTCTATGGTAACTAGGTCCTAACTATGTATACCTACTGGCGACCCCCAGTAGGTAATATATATATAGTAAACTCAGTGGGGTGTCTCTCAGTTAAGCAGCACATGAACACACACTGCTCTTCCCCAAAAGCATTTTTTGGTATGTGCAGCTCCGCTCTTGGTCCTTTTAAAAGCATGCAACCGCAGTCTGCCTTACGCGTTTCATCTGCTTCACTTTCTCAGAGGCATAGGCAGTTGAAGAAAGCATGGCGTACCGCAACTTCCCTTTACACCATATCGTACGCTGACATTCAGCTGCTCTTAATGAGACTGTGCGGGAAGGTTACTGGGAGATGCAGTCCGTTAATGTTTCCTCAGATGGATGCCTCCTTTATTCTTGCTAATTTCAAGATCTTCATGAGCCCCAGGAAACAAAGCTGTAGGAAATCCAGGTGTTTGCTTCACTCTGAGCCCCATGTTTTGAACTCATAGCCCCCTTCACCAGGGGTGGTGCTTGCTTCGCGGCAGGACGGCCGCGTATAAATTGAGCTCAGTGGGGTGTCCCTCAGTTAAGCAGCACACGAGCACACACTGCTTTTCCCCAAAAGCGTTTATTGGTATGTGCAGCTCCGCTCTTGGTCCTTTTAAAAGCATGCAACCGCAGTCTGCTTTACGCGTTTCGTGGGCTTCACTTCCTCAGAGGCATAGGCGGTTGAAGAAAGCATCGCCAGTAGGTAGAGTTAGGGCCAAGTTTCCACCATAGGAAGAACATTTTTTGTTTTGCTTATAACGTTGGTGTCGTTTGTTGAATCTTAATGAAATTTTCCAAACTGATTCTTTGTTCATATCAGCTCCTATGTTGAAAGTTTGGGGGTGATTCGTTAAGGGGGGCCGAGAAAAAAGGGGGTCCTAAAGCGTGTTTTCTCCATGTTTATTTAAAGAGGAAACTTTAGACAAGGCTACAGGTCAAACGGGTGAACGGAATTACCCCAAATTTAGCAGGGAGAAGGGTCTTCGCCAGAAGCACGCATCTGTTTATTTGGAGTAAATCAGTTCAGTATTTTTAGTGAAATATCGAAATTTACAGATATCTATAGTTGGGAATTCTGCCATCCGATTGGCTGAGGCGTTACGAGCACAAGCTTGCTGCTTATTGGCTGCGAGCGGTTGCAACTAGGAAGTGTTGGCAGCCATTTTGTGATTCTGTTGAAACGAGTAAAGGGAAAAAAAGGGCGAAAAGAGTAGGGAACAGGAGGATAGGAGCACTGTAACCTCAGTTGCGGAGTGCAAAGCGAAGTAGTCACTCCTACCGGTCTAAAATTGCGTTGTTGCTCAGAGTGACATGGTGTTGAGATGAGATGCTGCTACACTCGGGTATGAAACCGAGAGTCTAAACCGTGAGCTGATTGCTGTAAAGTGACGTGCTCTGGTCTTTGTAGCATATGTGTGCAAGTAGTAGGCATTTATACCATACAGGGAGTGGGAAGCGAACTACTGGCCCCTACCGTGCGTTTATACTATACCGGAAGTGGGAAGTGAAGTACTCACGCCTACGGGTGTGAAGACTCTGGGATCAAACTGAGCTGATTGCTGTAAAGTGAGGGGCTCTGAGCGCTGTAGCATACTGGCCGCTGTAGTATGACTGTGTAAGTAGTGTTAGTATGCGTTTATACTATACAGGGAGTGGGAAGCGAACTACTCATCCTTACTGGTATGAAGACTCAGGGATTAAACAGTGAGCCTAAACCGTGAGCTCATTGCTGTAAAATGATGTGCTCTGGGCGCTGTAGCATACCTGTGGAAGTAGTGTTAGTTTGCATTTATACAATGCAGGGAGTGGGAAGCGAATACTCACCCCTACCGGTCTCAAGACTCGTGGATGAAACCATGAGCTCATTGCTGTAAAGGCATGTGCTCTGTGTAATATTCCAATGTAAGTCATAGTAGAATGTTAGTATGTAATGCTACTAGAATGTAAGTATGTAATGTGAGAATGTAGGGCTGTTATGAGGAGAATCTTGGGGAGTTTTTACACGGTACTGGAGAAGACGGTTGCCTTGCTGTCTGCTCCTCTTGGTGGCTGTTTTGGCTGTCTTGTTTTCCTGCAATAAATCTACTTATCAGATCCACTGCCGTCTGCCTCTTCACTACATAAATTTGGCGACGGGCGGTAGAAGGTAAAAAGAAGGCAGCACTCACCAATATTTCGAGCTTCCTTGCGTTCTGCTGAAGACCCGTTTTCTTCATGAAGCTGTTTCTACTTATCCCAGGGTGGTCAGCTCATCGAACTATGTCATCCGAATTCTGTAGGATTTATATTTTTTGATTTTGGGTTTCCTCGGCCTCTTCACTACACTCTGGTTGCTGTACTGCACGTGTGTAAGTAGTGTTAGTATGCATCTATACTAATTCTGTAGTTGTGCAGTAACCAATGCATCATGGCCCTAGGGCGCGCCACCTTCCAGGCACACCTCATACAATGGTCCGGGGTGTGCATCCGCGGGACATTTATGTTTGCTATTACAGGGCGAGTGCATGGCTTCCACCCTGTGATAGCAAATCCTTGTTTGCCTCGTTGAAGAGAGAGGAGGAAAATCTCATATTGCTTCAATAAAGCGGATCCGGATGGTAAAAATGGAGAAAAAAAAATAATGCTCAGTCTCACCAGTTCATTTAAATGAGCCCCCTGGTGGGTAATGTTCCGGGGTCAATCCTAGTATTATATTGCAGGGTATCTGCAGCACTGGGGACCTTAATCTAACATGTAAATTAGGCGCGGGAGGGCACAGAGACGTTTCGCGTCCTAGGGGATCACCGCGTCCTTGGGTATTGTTTACTAATTTTTCGGGGGGCTTCGAGGCCAACTCAAGTCAGGGGATCCTCACTCTCCGGGGCTTTACTTAAATATGCAGGGTGGGCCTCGCCAGTCCCTGATGTCTTGGTGGCCCTAGGCAGTGCCTTATTGGTTCTGTAATCACACGGGCAGTACTCTTGGGTGTTATAAAGTGATACACTCATAGAACCATTGCAGTTGTAGAATTACCCAGGCTTTATTTATGTAATAGACTGTTGGTTTATATTTAGTAGGTGCACCGCAAAATTACAAATGTTTTCCCTCATAACCTCAACCTCTGATTTTCACAATAAACTACAGACAAGTGTGGTCAGAAAAGAAGAACCATACACTCACCTATTTTTTGGTAAAAAAAATAACCTTATTAAAACAAAACAAATAAATGGAAACGCAACTTTATTCGAACAAACAACAGTATAACATGAAATAAGAGGATGGGACTCCTCCGGAAGCAGTGTACAAAACTTGCAAGACAAAAAAGAAAAATAAGTATGTGTGCCATGTCCAAGAGAAAAAGAAAGGTAGTCAGAATGAAAGGAAGAAAGTGAGAATGGGACAGAGAGCGAGTGAGTGGAAAGGAGAAGGTGAGGGAGAGTCAAAAGAACAGAGGGAGGAGGAGACAGAGCGTCGGCCTACTGCACCCAACCCTCACTGTTCACCTCCCGTCACCAGTGTGTCTGGGACGCTAGGGTCCGCAAGAAAGAGTGTGGTCCAGCAAGTCCTTAAAATGAAACAGAGATATGAATGAGGCCAGAGATTACATTATTATCTACGGCAACATCTCTTGCCTGAACCGGTGCACCCAGGCTGCTGCACCCCAGCCCCTTCCCCTGCACTGTGCTCAATTGCAGCTCCTGCACACCGAGCCTTCACTGCTTACCTGCCACCACCGGTGTGTCCAACAATGTGCTGGTGCGGGCTCCGACTCCGGGGTGCCTCTCTTAGGGTGTCACAGCAGGTCTCCGGTCGAGGACAGTGTCTTGATACCATGATGGAAGGCGTCCGAATGCCCAGGGCATCGTCACTGGGTGAGCACCCGCTCCCCCCATTTTGGCGCAACCAACTCTGTGTCTGAAAAGGGATAAAAAATATAGGGGGTCATTATGATGGCGGATTCCCCGCATACTCCGGGCCGGCGGAAGCCACCGCTGGCCCGGAGTATGCGGGGAATCCGCTGAGGAGGCCTGAAAGACCCACCGCCAAATTAGGATGGCTGGTGGGTCTCACAATCTGTCCTCCACTTTTCCGCCGCGGTCGGAAGGCGACCACGGCGGAAAAGCACTAACATGGCTGGCGGTGTCTATCAGACACCACCAGCCATATTAGGATGTAGGGAAAGTAATGCTTTTCCACGGCGGCTTTTCCGCCGTGGAAAAGCATACGGACATTCACTTTGGGGGCCCGTTGTGGGCCCCCTGGCTGAAGGTTGCGTGGGGGGTGCACATGGGGGTACCTATGGTACCCCCCTGCTTTTGCGTGCATGAAGCAGCAGGCACCGCGCGGTGCCTGCCGCTTTGTGCATGCAAATGCACTGCTTTCATTTTTTACATTGCGGCGGGTGCTGCTTCAAGCAGCACCCGCCGCAATGTAAAACATACAGGATGTGACCGCCAGGGTGGCGGTCACATCCTAATTGCCATGGAGAGACCGCCGCTGCCCATGCGGACGGTCCCTCCTACTCAGGGGTGGCAGATGGACGCAAGTCCGTCCGCCATCCTAATCGACCCCTTAATGCTAGAAATGTCTTGAGGTAAATGAAGGTTTATTTCAAGCTTAGTAGAGAACACCAGTTGAGTGCATCCTTCCTTCTTGAAGTGCGATCTACCAACTGTTAGTGGTAATCGTGGTTCAAAGAGTTGGAGTGTACGAGAATACACAAGGTTAAATAATATGTTATGCCAACGTTCACATACAAAGGAATAGAGCGCATGCTAGAAGCATAATGTGTGCGTGTAATGCAGTGGTGCAAGCCTGTGTGCATGTACACTTAGTAATCAGCTCACTACAGTGCCCCAAAAGCCAACGCCACGTGTCTGTAGGGCAGCGCTGGCCCAGGTCTACAGTACAGTCCAGCAGGTCTTTAAAATGAGAAAGAGATGTGACTGAATTAGGTCAGAGATCACATCATTATGCACGGCAACATTGCTTGTTCGCCTCTGCGCACCCAGGCTAATGCACCCCACTCCTCCCGCCGCACCGCACTCAATTGCAGCCCCTGTGCACCCAGGCCCCACTGCTCACCTGCTGTTTTTGTTGTGTGTGCAAACACGACGGCCAGGAGGGTTCACAATTCCGATCCTACTTTGATTGCCAGGATCGTGTACACCACATGGATTCCTTTTTTTTTATTGAGCATTGTGATATGCGAGGTGGATGCGGCCATATCACCTCAGGCAGTGTGGAAGAACTAGGACATGTGGCGTCTTTGTTATCCTATTTATACGTACACAAAGTGGGCTGGCCTTGCATACGTCAGGCCAGCGTAGGGGTGTGAATAATTATTCCGGGGACCTGGGCATTGTTCAATTCCTACCTGACCAGGAAGTGTACTTATGTGTGTGTCCCTGTTGCAGTTTTGACATCGCAGAATGCGCAATTTACATTAATGTAGCATGTACCCGAAGGTTGGCAACTATTGCTAATGAGATGCTGTCCGAAAACATTGACTGGCCAAGATTACATGTCATTGTCAAGCTTGTGGAAATGCGCAGACACTCATGTCAATGGTGTGCGGTATTATTTAAGCGCACACATGTGAATGTGCTCGCATGGAGGGAGGATCAGCAGTGAGGCTACGTCATACACTGTGATAACACTCATTAATGTCAAGCAATGCATGTCAAACTTGAATCTGAATGTCTCACATATGACACACTACTATACCGGTAAAGCCTGACAACAGAGCATACTTTAACACAAATCTACACATTACTCTTTACTGTTTGTAACATGTGATCTAGGATGTGCACTCTGCCTGTGGCTGATGATAACCCTTCGAGCCACCAATACCCAGGCCAAAAGGCAGCACAATAATGCACACACACACACACACACCAGGGGCATCGTGTAACAGACATTTGTTTTTTGATGTAACGTTTCAGATGCATGGCCATCACACGTGGAGGGCTAATGTACAGACCATGGATATTGATCAAGATGATCATTGCATGTTGTGTGTAGTATAAGGTATGTGTACACAGCAAAAAACTTTTCAAAAAAGCTCTCTGAGCAGAAGAGGTGTCTTTCATCAAATGCTGTAGAGATAATGACTAAAATGGATGAAGTTCTCCAACTGTTACAATGGGAAATGAACCGGTCAAATGCTTTTTTTACGGTCACATGGCAATCGTGCACCGAGCGCGCAATGAGGCCGCACCCGACTCGATTTTGAGAAAATATATTTATCATAATATAAGTTTAATACAGTTAGAAATATATAAATGTTTAAAATATTTTATATTATTGCTTGCTCTCATATACACTTTAAACTTAAACTTATTTAGATATAGTTTTGAGACATAAAAAAAGAGGGAATGGCGTACCCGGCGTGACACCATGCATCTATGATGTAATACAGGGCCTGGCAGTGTGCACTCGTCACTTATGCAACACGCAGCGGGCACGACCCCATACGTACATGACGTAACACATGGCTTGATACTGCTTAGCCGTCGCATTCCAAAGTAGCAGCTGGCGCGACCTCATACGTAAATGATGTAACGCGGGACGCGGTGCCACAAACCCGTCGGATAGAAAATGCGCATCATTTATGAGTTTAGCAATATGTTGGATATGATTCACGAATTACAACAAAAAGGGAGAGGAGAGATACAAGGTGGATTCGGTCTCCCCAAATACAATTTACAAAAACAGAATGAATCCACAAAAAGAATATTTACTAGAGTAGTCACCACAATGGTGGGGAGCACTCAGTGTTCTTTTAATACCCCTCACACACACAAAAGGACCCTTGGTGTCATACAAAAGGGGGTGGTAATGGATAGAGCATCTGAACCAATCAAACACTCACACCCAGTCAAAAGATCTGGGTTTATTCCATCACCGTTCTTTAGCCCACTCTGCCACCCCAGTTCAGACATGGCTATATGCAAATCAGTCTGACCCTGTGCCTCATGGAAACAGTCCAGCCTGAACTGCCAAGCCATGCCTTCCCTGGACCGGAAACAAGCTTCCGAGGACCGGTTTCTGGCATTCCAGCCGTCTTCAGCCCGGCTTGCTTGAATCCAGTGGCAAAGTGAGCAAGGGATTCACGTCTGAGCATACCCTGCCACACTTATGGCGGCCAAAAGCAGTACAAAAGGGGGTGGTAATGGATAGAGCATCTGAACCAATCAAACACTCACACCCAGTCAAAAGATCTGGGTTTAATCCATCACCGTTCTTTAGCCCACTCTGTCACCCCAGTTCAGACATGGCTATATGCAAATCAGTCTGACCCTGTGCCTCATGGGAACAGTCCAGCCTGAACTGCCAAGCCATGCCTTCCCTGGACCGGAAACAAGCTTCCGAGGACCGGTTTCTGGCATTCCAGCCGTCATCAGCCTGGCTTGCTTGAATCCAGTGGCAAAGTGAGCAAGGGACTCACGTCTGAGCATACCCTGCCACACTTATGGCAGCCAAAAGCAGTACAAAAGGGGGTGGTAATGGATAGAGCATCTGAACCAATCAAACACTCACACCCAGTCAAAAGATCTGGGTTTACTCCATCACCGTTCTTTAGCCCACTCTGTCACCCCAGTTCAGACATGGCTATATGCAAATCAGTCTGACCCTGTGCCTCATGGGAACAGTCCAGCCTGAACTGCCAAGCCATGCCTTCCCTGGACCGGAAACAAGCTTTCGAGGACCGGTTTCTGGCATTCCAGCCGTCATCAGCCTGGCTTGCTTGAATCCAGTGGCAAAGTGAGCAAGGGACTCACGTCTGAGCATACCCTGCCACACTTATGGCAGCCAAAAGCAGTACAAAAGGGGGTGGTAATGGATAGAGCATCTGAACCAATCAAACACTCACACCCAGTCAAGAGATCTGGGTTTAATCCATCACCGTTCTTTAGCCCACTCTGCCACCCCAGTTCAGACATGGCTATATGCAAATCAGTCTGACCCTGTGCCTCATGGGAACAGTCCAGCCTGAACTGCCAAGCCATGCTTTCCCTGGAAACAAGCTTCCGAGGACCGGTTTCCGGCATTCCAGCCGTCTTCAGCCCAGCTTGCTTGAATCCAGTGGCAATGTGAGCAAGGGACTCACGTCTGAGAATACCCTGCCACACTTATGGCGGCCAAAAGCAGTACAAAAGGGGGTGGTAGTGGAGAGAGCATCTGAACCAATCAAACACTCACACCCAGTCAAAATATCTAGGTTTAATCCATCACCGTTCTTTAGCCCACACTGCCACCCCAGTTCAGACATGGCTATATGCAAATCAGTCTGACCCTGTGCCTCATAGGAACAGTCCAGCCTGAACTGCCAAGCCATGCCTTCCCTGGACCGGAAACAAGCTTCCGAGGACCGGTTTCTGGCATTCCAGCCGTCTTCAGCCCGGCTTGCTTGAATAAAGTGGCAAAGTGAGCAAGGGACTCACGTCTGAGCATACCCTGCCACACTTATGGTGGCCAAAAGCAGTACAAAAGGGGGTGGTAATGGATAGAGCATCTGAACCAATCAAACACTCACACCCAGTCAAAAGATCTGGGTTTAATCCATCACCGTTCTTTAGCCCTCTCTGTCACCCCAGTTCAGACATGGCTATATGCAAATCAGTCTGACCCTGTGCCTCATGGGAACAGTCCAGCCTGAACTGCCAAGCCATGCCTTCCCTGGACCGGAAACAAGCTTCCGAGGACCGGTTTCTGGCATTCCAGCCGTCATCAGCCTGGCTTGCTTGAATCCAGTGGCAAAGTGAGCAAGGGACTCACGTCTGAGCATACCCTGCCACACTTATGGCAGCCAAAAGCAGTACAAAAGGGGGTGGTAATGGATAGAGCATCTGAACCAATCAAACACTCACACCCAGTCAAAAGATCTGGGTTTACTCCATCACCGTTCTTTAGCCCACTCTGTCACCCCAGTTCAGACATGGCTATATGCAAATCAGTCTGACCCTGTGCCTCATGGGAACAGTCCAGCCTGAACTGCCAAGCCATGCCTTCCCTGGACCGGAAACAAGCTTTCGAGGACCGGTTTCTGGCATTCCAGCCGTCATCAGCCTGGCTTGCTTGAATCCAGTGGCAAAGTGAGCAAGGGACTCACGTCTGAGCATACCCTGCCACACTTATGGCAGCCAAAAGCAGTACAAAAGGGGGTGGTAATGGATAGAGCATCTGAACCAATCAAACACTCACACCCAGTCAAGAGATCTGGGTTTAATCCATCACCGTTCTTTAGCCCACTCTGCCACCCCAGTTCAGACATGGCTATATGCAAATCAGTCTGACCCTGTGCCTCATGGGAACAGTCCAGCCTGAACTGCCAAGCCATGCCTTCCCTGGAAACAAGCTTCCGAGGACCGGTTTCCGGCATTCCAGCCGTCTTCAGCCCGGCTTGCTTGAATCCAGTGGCAATGTGAGCAAGGGACTCACGTCTGAGAATACCCTGCCACACTTATGGCGGCCAAAAGCAGTACAAAAGGGGGTGGTAGTGGAGAGAGCATCTGAACCAATCAAACACTCACACCCAGTCAAAATATCTAGGTTTAATCCATCACCGTTCTTTAGCCCACACTGCCACCCCAGTTCAGACATGGCTATATGCAAATCAGTCTGACCCTGTGCCTCATAGGAACAGTCCAGCCTGAACTGCCAAGCCATGCCTTCCCTGGACCGGAAACAAGCTTCCGAGGACCGGTTTCTGGCATTCCAGCCGTCTTCAGCCCGGCTTGCTTGAATAAAGTGGCAAAGTGAGCAAGGGACTCACGTCTGAGCATACCCTGCCACACTTATGGTGGCCAAAAGCAGTACAAAAGGGGGTGGTAATGGATAGAGCATCTGAACCAATCAAACACTCACACCCAGTCAAAAGATCTGGGTTTACTCCATCACCGTTCTTTAGCCCACTCTGTCACCCCAGTTCAGACATGGCTATATGCAAATCAGTCTGACCCTGTGCCTCATGGGAACAGTCCAGCCTGAACTGCCAAGCCATGCCTTCCCTGGACCGGAAACAAGCTTTCGAGGACCGGTTTCTGGCATTCCAGCCGTCATCAGCCTGGCTTGCTTGAATCCAGTGGCAAAGTGAGCAAGGGACTCACGTCTGAGCATACCCTGCCACACTTATGGCAGCCAAAAGCAGTACAAAAGGGGGTGGTAATGGATAGAGCATCTGAACCAATCAAACACTCACACCCAGTCAAGAGATCTGGGTTTAATCCATCACCGTTCTTTAGCCCACTCTGCCACCCCAGTTCAGACATGGCTATATGCAAATCAGTCTGACCCTGTGCCTCATGGGAACAGTCCAGCCTGAACTGCCAAGCCATGCCTTCCCTGGAAACAAGCTTCCGAGGACCGGTTTCCGGCATTCCAGCCGTCTTCAGCCCGGCTTGCTTGAATCCAGTGGCAATGTGAGCAAGGGACTCACGTCTGAGAATACCCTGCCACACTTATGGCGGCCAAAAGCAGTACAAAAGGGGGTGGTAGTGGAGAGAGCATCTGAACCAATCAAACACTCACACCCAGTCAAAATATCTAGGTTTAATCCATCACCGTTCTTTAGCCCACACTGCCACCCCAGTTCAGACATGGCTATATGCAAATCAGTCTGACCCTGTGCCTCATAGGAACAGTCCAGCCTGAACTGCCAAGCCATGCCTTCCCTGGACCGGAAACAAGCTTCCGAGGACCGGTTTCTGGCATTCCAGCCGTCTTCAGCCCGGCTTGCTTGAATAAAGTGGCAAAGTGAGCAAGGGACTCACGTCTGAGCATACCCTGCCACACTTATGGTGGCCAAAAGCAGTACAAAAGGGGGTGGTAATGGATAGAGCATCTGAACCAATCAAACACTCACACCCAGTCAAAAGATCTGGGTTTAATCCATCACCGTTCTATAGCCCACTCTGCCACCCCAGTTCAGACATGGCTATATGCAAATCAGTCTGACCCTGTGCCTCATGGGAACAGTCCAGCCTGAACTGCCAAGCCATGCCTTCCCTGGACCGGAAACAAGCTTCCGAGGACCGGTTTCTGGCATTCCAGCCGTCTTCAGCCCGGCTTGCTTGAATCCAGTGGCAAAGTGAGCAAGGGACTCACATCTGAGCATACTCTGCCACACTTATGGCGGCCAAAAGCAGTAAAAAAGGGGGTGGTAATGGATAGAGCATCTGAACCAATCAAACACTCACACCCAGTCAAAAGATCTGGGTTTAATCCATCACAGTTCTTTAGCCCACTCTGCCACCCCAGTTCAGACATGGCTATATGCAAATCAGTCTGACCCTGTGCCTCATGGGAACAGTCCAGCCTGAACTGCCAAGCCATGCCTTCCCTGGACCGGAAACAAGCTTCCGAGGACCGGTTTCTGGCATTCATCATTGGGGTCTTCGCACCCCTCTATGGGATGTGGCGTGCTGCTAACCAATGAAATACGTAGGAGCGCTTAGATTGATGACTATGTGTTGTGTGCGGAGGGGTTATGTTTGTTAAGTGAGTGGTGGGTTTGAAGTGATAGATGGTGAGAAAAGTTTAAAAGGGCCTGGCACGTGAAGTCTCGTAAATTTTAATGGGTCTCCGTGCTGGCTCTGTTAAAAAAGGGGTGTTTAGGTGTATATGTATGATAATGTACAACACCTCATGAGTGCGTCAACATGTTTTGATGCATAGCATCTTCTTCAGGACGGGGCTGCACAATCCCCACCTTACTCACATCAAAAATACGTCGTAAAATACATAAATTGGTAAATTCGGCTTTCCGAAACTATTGTGTAACTAATTTCATTTATATTTCGTAGACCTCAGCAATGAATATCTGTAAAACAGAAAAAAAGAAAAGAACACAAAAGAACAGATGGTATTATATTACTAAAATAATTAGTCGTTGGTTCAGTGACCTAGAAAAATATATATGTGTGAGGGCGACACTATCTAGACAAAATTTGTCATGCTACTCCTATGAGGTGCTCTGTAAGAAAAAGGATACAAACGCAGGACAAACACACACATAACGTAAAACACATGCTCTATTCAAATGGTAGCGGGGATGTTGCAGTGCTCCTAGAAATATTGTCATTAAGTGTCATGGAGTAAAGACAAAGTGCATACTTGCTGTAAAACAAACTGTTAGCACCATGAGCCTCCAGGACGGGGTGTTGTGCTTAATAGCAACCTGGACATCAGGAAGGTAAAAAACAAAAACCAAAGCAAAATGTCACAATTTTGGTGGTCCTTGGTTACTTACTTCGTTTCGTTGTAGATTATGCCGTACTTACAATAAGCAGGAGAATCCCTGTCTCAATCCACCCCTGGCCGTGGCTCTGTTGATAGTGATAGCCCTTAGGAAACGGCCTAATATGTGGCCTCCAAAGTACGTTAAGTGTCGAAAAAACGGAAGCTGCTAGGGCCTTACATGGGTATTCCGGTATTAAAGAGAAGAATCAGTGAACTCCCTCCACCTGTGTTAGGTGCATTCCATCAGAACGTATTGCGGAAGCCCCAAAGTGGTAAAGTATGCAAATGCATGTGTCAAGATTAGCCACTGCTCACACAAGCACTAATGGGTGCGGAGGTCGTAATGCGTGCTCCCACTTCGGAGCGGCGCATGCGCACTCCAAGGCTCTTTTTTGTAGTTTTGTTCAGAAAGCATGTTAGGGAAATGCGGGAATTCAAAAGTGCAGTGTTGAGTTGGGCGCGCCTGCGCATTTCAAAATACCGTTTGCTTTGTTCACATTTGACAAAAACATGCTTAAGTGTACGCATGAAGCCAACTGGTTCTTCAAAGCTAAATAGTCATACTGATTTAACAGGGAGCCGACACGTGGATCAGTTTTAGCAGTTCTTGAAAAATCTGATTCACGTGCTGATGGAGCTTGGTACACTACCGGTACAGGACTACAGTTTTCTCTCCAAAAAAATAGAAAAAATGTAGGTTTTATAAATATTAATATATGAAATTAACGTTAAAAAAACCTTCGAATTTCACTGAAAAAAACAAAGGTTTTACAGACGTTATAGTTAGGAATTAGCATTAAAAAACCTTAGAAATCTACTAAAAAAACATAGGTTTCAGGGACCTTATAGTTAGTTGGACATTTGACTCATATAAAACCAGAGAAATGTGCCCGTTATAGTTAGTTAAGCTAACTATAACTCGCGTGCCCGCAATGCACTGCTGATGACGTCACATATTACTTCACTCATGACATGGTCAGTGACATCACTGATGACCTCTCCAATGACATCGCTGATGACATCACTGATGACATCATCCACGTTATAATCTGATGAACACACTGATGCCCTAATATAAACTTTGATACAGCCACTCTAAAATACAGACTACTATTTTCGAAACCATACACACAACAATGCCAGATTCTACATACCACCCACTATTTCTTAGATCTACATACACACACCGAGTTACTTATACATGCAGTTACTCATCAATACAGTACTATAATATGCACTCATACACCTATACATACAGTCACACTCCGCCACTCATCCATAGAGTTACTCACACACCTAGTCAGTCATGCTAAGAATCAATCACATACCCATTTACTCATGTATACAGTTATACACACCAAGTCAGTTATTTATACACACACTACATCACTTATTTATGCAGATACTAACACATACTTACTGTCTTATACAATAACTGATACAAGCAGACACTCATTTATACACCTACTCTTCAAATTACTTACTCTCACATATAGTCATTTATATACTCCAACACTCACATATACTGTCTTAAAACATATGTAGTTACTCACACATATACCACTGAGACATTCAATCACTCACCAACACACCCATACATACACTAACTCACCCATACAGCCCTTCCCAGATGCACTTTTGAATCCATACAACCAGTGAATCGCCCACTCAGACATCTATGGACAGAGTCACACACCTCCCCACCCACTCACAAAGACACTCAGGCACCCATACAGATACTAAGACAACAAATCAAAAAACCATATAGACACTCAAGTAGCTTCTCACCAAGCCATGCAGCTGCTTACACACCAACTGACAGATTTATACAGACTTTCACACAGTTTATTCTCTAACCCATGCATTCAGTAAGACACGTTCAATCACTCACTTATACAGTCAGTCATGCACCTACTAAGTACTTCCTTCAGGCACTTGTAAACCCACTCATTCTTCAATACACCTTGGCATAGATATATATGAAAAATATATAAACTTTACAGAAACACACATTCACTGGATGATGTCATCAGTGTTGTCATCAGTGATGTCATTTGAGATGTCATCAGTGATGTACTAAGTAATGTCACTGACCATGTCATGAGTGATGTAATATGTGACGTCATCTGCAGTGCATTGCGGGCACATGAGTTATAGTTAGCTCAACTAACTATAACGGGCAAATTTCTTTGGTTTTATATGAGTCAAATGTCCAACTAACTATAACGTCCTCAAAACCTATGTTTTTTAGTGACTTTCTAAGGTTTTTTTCAATGCTAATTCCTAACTATAACGTCTGTAAAACCTATGTTTTTTTCAGTAGCAGGCGACTGGGATCGCCGAAACGCGTTTGGTTTTGAACACAGCAATGCACAAAAAATAAAAATAAATAAATAAATTTACCAGCGTTCGCTGCTGGCTGAAATGGCGAGTCCGTTTCTCTCATCTTTTACGAGCGCTGGGACATGTGGCGTGGAGAGTGGAATCCTGATATATATATATATATATATATATATATATATATATATATATATATATATTCACTGAAAAAACATAGGTTTCAGGCCTTATATAGTTAGGAATTAGCATTCAAAAAACCTTGGAAATTTACTGAAAAAACCATAGGTTTCAGACCTTATATAGTTAGGAATTAGCTTTTAAAAAACCTTTGAAATTCACTCAAAAAACTATAAGTTTTAGGGGTGTTATAGTTAGCTGGACATTTCACTGATACAAAACCATTGAAATTGTACTAACTATATTTTGCGCACCTGCAATGCACTGCTGATGATATCACATATTAGATCATTCATGACATGGTCAGTGACATCACTGATGACATCTCAAATTATATATATATATATATATATATATATATATATATATATATATATATATATATATATATATATATATATATATATATATATATATATATATATATATATAGATCGATATTGTCACTGAAAACCCCAAAGGTTATAGAGACATTATAGTTAGGCTCAGGTTTCACTCATACAAAACCAGAAAAATTCAGCAGTTATACTTAGTTGAGCTACCGATAACTCACGCTGCCGCAACGCACTGCTTATGGCCTCACATATTACATCCACCTGCGAGTCTGCAGCAAAAAAAATTTAAATGCATTTACCCCAGTTTCCATGAGGGACCCCCGAACATATCTGAAGGGGTCAGGGTATTCAAACCCTGCCCCTATTTCTTTTCTCTAAACTATTTTTTGGGGGGACTCGGCGTTAAGCCGCGACCCACGATGGCTGCCAGCACTTCCTGGTTGAAGTGTTGACACCCAATCAAATGTTAGTACGGTTCCCGAGTCCACTGCAAGGACTTGAGTCCCCAGATATCTACATTTTGTAAAGATGGATATCTCAAAAACTACTGAATGGATTCACACCAAATCACGCTATCTGGACAAAATATCTGGCTTTCTACCAAATTTGGTGTAATTCCGTTCAGCAGTTCTGGCTGTAGTCGTGTTCAGAAAATGAAAAATCCCCATAGACTTAACAGTTGGCAAATGTGTTCTGGGATCCCCCTTTTTTCTCGACCCCGCATGCCAGATCACCTCAAAACGTTCAACACAGCGGCTGAACCAAAGAGTAGTTTTGTGAAAATTTTATGGAGATTTGTCGCGCGGCACCAAAGTTATTGACAAAAAAAAAACGCTTTTCCTATCGAAACTTTCGTCCTAACTATAACTACCTACTAATATATACTGGTGTAAGCTTCTGGGCGTTTTTGTGTATACATACATATATATATGTTTGCACACACCTCCGTAATCCTTGCGGAGGTCAAAGAAGGACGGCACTCCAAGTTGTTGTTTTCACCAAAAGTGGTTTATTGGCAGACCCCCCTGCCCCCCTGACATACGCGTTTCACCGATTTGGCTTCTTCAGTGTCAGCCATTCATTGTGTACACTGTCATTAAATCCCCTACCACTTCCCCAAACATAGAAAGTGGACTGTTGCTCGCCTGGATGGTTTGTGGCGGCCATGTTCAAACGTGCAAATTCACAATTCGTTTGTAGCATTGTGTTACAATGTTAACAGGGGTATGTAATGACATTTAGAAAAAGTGTCAGTGCGAAAGTGCATATAATAATAAAATTATTAAAAACAAGTAGTTGACTGTCAAGGCAAGTTGTCAACGGACATTCATTCACATATTTACACATGTTTTTTTCTCTGTCTCTGTGCCCACCTTATTTAACATGATTTCATTTTGGCAATTCCCAAGAATGTAGATTGTCTTAATTTTCACATAGTTCGTGGATTCACATATTATATATAGCCCTGTATGGGCTAGGTGGTCAATTCATGTGTATGCCTTGTTTTGTCAACACACATTATGGAGCCCTGTATGGGCAAGGATCCATATTTATGAATTCATGATACCAGTTTCTGTGCTGCTAACTCAAAAATTGCATTTTTCAAATTACAGGTCTCACTTGTTCTTATTGCAATACGGATGTTTTCTTCCTGAACCAATCTGGGAGTAGATGTTAACTATTCTAAGTGTACCCAAAGTTCTTCATCATTGTTGAGCCCTTTCGGCTGCATGCTTTGAAGGTCAATGATGTACCTGGACTCCATTGCCCTAAGAAGTCTTATCCTGTCCCCACCTCGCTCCCTTCTATCAAGTTGATCTATAAGGTAGAAGGACAATAAATCCCTGTTGCTTCCATGATGGGTCTCGAAATGGCGTGCCACCGGGTAGTTCTTATCCTTATTAGCGATGGCACGCATATGTTCCAGGATGCGTTTTTTGGCTTGGTTGATGGTGCTACCAATATATCTTTTAGTACATGGGCATACCAGGCAGTAAACTACAAATTCTGAATTGCAGTTCAGAAATTTCTTAATTTCTCTCATTGGCCTTGGGTCATTCGTCCTCCCTTCATATTTGGTTCTTTTCTTGCTAAATTTGCAAGCCTTGCAATGCATGCAAGGAAAGAAACCATTGATGGGATTATTTCTCATACTCTTAGGGGGGTCAGTGTAGTGGCTTCTCACGAAATGGTCACTTAGAGATTGACAGCGTCTATAGGTAATAGGCGGTCTGTCTGGTATCAGTCCCTTAAGTGTTGGATCTGTACCAAGGATGTGCCAATTCTTATTGAATATTTGCACCAGTTCATTCGATCTCATGTTGTAACTGGTGATCATCCTAGTGGTGCCATCATCTGTTTTCTTTTTGGTGGTAATTTGTATGAGGTCTTTCCTGTCAATGATATCTACTCGCTTAGTTGCTTCATTGAGTAATGATCTAGAGTACCCTCTTTCTCTAAATCTGGTTACCGCCCCTTCCCGCGCCTGTCTGAAATCATTGGAATCTGAACAATTCCTTTTAATGCGCAATAATTCTCTGAAGGGAATATTTCTCACCATACTCTTCGGGTGGTGGCTGGTCGCGTGTAACACGGTATTGCCAGCCGTAGGCTTGCGGTAAAGCTTAGTACACAGGGTTTTCTCTTTGACAAAGACCTCTAGGTCGAGATAATGTATTGATGTCTTGCTCATTGTGCTGGTAAATCTGAGATTCAACTCGTTGTCGTTTAGCCCTGCCACGTACTCCTCAGCCGAGGAGACGTCACCCCGCCAAACGACAAACAAGTCGTCTATATACCTCGACCAGATCATGATGTTATCCAACCATTTTTCGTTGGACCCCCCCCCAGGCCACGTGCTTCTCCCACCAGCCCACGAAAAGGTTCGCGTAGCTGGGGGCAAAGCACATGCCCATCGCGGTCCCTCTCAGTTGGTGGTACATGTTACCTGCAAATAAGAACATGTTATTGCAGAGGCAGAATTCAGTCATTTTCACTATCATTTTGTTATGCTGGTGGTATTGCATACTCTTCTTGCCCAAAAACCATTTCACGGCAGAGATCCCATTCTGGTGTTCGATACAGGTAAATAAGCTTGTGGCATCGAGGGTGATGAGAAGCATGTCATCCTCCCACCCAATCCCCTCAATCTGCCTTATAAAGTCCTGGGTGTCTCTGACATAGGAAGGTAGATCTTTTACAAATGGAGATAGATATCCATCTATGAATCTCGACGTGTTTTCGAGTAAACTTCCTATAGAAGAGACAATTGGTCTGCCTGGGGGGTTTTGGATGTCCTTGTGCACCTTGGGAAGATGATAAAAAGTTGGAATGATTGGGTGCTCACAAAGCAAATACTCATATTCATGTTTATTGAGCATACCCTCCTCCTTCCAACCCCCAAGTAATTTGTGTTATTCAGTGACACAATTCACGAAATCCTTTTTGTCCATGATTTTGTAGCAATCAGAGTCATTCAGTTGCCTTAACGCCTCTCTTTTGTACTGTTCTTTAGTGAAGATGACAATATTGCCCCCTTTGTCTGAGGACTTTATTTCGATAGTCGTATCTTCTTTGAGGGACTTTATCGCTTCCCATTCTGATCTTGAGATATTGGAAGTTTTCTTGGTCAGCTCCGGACCTTTCTTTATCATCTTTTCCATGTCCTGTAGGATAGCGTCATTAAAGACGTCTATAGCGTCATGTGTTGCATGAGGTAAAAATCTGGATTTGCGTTTGCAATGACTTGGGTCTCTAATTTGTGTGACTTCCTCCCTTCTTAGAACCTCCGACGAAGGAAGGAGGAAGTCACACAAATTAGAGACCCAAGTCATTGCAAACGCAAATCCAGATTTTTACCTCATGCAACACATGACGCTATAGACGTCTTTAATGACGCTATCCTACAGGACATGGAAAAGATGATAAAGAAAGGTCCGGAGCTGACCAAGAAAACTTCCAATATCTCAAGATCAGAATGGGAAGCGATAAAGTCCCTCAAAGAAGATACGACTATCGAAATAAAGTCCTCAGACAAAGGGGGCAATATTGTCATCTTC
Source organism: Lissotriton vulgaris (assembly GCF_964263255.1). Classification (NCBI taxonomy): domain Eukaryota; kingdom Metazoa; phylum Chordata; class Amphibia; order Caudata; family Salamandridae; genus Lissotriton; species Lissotriton vulgaris. Next base: position 1,805,032,348 of record NC_141687.1, on the reverse strand, counting down.
ACTAAAGAACAGTACAAAAGAGAGGCGTTAAGGCAACTGAATGACTCTGATTGCTACAAAATCATGGACAAAAAGGATTTCGTGAATTGTGTCACTGAATAACACAAATTACTTGGGGGTTGGAAGGAGGAGGGTATGCTCAATAAACATGAATATGAGTATTTGCTTTGTGAGCACCCAATCATTCCAACTTTTTATCATCTTCCCAAGGTGCACAAGGACATCCAAAACCCCCCAGGCAGACCAATTGTCTCTTCTATAGGAAGTTTACTCGAAAACACGTCGAGATTCATAGATGGATATCTATCTCCATTTGTAAAAGATCTACCTTCCTATGTCAGAGACACCCAGGACTTTATAAGGCAGATTGAGGGGATTGGGTGGGAGGATGACATGCTTCTCATCACCCTCGATGCCACAAGCTTATATACCTGTATCGAACACCAGAATGGGATCTCTGCCGTGAAATGGTTTTTGGGTAAGAAGAGTATGCAATACCACCAGCATAACAAAATGATAGTGAAAATGACTGAATTCTGCCTCTGCAATAACATGTTCTTATTTGCAGGTAACATGTACCACCAACTGAGAGGGACCGCGATGGGCACGTGCTTTGCCCCCAGCTACGCGAACCTTTTCGTGGGCTGGTGGGAGAAGCACGTGGCCTGGGGGGGGGTCCAACGAAAAATGGTTGGATAACATCATGATCTGGTCGAGGTATATAGACGACTTGTTTGTCGTTTGGCGGGGTGACGTCTCCTCGGCTGAGGAGTACGTGGCAGGGCTAAACGACAACGAGTTGAATCTCAGATTTACCAGCACAATGAGCAAGACATCAATACATTATCTCGACCTAGAGGTCTTTGTCAAAGAGAAAACCCTGTGTACTAAGCTTTACCGCAAGCCTACGGCTGGCAATACCGTGTTACACGCGACCAGCCACCACCCGAAGAGTATGGTGAGAAATATTCCCTTCGGAGAATTAAAAGGAATTGTTCAGATTCCAATGATTTCAGACAGGCGCGGGAAGGGGCGGTAACCAGATTTAGAGAAAGAGGGTACTCTAGATCATTACTCAATGAAGCAACTAAGCGAGTAGATATCATTGACAGGAAAGACCTCATACAAATTACCACCAAAAAGAAAACAGATGATGGCACCACTAGGATGATCACCAGTTACAACATGAGATCGAATGAACTGGTGCAAATATTCAATAAGAATTGGCACATCCTTGGTACAGATCCAACTCTTAAGGGACTGATACCAGACAGACCGCCTATTACCTATAGACGCTGTCAATCTCTAAGTGACCATTTCGTGAGAAGCCACTACACTGACCCCCCTAAGAGTATGAGAAATAAGCCCATCAATGGTTTCTTTCCTTGCATGCATTGCAAGGCTTGCAGATTTAGCAAGAAAATAACCAAATATGAAGGGAGGACGAATGACCCAAGGCCAATGAGAGAAATTAAGAAATTTCTGAACTGCAATTCAGAATTTGTAGTTTACTGCCTGGTATGCCCATGTACTAAAAGATATATTGGTAGCACCATCAACCAAGCCAAAAAACGCATCCTGGAACATATGCGTGCCATCGCTAATAAGGATAAGAACTACCCGGTGGCACGCCATTTCGAGACCCATCATGGAAGCAACAGGGATTTATTGTCCTTCTACCTTATAGATCAACTTGATAGAAGGGAGCGAGGTGGGGACAGGATAAGACTTCTTAGGGCAATGGAGTCCAGGTACATCATTGACCTTCAAAGCATGCAGCCAAAAGGGCTCAACAATGATGAAGAACTTTGGGTACACTTAGAATAGTTAACATCTACTCCCAGATTGGTTCAGGAAGAAACCATCCGTATTGCAATAAGAACAAGTGAGACCTGTAATTTGAAAAATGCAATTTTTGAGTTAGCAGCACAGAAACTGGTATCATGAATTGATAAATATGGATCCTTGCCCATACAGGGCTCCATAATGTGTGTTGACAAAACAAGGCATACACATGAATTGACCACCTAGCCCATACAGGGCTATATATAATATGTGAATCCACGAACTATGTGAAAATTAAGACAATCTACATTCTTGGGAATTGCCAAAATGAAATCATGTTAAATAAGGTGGGCACAGAGACAGAGAAAAAAACATGTGTAAATATGTGAATGAATGTCCGTTGACAACTTGCCTTGACAGTCAACTACTTGTTTTTAATAATTTTATTATTATATGCACTTTCGCACTGACACTTTTTCTAAATGTCATTACATACCCCTGTTAACATTGTAACACAATGCTACAAACGAATTGTGAATTTGCACGTTTGAACATGGCCGCCACAAACCATCCAGGCGAGCAACAGTCCACTTTCTATGTTTGGGGAAGTGGTAGGGGATTTAATGACAGTGTACACAATGAATGGCTGACACTGAAGAAGCCAAATCGGTGAAACGCGTATGTCAGGGGGCAGGGGGGTCTGCCAATAAACCACTTTTGGGGAAAACAACAACTTGGAGTGCCGTCCTTCTTTGACCTCCGCAAGGATTACGGAGGTGTGTGCAAACATTGAAACGCGTCTCACCAGCGCGGGATTGAGCACCCGGGTAATGAGGAGGAGCGACGGCGGTGAAGGAAGCTGTTCGATAAATACATATATATATATTTTTTTATTTTTATTTTTTTATATTTTTTTAACATGAGGCAAAAACATAAAAGGACCCCCATTTAAACAAATGATGCTAGAAGTATTGCTATTGATAAAACAAACATAACAGTAATTTCTCAGGAACTAATAATGGTCTCTGTATTTGGATGTAAGAATTACATTCCAGATCATATAGAAGTTTCGGACAGCGTTTGAGTCACAATGGTATGGAGCATTCTGCCCAATTGGTGGAAAGCAGATTAACAATAATAATTGCCGAGAAACTTCTTTTTAGCAAAATTATCAGTGATTTCGGTTTCACCCAGATATTCATAGGACAAACAATATTGGTGCTGTGAATCATGGATGGAGCATTTTGAGTGGCGTGGAAGTAGTGCAAAAATTATTTAACTCAGTTAAATGTTGTTGAATGGCCTTTGCCATTGAGATACAGATGCCAACATCTACACACAAAACATAGAAAATGGATGGCATTTCACTTCAACAAAACAAATTTATTTTATAGGACATAGAATCAATTGTCTAAGGGTTCACAAGAGTAACTAACATACATCAAACATAACATATAAATCTACCCTTGCAGACGCTCAATTGAAGCATACTCAAGCACTTTGCATTACAATCCAAAGCTCGTGTTAGCCAATAAAGGCTCTTTCAGCATAGTACTCCAAAGGCCCAATCAATCCATGCCAGAGTTTCGTGATATCTAATTGAGAAATCTGCAAACGCTCAGTCTGAATGGAACCCATTTGCATTCCTCAGTGGTAATCCTGAAATTGTGGCATTATTGTATTCAACGCTTTGGGGTCTATGTCGCCATTATAAGGTATGCAGCATTCACAGCCCTTTGGGAATATCATGCACGGACAGTGTTAGGCTCATACCAACATAGTGAATCGGGCTCTGTAGATGGTCAACCCCTCATGTGCGAACAGTGTCCTTTTGCAGTCCATCATGACTGGGACATTGTGCCCAAACACTTTAGTCCGTTTTGGACTGTAACCCTTGCTAATAGAATATAGTGATGTTTTACATATAATGGCCTGTAATTCATTACTAAGGATTCATGCTCCCACAGGAGAGAGACCGCTTGGAATTATACTCAGGATCACTGAACCAAGCAATTTATAATCCGAAGGGATTATCTACAATGTCCAGATTCTGTTTTAGGTCTCTGAATCTCACCACACACACAGCAGATATATAAGTTGTGCTGTACAATTCCAGTTAGAACGGTGAGAAAACAAGTCGCCATCACTCAACACCAGATGTGTTCGAAGATTTCTAAGACATTTCTGAAGGGCAAGGAGATCTGGGAGGAAATTAGGGATGTACTGTTTTGCTTTTTAACCACAGAAGTAATTGCATTATTGCATACATTCGTGGTTTCAAGTAGGAAGGATTTTCTATGGATCAGTGCTCGAGACAGAAGACAACAGAAGCAGAGGCCTCTTTACAAGTGCCCCGGTGTGAGGTCAGTGCCGGCTTTAGAGCAGTGCTACTGGTGCGGCTGCACTGGGCGCTGACCTGGAGGGGGGCACTGACCTCAGGAGGTGGGGCGCTGTTAGCAATCATTTCAGATTTAAAAACACCTGCTGCAAAGTTCTTTTGTCCAGCTTTCATGCAGTAATAAAAAAGTCAAGCTAACTCTTGTGATTAAGAGAGAGAGATCGGAGTTCTGTCTAGTGAGTTTTCACTCTTCATAAAGTAGCACAGAAGATGAATATACCTGTTGCACAGAACAGATCTGTATTTTATGTGGATATCTGAGTGGATCAGTAAAGCCAGCCTTTACCAGGGCTTTAAAACAAATGAAATGTATGTGAGAGAAAGGCTGTGGAGAGATGAGGGGCACTTTTGCCTGGTGGCAGTGAGGGAATCAGAGGAGGAGGTCATGGGGTGGGCGTCGCCAAAAAAGATTGTTGCACCAGAAGCCACAAGCACTAAAGTCAAGTAAGCCCTATGTGGGCTTGTTAATTCTGTGCCATCAGCGTTCACAATATCGGTGGTCCCATTAACTCTGCAGGTGTGGATTTATGAGTTAAACCCTGAGATTCCACTGAGTAATGAGCGTTGCTGCAAAAACGGCGCTGTAACAAAATTGGCTAAAAAACGGCCCTGGCACTTTGCCAGGGCCGGTATTGGTTCCCAGTCCGGCCCTGTCAGTGCGATTTACACGAGCACCAGTTGCAATACATGAAGACACATTCATTTTTTTAATATTTTTTTTGGGCACAGGGAGAATAAGTGAGTTGCCCAGAATCACAGGATGTTGCGCGTCCTTGCCGAGACTGTAACCCAGTTCACCAGATTTGAGGTCGACCACCCTAGCCGTTAGGCCAACTCCTCTCCCAATCTCCTCAGTAGCCAAAATCTCCTATGTAAACTTAAGTGGTCTGCAGTCTAACCCTGTAACCAATCTCATCAGGAATTTGAGGTAGCATGCAACGGGACCCTAAGTGTTAATACTCACTCTTTCCTCACATGATACCGTCTGTCGCTAAAAAGATTATGGTAAAAGATTTTGGTATCACGAACCTGTCAGTATCAGCCCATTAAAACGACTACTTTAGCAAGTTTACAGTGGTATTTATGCAGCTGTGTGCCCTACTATGTGTAATGAGACCAAGCCTGTGCACTACCATTCTATAAACAAATACAGCAATGGTGGAAAAACATTGCTTTGAAATAGATGTGGAAATATTGACTTTTGTAAATTGTTTTCACCAGAATTGTCTCATCCGTAGTCCCTACACAGCCTCCTCTGAACTAGGAGAAGAGACATCAAGTTTCTTTGCGCCCGTTTTGTAGTCTTGCTAAGGACATTTACATTGCTTGACTGCAAACCCCTTACCGATTTTCAATGCTACTTTTTTTTTTTCATTAACTGTCCAGTGCTCGACGTCTGTATAAAAGACTTCACTGTGCTTGGATTTAAATGCCCGCTCCATTGCTGCTTACATCCTTGCAGTTTTCAACTGTCGCATTTCTATTATCCTAATTATTTGACTGACTTTCCTATGCTGCGCTTCTCTGATTGCTTGTACATCACTCATACACACAATCCCGGCCTGTGGCCTATGGAGCTTACATTCTTTGTTTCTATATTGATGGTGCAGGTCTTATTTTACAGGCTTTCCTCTCCTGTCTTTATTATCAGTTCATTTTCTTTTCGTGTACCTTTGCCTTCTTTATCTCAGGATTTGGATTACATGGTAATAAAGCAATAGGAAAGCAAAATAATGTACTGGAAAATCCAAAAAGCACATGTGTAACTGTATTATTATGTTTATTCTTTATTTTGTGAATGAGGGTCGTTTTACAAGTTCTTATACTAACTGGGGGGGATATATTGCCTAACTGTAGGTGCCAGCTTTGGGAATGGGGAACCAGGGTGAAATCTGGGCTTCGGCTCAACTTCCTGTGATTATGGGCAAATTACTTAATCACTGCATCTCCAAAAATGTGTAGTCTAGTTTTAAAAAAAATCGCTGACATCCTAGAGCTAAACTTGCTCTATATAATATATGCAAACTTTCTAGAGCATGGTTGCTGTATGTTCAGTTATATCGCGAGCTCACATCCTTGGCTGGTTTCCCATGTGATGACATGATTTTCGCTGGATTTCTGAATTGTCACTATATTTGTATAACAGCACTTGGATGCATACTCCTGACGGCCGGCTGCTGTGTTTGCATTCTTCATTAGTGTTCGTCCCCACTGCTCCACTTAGTCCCATTTATATCGCATTCTTCCAATTTGTTTACACTTCATATTTTTTACATGGTTTATTATACCGATTTTTCTGGAGTGTGTTTTTTGCTTTAACTCCCCTCACTTCACGTTCTTGCACATTGTTATTTTATCATTTGCATGACAACAAGTGTTCAAGGAGTAACTTTTGGATAGCACCCAGCTATCTACCTCCAAATTGTATTTCTTTGCAATGTAAACATTGGCAGTTTATGTTAATTGCATGTGTTGGTCATTTCTAACTGGTGCTTAATTCAAAATTATATATGCAAAAATAAGTATAGGGTAGCTGCTAAGAAATGCCAGGTAGATACTACTTTGTTAACCATATTAGTTGAAGAAATTCCCAGTATACACAATTGGCTTTGCCAGTGCTTGTTGCTTTCTATTCCTACTCCTTTTTTATGTCTTCTGAAACCAGAGGGAGAAAGAGCAGGGCCAAGGATACCAGGGGGCAAGCTAGAGGATTGAGGCTGTTACCCCAGACTACCCCAACTGACGTCTGTGTGCCTAACCCTTTAAAAATAACGTGCAAGTGTTATATTCAACACAAAGCTCGAGACCGAGTTCTCCTCTGTGTTACAAGTCTATGCAGATGTGAACGGCATCAACCAGCATCAACCTGCACTATCCACTAATGAAGGAATTTCCTCCCTCTCCTCGAAATCAACCATGGGTAAAGCGGACCTTGGTGGTGGCTCATTGAAATGTCTACAGTAGGGGTGGGTGGAACATGTGGATTTTCACTCCACGGAATTCCACAGAGTTACCTAAAAACTACGTAGTTCTCCAAACGGCGGAGTTTGGTACGTCGCATTGGTAGCGCTGATTTTTTGCACCAGGAGCTTAAAATCAGTGCACACTGCACCATGCGGTTGACGAACAGACGCTGCTTCTCTTTGCTGCTCAAGTAGATTTTCTACCCAAGCGGCAACTTCTCAACGCGAGTGACTGCTTTCTCAATGCAAGCAACTGCTTTCTCATTGCGAGCTCTAGTGACCTGTCGCAACCACCCACATTGATAAATCTCACCAGGACGTGGTTTAGCGCATGACTTTCTCGCTTGCCAAATTAATGTTGGCGAGCCGTATGTGAGAAAAAACTTAAATTTTTCGAATCTCTGCAGTCCAAGCTTGGAGTGTGGGGTAACAAAACTCTGCGAACTCCACCAGAGGAGAAGAGTTTACCACCCACACCTAGTCCACACTCTGCTTTCACAGAAGCTCAGCCATCAGGTTGCCAGATTGTACTTGAACCATGACCACATAAAGTCAGACCCAAAAACATTACACTGACTTTCTTTGAACGTGTAGTTGATGTTTCAAGTCTACTTTTCTGTCTGCATGATGTACATGGTCTATAGAAAACCAAACCCCTGTCACACACCAAACAGGATCGAAAGCCCATTGGTAGCACCTTTGATCACTCACTTTTGATCAAATTAGATATGGATGTAGGACCTTGAGCTTTAGGGCCCTAGACTACTGAATGCTCTGAAAAAATCAAGAAGTTGCTCTAGTTATAATAATAATAATAATAATACCAACATTTATAAAGCGCAAACAGCGGTGTCCTGGCGCTATAGCAATTGGCGGCAGACAGAGAAAGGTCTAAACAGAGAATATTGTTTTCTAACAGTAGGCTTGACACAGCTTATTGCTTACTATTGGTTGGCTTCATCGTCACTCTCATTTAGTTGCTTTTTTTGGTCAGCTGCAGTAGGCTTCCTTTTCCTTTGTGTACTTGTCCCACCCCTGAGCATGGACACGCTACTTGTGTCCTTCCACTGCTCATTGTTTTAGGGCCCAAATTTTTCCAAATTTTTTCTTTGTGTTGAAGCATTCTACCAAAGTACATCTTTTTCAGCATCTTCCTTGTATACTTCTCTCTTCTCTGTGTTCCGTCTGCCTGCCGATCCCCCTACTGCCTGTCGTGTTGCACCTTCACTCAACTTCTCTGTGTTGTCCATGTTGCCCCATCAGGCATCCTGTGTCCGTTGTCCACGATGCCCCTCCCACTCTCCCTCCATTGTCCATGTTGCCCACCCATCCATAGTAACCAAAAAGAGGGTCTTTGACACCCTCAGCACGTTGCCCCACACCTTTTGTTGTCCACTTTTAACCTTCAGCCATGTTAGACAGTAGCCATACTGCTTTACATCATAGCTAAAAAAACATTGACAAAGGCAATATCTTGTGTAAATAAGACCTATTGTCTTTGCATGCTTGTTAGAAGATGTTACCTAGCAGCTACAGCTTCCCGTTGTGGAACTGGGAACTAGGTTCAATTCCTGGCCTCAGCTCACCATCCTGTGATTCCGGTAAAAATCAATTTATATCCCTGGGCCTAAAGAAAAGTAATAACACCCGGTTTTCTCCTAAAGCACTCTAATGACTTTAGCTAGTTTGCGCTGTAAAACTTTGCTGCATATAACCTTCTCAAGCCTCACCACATATAGGCATGTTTGCTGCCCTGTAAAGTAACTAAAAGGTGCAGTGCTGTTTACGAATCTGTAGTAAATAAACAACTTTGAGATTAAGGAGTAACATATTGCAGTACGAAATGTTGTACTGTATTTTTACCATGATTCACAATTATCTGTTTATGTCTGTAGGCGAAAAATCTACTTCATATTGTATGCACTTTCTAATTTGAATAGTAAATAATGCTTCTACGTAAAGGACAGACAAAGCTCTTTCCAGGAGTACGTGTGAGTATTTATTAGTTAATGTTTGACAGTTGTCAGCGTATCTAGCTTATATCCAAGTTGCTCGGGTTAAAGTGGTGCAGGAAATGTGGAAAAGTGCACCCATTTGTGTAGGTTACACCTGAAGCATGTGAAAAGAAGGGCAGGCGCAGCAGAGTCGGACAGGCCAGAAATCCCACGAAAGACTACTTATCCCGGAGGCCGGTTTTTGCAGAGGCTGCTCCCGAAGGGAGCTCGAGAGCCGGCGCCATACCCAGCACCGTGCCTCCCCCCCAAACCCCTCCCCCGGGACAAACTAGTTGGGGCTGGCTTTGGGCGCAAAAAGGGACAAAAGTTGCCCAAGAAGCCAACACCTCCTCTTGTAGCGGCCGCCTGAGTGGCACCGACACCCCCGGCCAATGGGGGCCAGGGCAGGGTATGAACCCCCCAATGGAAAGGGAGGCTACCTGGAGTTGCAGGCATATAAGCAAGCAAGCTCCTATCTTCACAGAGCAGGGAGCAGCAGAGGCAGCAGAACACAATATACGCTGATATCGGGTGGTAAGGAGGCACACCGGAGGGCGGTGGGCCAGAATAGGTCAACTCACCTTCAGATGCTTCACGTCTGTGTGAGTTGACCTAAGGACAGGTGTGTAGGACCACCTAGTCTGGGATGCCTCACGGCTGGGTAACTTGGCCTACCAAATGGGGGAGGTAGCAAATGGAGATGGCGCTCACAGCCCAGCCCCTGCCGGACAGCAGGGCACAACAAAGTCGGACAAGGTACCAAGATGGTCTAACTCCGGGGCAGAAGCTACTCCCTTCCCGCGCAAACGGGGTGCAAAAAATCCAACCTACCAAAGAAAACGACCCAGAAGGGCCAAGAGACAATACCTAGGAAGTTTGTTATGACATAGCATGCAAAGATGCAAAGTATATACATATTTCCTTGTATTCCTAATAAACTGCGGCCAACAAATGACCACCACAAGACAAACGTGGACGTTGGCTTTTATTGTCGTGATAAGGAATACAGTATGGGGGTATATACCGCATACAGGAGGGAGTGGGGCATAGTGCGGGGGTTATGGCCTTCCAGAGGCCAGAGACCAGTACTGGTATTGGCAGAAACTGCCCCTGGCGGATAAATCTGGCCGGTTCTGTGCCTCGGCTAAGATCAGAAAGACAAGCCCTGCCTTTTCAGCCTTGCTCCTGCTCCGTGATGACTGGCTCTGCCTTTCCTTTCACTTTGCTATGGCTGGGGCTGACATCACACATACTGTGTGATTGACAGCGCATGACCCAATTAGGCCCTGCGCTTGTCAATCACTCGTACATGTGATACCAGCCCTAGTTATAGGGCGCGGCAACCAAACGTCGTGAGACCAAGGTATAGGGCTCATTGATTGGAGCCGGAGAAAGCTCAAAGAGAGAAATATGACCAGTTTGATGTAATTTAATTAAGTTATCTCTTGTTTTCCAACGCAAACACAGGGAGCAAAATCTCTGATTTGTATGTTACATAGATCTCTGAAGTTGGCGTTTTATTTCAATGAGCAGGCATTACACTAATCTGCATTTAGCCTGTAATAATCGGGCTCTGTATTATATCAAAAAGAGCCTGATTATGTTCTGTTGGTATCCTTCGATTTTCATTTTTCCCCTTGCCTTCCTTAGTCTCTTTCTCTGTTAAAGCTCTGACCTCATTTGTATGCAGTCTATTCTTTCAGATCTTCATAATAAAATGCATAAATGTATATATCTATACAGCAGCCTTAGCTCTGCTTTCCTTATCCATTCATCTGTACATGCTACACTTCAAACCATTACAGTTGACTTCATGCATTGGCAGTCCTACACTGTGAGTGATGGCATTTCACATAATCACATGTGCACATCTGCTTAAAAAAAGTGCATTTTAATGCTAGGCTGGTGTGCCTGGGCAGCTGGTTCGTGCTTTTACTTTATATTTTTATAACATTGCCAATTTTTTGCTTACTGCATGTTTGCACACAAATAAAATAAATAATAATAATTAAAAAAAATGTACATGGGTACAAACAAAAGCCAAATCCTCACCTTTAATCACCAATGTTACAAATTGGGCTACTAGTTGAGTGGGGTGTGAGCCCTGATCAAGCAACAACCTCAATCCTAGGTATAAGTAAACCCCAAAAATAACCTGTGCTAAGCCACCTTGATAGCTTGGAACAAAGCAGTCAGGCTTAATTTAGAGGCAATGTTTAAAGTGTTTGTGCAACACTTCAAACTGTTAAACAGTGAAAACACCAGACAAAAAGATCCCACACCATGTTAGGAAAATAGAGTTTAATTTAATATCAGGCTCAGCTACTCACCTGGGAGGGTCTCAAGCTTCTGGGGGTGGGGTGGGGCAGGCTGCAGATCCGTCTGAGCACTGGGTTCATTCGAAAAACCAGGTCTTGAAGTCCTTCCTCAATTGGGACAGCGATGGGGATTGTCTAAGGCAGGGGGCATGGTGTTCCAGGTATTAGCAGCGAGTTAGAGAAAAGATCTTCCTCCTGTTCTGGTCTTATGGATCCGTGTGTTGGTAGCCAGTGACAGTTGAGCGGAGGAGTATGTTGGGTGCCTGGAATGAGAGGCAGTGGTTCAGAGATGCTGGTCCGACTTTGTGGAGGGCCTTGAATGTACGGGTGAGAAGCTTGAAGGTTATTCTCCTGTTGGGAGCCAGTAGAGTTCACGTAGGTGTTGTGTGATGTGGCTGTGATGGGAGATGTTTAGGACCAGTCAGGCGGCAGCGTTTTGGGCTTTCTGGAGCTTCCGGAGGAGTTTGTGGGTGACACCGGCATAAAGTGCATTGCCGTAGTCGAGTCTGCTGATGATGAGGGCATGGGTGACCGTCTTCCTGGATTTGGTGGGGATCCATCTGAAGATCTTTTGGAGCAGGTGGAGCGTGTTGAAGCAAGAAGAGGAGACTGCGTTGATCTGGTGGTCCATTGTGAGCGAGGAGTCTGGTATGATGCCGAGGTTGTAGCCTGGTCCGTGGTGGTCCCAGTGCAGTGGGTCACCAGGAGTAGTTCCAAGTGGAGGGGGTGGATCCCAAGATGAGGACTTTTGTCTTGTCTGAGTTGAGCTTGAGGCAACTGTCTCTCATTCAGGTGGCGACGGCTCTCATCCCTTCGTGGAAGTTGTTCTTGGTGTCTGTGGGTTCGTTGATGAGGGAGAGGATAAACTAGGTGTCGTCATCATTGGAAACGATGTGGAGTCTGTGGTTCCTGACATTGGCTGAGAGTGGGGCAATGTAGCTGCTGAAGAGGGTGGGATTCAGGGAGGAGCCCTGGGGAACTCTGCAGCTGATCTCTGTAGGTTCAGAGAGGTACAGCGGTAGTCTGACCTGCTGGGTTCGGCCAGTGAGGAAGGAAGGCATCCTGTCCAGGGCTTTGTCGCGACATCCGCGACAGGGCTTTGTCGCGGATGCTGGCATCATGGAGTGTTGTGCTTAAGGTATGGTGGGAGGCAGTGTTGAAGGCTGCCGACTGATCCAGAGGATGAGGGCCACGTTTTGTCCTGGTCAAGGAGGGAGCAGATGTTGTTGGTGTTGATGAGGAGAGCGATCTCAGTGCTGATTGGTTGCTTCCAAACCCAGATTGCGAGATGTCCAGGACATGGTTGGCTTTAAAGAAATTGGCACGTTGGGCATGGATGGCATTTTTGATGACCTTGGCTGGTAAGGGGAGCAGGGCGATACGCCTGAATTTCTTGAAGTTCGTCGGGTCCGCGGGAAGCTTCTTCAGCAGGGGGTTGATCTGGGTGTGTTTCCAGTCATTGGGGAAGGTGGCAGTCTCAATGGAGCAGTTTATGGTGCGGTGTAGCTCGGGTGTTATGGCATGGCTAGCAATAGCAGCATCATAGTTTTTTTTCTTCTTATTTTTATTGTTGCCGAAGGGAGGGCTTTAGCCATGTTGTACAGTTGAATGGCTGCTGTGCAGCAAAGCTGAAAGAAAAAAAAAAGCTCTATGACAGTCATTGGTCAGTCATAGAGTTTTATTTCACTTCTGGAGGGAGTGTGGGAGGGAGGAAACACAGAGGGTTAGGAAAGACATGGTCTAGGAAAGACATGGCTTGGTAGTTCGGGCTGGACTGTTCCCATGAGGCACAGGGTCAAGGCTGATTTGCATATAGCCATTGTCTGACCTAGGGTGGTGTGGAGTGCAAAAAAACGATGGATTTAGGCCCAGATCTTTGTACTGGGGTGAATGTAAGACATTGTTCTGCATTCTGTCCATCAACTGTGTTTTTTGCAATCTTTAAATTTAGCGGCAACATCCAGATTTAAACGAACTAGAATGGGGGGTCGGGCTTTTAGTGTGGCCGCGACTCGTCTCCGGAATGAGCTGCCTTTTCAAATCAGACAATCCAACACACTGACTATTTTTAGGAAAAGCCTAAAAACTTGGCTGTTTCCTATCGGCTGTTAATTTGATCATGCTGCTGCATAGGAGGCCATATGTAGAAAGCTGAGCGCCAAGATACCCTTAGGGTGAAGTTGCTGCGATATATAAGAAATAAATAGATACATACATACAAACTTCATGAAAGCACAATTATAAAATGAACATTATTTCAAAGCACACCCAAATTAACAGTATAAAAGCATATCAATTGTGTAAATGCTCATCAGCTACATGTACGAATTTACACGTTGATGTTTTTGTCTAATCACACATAGTGCAACATTAATTTCTGCATTTTTTTATTGAGTTATCCCTAACACTTCACTTTTCATGTTATTAGAGTACACTTTCTAACGATCCAATATTAGCACCACAAAGGATTATGTGGGGGCACGAAAAACTCATGAGTATAATGCACCCCTACAAATGGCAGAGTAAAAGCTGCACTCTATCAGTTCCCCCTGTAATGATGAGTGTCATCTCACCTATTTTACAACTCCCTGTAGAAAGAACTGACCTAAACAGAAGTCGTAGCCAGTCTTCCCTGTCAAAACTTCTCCAAGTTCTTGAGATTCTCATAGTGACTGTCCTGCTTTCTCTCCCGTCTCCTCTCTTACTGTCTAAGAGAATTCTCAACTTGTCTAGACCTATTCCACTTGTAAGTTCTCACTGTTCTCATGAACAGGATGACACAAACCACAACTGTTGCTATTGGTTTTAAGATATAACCAAGAATTCCCTTCCTAAGGCTTGCAAACCAACTTCCAGCCCTTCCAAATCCTTTGCCAACTTCGCTCCAAACTCCCTCCGTTGCCAAGTCATATATCTCATGATCTATATCAGTGATGTTACTTATATACTTCCTCAGATCTTTACTATGGTCTAGGATATAAGTACAACACTGTTGAACCCTCAACATTTTACAGATTCTGCCCTTTTTTGCTAAAAGCACATCTAAAGCAAAACGGTTTTGCATCACCATATCTCTTATTGAAACCATCTCTCCATCTACGAGCAACAACGACTGGGCTGTATTGAGTGACAAAGTGACATCTATAGTTGACAACCTTCTAATCTTTACATTTTTCAAGACCAATCTTAAACTTATTGCTCCAAATACGTCTCCTACAATCTCTCGTGCACTGGTACCATGTCTCTCTCTATGTTGTGATTTCTCTTCCAAATTCTTCAAATCCTCCACATGTTATATCTTAGGGAATACAACAGCTACATAACATGTGCCATACCATTTCAGTGGCAACCGAACATATGAATGTTTCCTACACACAAAATACACATTTGCAGTATTTGTACTGCCTCTTGTAAGAACGTATTTGCAGAGGTCTCTGTTGTGAAGATATGATCACACACGCTCTGTCCCATAAATATCTTGTCATAATAAGTCTGTACTTGTCTGATGCAAAGCTTCCCTCGCTGTTCCTAATCCAAAGATATTGGACCATAAATTCCCTTAGCCTTGTGAGCTAACTATCCCTTGGTCCTTTCAAAATTTCCTTTTCTATTGTTATGCTTAAATACTAATGGCCTATGTCTATCTTCTACTTGATCTACAAATTTCTTTTCAAAGTCAGTTAGCATGCATGTCAGTTTATGTCTATGTGCATAAGCTGTGTCTAATGTAATAGTTGGTATGAAATACTATCCTAATCTCTCTTCTTGCTTGTAATAATCATACTTGTTCAGGTGCTTATAAGCTGAAACCTTTGAAAGCACCACAGCATAATTTGAGAAATAGTACGCATAATGACTCTTACCATAGAACATACTAAGCAATAAGCTACAAGTAATACCATACGTCAAAGGCAGGTGGTGGTATCTGATACCCTCCTCAACAGACACAGGTAACTGCATACACACATAAAAATCTCTTACATTCATTGTATTTACGTACTCAGACAATAGCTTTGCGTAAGCAATCACCTTATAATCACCTTCAGACAAATCTACCTGCAACAAGTCTGTTCTATCAAAGCCCTGTCAGCTCTTAATGTACCCTCTTGTGCATTTGAAGTGGTAGGTGTGGATGTCCCATGTACTCCCACTCCAATAATTTCAGCTCCATGTGAAACTATAACAGACATAATAATTACTACTTTTTTAACCTTTTCTATTCATCGGATGGCCGCCGGCCATCTGACGTCACAGTGGGCATGTGCGGCATTCTGCGCATGTGTCATTTTTTTTCGAGCAAGGCGAAGCGGATAACTATGCTCACTCATAAAATCAGCGTACCTATTATAAATCGTTGTCTATGGTGCGAATTTCCAGACTCCATTTTCAACTAAGTTCGGATTGGGCTTGTAAGAGGATAAATGCACGCCTCTTTCTCTGCCCCTCACTGATGCACAACTAAGTTCATACACAGTTGCTCGAAGTCATGGAAAACGTTCTCACTCAGTTTGTGGCACAATTATTTACACAGCTGAAGGACTTCTCTAGCCCCTTTCTTCTTCTACAGAAAGTCCCTAATTTAATTTTTCTTCCTCTTTGGCCTAGGTGATCTTCTTTTTGAGCAAACAATGTTTTTACAGTTCACAGTTCAATTTACATCCCTTATGAGATCAGAGCAAAAGTTCAACTCAAAATGCTGCAATCTCTTGAGCTGGTGGCTGATATCCAAAAGTTGGAAACATGAGATCTTCCAGAATCAAGCTTGGTAAGCCACTCAGACTCGGAGGATCTGGTACAGTCAGTGTCAAAATTCCATTAGCTTCTACACCTGGGGCAAACAGTTCAATTTAAATTTTCAACACTGAAATTCCACATCTCACTCGTCCAGACCTCATTCTCCAGGACCTCAGTGTTCCCAGCACCTGTAACCAGATAAATCCACTCTGGGGATGTGTATCTTTGGCACAGTACTCTCACTCTCCTCAATCTCCTCAGACTCCCCAATGCTCATTTGGTGTCACTTTGATCCGACTCAGATGATTCAGAGATACGAGCAAGATGGCTTTCTAGTGATAGTCTGAGCTTTTGCCTTTTCTGTCTCGCAGGCCACAATTCTCTTGCGACCTCAGTTTTCTTCCGCAGCACCCGACCACTTTTCACACCAGTCTCTTCAGCTGAGTCTGACTCTCAACCACTTGCAACGTTACTATCTCCCTCAGAGTCTGTACCTGGGCCTTGTCTAGCGTAACCCCCCTCAGCTCGAACTGGTGGGTATCAGCCTCTTCAGGAAACCCCACAGCTTGGCTTGCCCTCTCCAGTGGTTCTGCAACCATGGCTGGATTTACTTCAGGGAGAGGAGCTGTTCCTTCAGAGGGTCCTGAAACTCTGTGGATGTAGGAGGTGTGAATCCAGTTTGGCTAACCTCTGCACTTCATAGCAGTATTTGTCACCAAGACCACCTGGTAAGGATCTCGCCAAGGTGCATTACGACAGCTCTTCCTCACATGTTTTCTGGACTAGTACCCAGTCCCTTTGACACAGGTCATGACAGAGGTCTTTTGAGGTCGGTGCAGTCGCAGCTTCAACCTAGTGAGACACAGGTGAACCTCACCAGCCAATCCTTTACAATAGTCAAGGACTAAATCATCAGTGATGTTTATCTATGCTGTGGATGGCACTGCAGGCAAGCACATCACCCTCCCCATGAGGATCTTATGCGAGGATAATCCAGTTCTCCTATCCGGAACACTGCGCAAACTCATCAGCACCAGAGGCAACGCATCAGGCCAATTCAGAGACATTGAAGAGCACACCTTTGCCATTCTCATCTTTAAAGACCCATTTTTTTGCTCCACCAGGCCAGACGCCTCCGGCCTGTAGCTACAGTGTAACTTTTGATCGACATTTAAGGCAGTGCACAACAGCTTCATGATCTCACTGTGAAAGTGATTTCGTCTATCTGACTCAATTGAAGGTGGAAATCTGAATCGTGGAATCAACTCTCTCAACAATACCTTGGCTACTGTGTGGCTATCACACCTTCTAGTCAGATATGCTTCCACCCACCATAAAAAGATGCACACTACAACTAGAATGTACCTCAGCCCATGGCACCTAGGTATCTCAATGAAATCCAGTTGAATTTGATTAAAAGGACCCTGACCTTCCAATGTGACTCAATGCAACCACAGTTTTCTTTCCAGCATTCATCTGTTGACAGATGACACATCAATGACACACTGCATCAGCAAACACACGAAACCTAGGGTTAAACCATCTTTGTCTGAAAACTCGCACCATTGCATCCCTCCCAATGTGAACTGCTCCATGAATCTGTCTCGCCATAGGATTCAGTAAACAGTCTGGTAACAGGGTTCTGCCATCAGTCAAGATCCAAATGCCATTTTCCCTCTTTTTACAACCTGCTTTGATCCAGCCAACTTGTTATTGGTCTGACACTACACCCAGCAGGCGCCTGACCTCATCTCGGGTATCTGCTATGGCCAACATCATATTATGCTTTCGCTTGAATAATCCCCATTAAAGATACATGCATGAATTGCACGAAAAAGGCGAATTCATCAGCATACCGATTACCTACTGTCACAAAATCCTTCCCCTTCCCATGGGCAGCGCATTTCACAACTGCCACTTACTTCGGTCACTGTAAGGCTTCCAACAATTGTCTCACATACTCTACATTCCTGATGGGAGATCATGATGATGTTAAGAACCCCCTGTGTGACCATAGCTGTCTGAAGTCATGAACCACACCAAAACCGTCCCGGTTATCGGTATTGATGGTGACTCAGATTTGATCAGAAACAAGATATGCGCAGGTTAAAGGAATAATTTAAGCTACTTGTGCAGATTACACAAGCAGCTTCCACAACTCCAGAAATGGTACACACAGCAAAAGCTGCACTCATGTGACCCTCATTGCCCCTTAATCATAAACCATCAACAAAAATGACTTGATCAGATTCAGGTAGAGGTTCATCAACAAAGTCGAGTCTCGGTTTGTAACAAAGTTCAGTCACATCCAGACGGTCATGGTCCTCACAATCTTCCCCTTTAACATTTGGAACAGCATCAAAGTAGCATGATTTAACACAGAACAACAGTGACATCCTTCACCATAAACTACAATTCATCCACTTCATAAAGTTCTATCCTTTTCAAAGGCAAATGCCCACTGATTATTTCATCCACCTTCGCTTTCAATCTCATTACATCTAACAACTTCGCCTTAACTACCGCCTTGATTGTGCCCTGACTCGACATGCCCTTCTCTATCACTACTCTGACTTCTATGTAAATTCTCAGAAGTTGGGAGCTGCAAGACATGCTGATTTCCAGAAGTTCCCAGATCTGTACCCACTTCTGGTATCCTTCCCATGGGTCCCCTAACTGGAGTTTCCCACATTCTCAAATCTGAATTTGAATTCACCAATGACACAAACTGTATAGTACCAGACCTAACACATACTCTTGAAAGATCTGCAGTTGCTGGCAATAGGGTGCTAGCTTCTACAGGCACCACAAATGGGTTGTTTCCAATAATTGTCACATTTCCCTCTGAGCTGACCATTTCTCCCAACCCTGGCTGTTGTTGACTAGCGTTTTCCACTAAACTTGGGTCATACACAGAGACTACAGGTCCAATGCTGACCGTTTACCGTAAGGGCTTCCGGTATCCGTACAGCAGCGTTGACTCCGCTTGACCCTGCACCTCTTAGTACTGATATCCCTGTTCCATCCGCTCCTGTTAAAATCTTCCCCACTACCCCTGCACTAGGGTCTGTCTGTGATGTTATCAGCCTTTCTGTGCTCGCTGCATTTGCCAGTTCTCACCTTCCTTCCTCTGAATGTGCATTGTAAGGTGGAGGATGTTCTGCTAGTGGTCTGTCTAACATGCTATCATCAATATCACTCCCAACATCTTTGTCTCCTCCTCCATTCTTATTCTGCATATCTCCCCTATTTACCGGTACCGGTAATGGGTATAATCTCTCTCCCTCAATGTTCTCTACTCTCCATCTCTTTATTTGTGCCTCTGATCGCACATCCCGATATGCATTCATTGTCTTCCTCATCTTCCCTTGACATCTTTCCCTGTTCTTTACCTGAGCTGCTTGCATCCACACATCTAATGCCTCAAACTGTGTTGGCCTAGGTGGAGGCCATAATGACGACATCACTCCCCTCAACTGGTATAACACCTCCAATTGAAATGAACCAAAAGGTGAAAAAGCCAAATGTCCCTCTTTTTCAGGGATTTTATACCAATTTTGTAGCCAAACTATGGTTTGGAGTCCTACATTAGTTGCCATGTGATGTGATAGGGTATCCTCAGGTGGTGCTTCCTCACCCACTCGAGTTACCACTGCCCTATCTCCCCTGCAGAGATCCTGTGACACCTTAAAGCATTGCATAATTAAACCAAATTTTCCTTCTTCTGACAAGATTTCCTCACTTTAACTTCTCGATGACCACCAACCAATCCCAGCGTGGCATTACACCAACCAACCTATCGTAGCACAGTAAACTCTTACATCACCCTTTCCTCCTCGCAGCGGTTCAGCCTTCCTCACAGTTTCTCTGAACCCATTCACTCACAGAGTTATCAAAACAAGTAATTGTCTGCCTTTCTAAAAGATTGATAGAATTCAATTACTTAAGGACGTTCACACACAGCTGCACTGGTCACCCAAATTAATATTATCCACCCCTGTACAAAAGGTTTCCCACATGATCCTATTGGTCCCACTCACACAAAGATCCCTGTCTCAGGTGGGTTGCTGATGACCCCGCACGACATCCAATCAAATCAATGGTCAGACAATCACAACAAATCAGTGTTTTTCACACCACAAAATATACCCCGGGATCTTGGCCTACTTTGGAGCCTAAAACTCAAAACAAAACTCTTGGACCACGTCCGGCCCAAAACCACATTCGCTCGACTTTCACACAAGCTCCACCAGACATCATACAACCAACTCATTCCCACAATCAAACACATGACGCATCCCTATTGATACTTACTCCTCCGTTCACCGCTGTTCCTGCCGCACCATCAATCTTCGTCGGTCTCCGACAAAGTCTGTCATTCCCCACTCTCGATCATTTAGCTCGATTTTTGGGATTCTAGGAATCTAGATCTTTTCTAGAGTTTTCTAGATTCTCCCCCTCACTTCATGAGAGAACCATCCTACACTGCTACCAACTGAAGGAGCCAGGTTCCACGTTCTAGATTTACTCTGGAACCCTAATGCTGATGTCTCTTTTTCTCTGCATGAAAGTGTGAAGGGGAAGAAAATCATTAGCCAACCAATTTTTATTGTTTCACTGAACTATGACTTTGAAGAATCACAGACTCCAAATTAAGTGCATTATAATTATCACAAAGCATAAAACGGTTTGACATACAAGCATCTCAAGGCGAGGGTATAGAAATGCATTGGAACTAATACAAATCCAAACCTACGAGTGAAATTAAGGCGGTGTAACATGCAAAAAATAACCAGTTCTAGAATAAGAATACAGAAAATGATGGCTCGAGCATCCAAATTTCCCTTTATTTGAGGTTTGTAGGTGAAAAGCATCTAGTCTGTCGCTACACTACTACTAACATGACATCCCTACTTGTCTTCTCCCCAAGGCAAGTTCTGTAAAGGTGTCGGCACGCGAAGGATTCCTAAGAAGTCCACTCACACTGAAGGCGTGAAGTGGCATAAAGCTACTTTCAACACAAGGCAGAAAATCCCCGTCTCTATCCCTACTTCAACACATAAACTTGCAGGTAGCATTCCAGAATGCAATGCAGCATCACACCATCCAGGCAAGCCACCTCCCTGTAGGTAGCTTTCCATGTTGCAGCGATGCTCCCAGACCTTGGCTAGTTGACCTAGATTCCCAGCCTCTTTCCGATGAGAAAGTCCAGCAGTTCTGTATTATCAGCATCGCCATTCAATGTATCTCCTAAACAAAGACATTATTCAAACTAACAAGGATAAATTTCTCTACCTGCAACAGAAACGTGAGAAAGAACAAATTCCACACACACATGAAATTTACTTTGCAGTCTAGTGTGAGAGCTGCCATGGAAAAATACAATCAGGCCTACAGAAATCCGTCAATAAACGAAATAGCACATAACTTCATGAAAGCACAATTATAAAATTAACATTATTACAAAGCACACCCAAATTAACACATTATAAAAGCATTTCAGTTGTGTAAATGCTCATCAGCTACATGTACGTATTCTACACGTTAATGTTTTCGTCTAATCACACGTAATGCAACAATAATTTCTTCACATTTACATTGAAACATCCCTAACACTTCATTTTTCACATTATTACTGTACACGTTCTAACGACCCAATGTTAGCACCACAAAGGATTATGCGGGCACAAACAACTACCCATAAGTATAATGTACCCCTTCAAATGACAGAGTAAAAGCTGAGCTCTATCACTTCCATCTCTGCTTATCCTACCAGCCTGCAAACCCTGAACATTTTCCTATTTCCTTTTTTGGCTCTCTTTGTATTTCACTAGCTTTGCCATACATTTTAGGAATAATCATTCTTTTTAGGTGGCTTTCTTAGTTTCTTACCTTTTCCTCTCTCTCCACTGGGGTTTCAAACACAGCTCCTGGAGGAGGAGAAGGAGAGTGGGAATATGTAAAAGATGTATAAATGGGAGCGGACAATTAAATATGTGGTATTGGGAGATGCCCAAACTGTGGTGGGGTGAGTGGCATGGCACCACATACATTCTATTTTGTAGTACAGTTAGGGACAATGTTGTCCATGGTTCCATGGCTGTGCATGGGGATAGAAATTGGTTCAGAGCCCAGCGTCCTTGCCTCCCTCCCACCTGAATACTCCATGCTCCTTGCCGATTGACCTGAGAGCAAAGCAGGGGGTGGAGTAGCTCTGATTGCCCGCAAGGAGTTCCATTTTCAGACTTTGGCCTCGCCCGCACTACCAGCAGCCGACTGCTTTGTAGTGCGCTCTACCTTCCTAACGACCCCTGTCACTTGCGTATTAACTTACCAACCTCCTCAGTCGTACCCTGACTTCCTTCTTGCCTTTCAGAACTTACTAGCCACCTTGGTGATTAATAACGCTTCTGTTTTGGTTCTGGGTGATTTTAACTACTGGCCTACTGACCCTGCCGAGGACTCTACCTCTAAAGATTTTACTCAATCGCTCCTTAGCCTTAATTTCACCCAACACGTTCAAGGCCCCACCCATATCCGCGGCCACACTTTAGACCAGATCTGGACGCTCAACATTTCAATGTCCATCCCTACCATCTCACCTTGTTCCTGGTCGGATCATTCCCTGCTAGCTTTTTCTATGGGCCTGAGTCAAAAAACATCTCTTCCTGTTCCCAAAAACATCTGGACTAGGAACTGGAATAAAGTCGATATTCCCTCCCTCTGTAACTCGCTAGCTGCCACCTGTCCTGACCTCCTGGGTTCGGACCCTCATTTCCAGGCCGCCACACTCGATCGGTGGCTCACCAGCGCCTGTGATCCTGTGGCCCCTCTGAAGCGAACGGCTATCAACCGCTCTCATAATGCCAATAAATGGTTCAGCCCTGCTCTTAAAACTAAGAAATTAGAGGTAAGGCAGGCTGAACGAGCCTGGAGACGAGCTTACTCCCCCATTCGTCGACAACATTTCGTTACCGTGCTTAACAAATACAAAGTCGCCATTTTGACAGCTAAGACCGAGTATTTCTCTGGACGCATTTTAGCGGCAGAATGCCAATCTCGTGAGATATTTTCCACCGTCCACGAGCTGGCATTGTCGGATAGAACCCTAGCCAAGATCCCCCCCTCTCAGGTCTTATGCGACTAGCTCAATGAAATTTTCATTGATAAGATAACTCTCATCAAAGTCAACATCCCCCCCCCTCTCACTTTCACTCCTCCTCAACCCCCCTAAAATCACCGCTCTCTCACTATCATCCTTCCACTCACCAGAGAATCTTTGCCCTCTCTACTTAGCCGTGTCAAGTCGGGCTCCCCAGCCGACATTGCCCCGGCACGCATCCTCAGCCAGTTTTTTTTGGCGTGCCCATCTCCCGCCCTTGCCCTTTTGAACAACTGCTTTACTTCGTGTTCCGTTACGGCCTCCCTGAAGACTGCCATAATTTTTCCTATATTAAATAAACCTGGAGCCGACCCCTTTTCCCCCGCAAATTACCGCCCTATATCCCTCCTCCCTTATTTGGGAAAAGTAGCAGAGTCCCATGTCACCCAGGTGCTCAGCTCCTTTATTCAGAGCAGCAGTTATCTTGCACCTTGCCAGGCGGGCTTTCGCCCCCGGCACTCCACAGAGAAGGTGGTCATTTCAGTTATGGACCAACTTAGGGAAGGACTCGACACCAACACCCCTCAGGCCCTGGTCCTTCTGGACCTATCCGCCGCCTTTGACACGGTAGACCATTCCATTCTTCTGTCCCGTGTCAAGGCGGCGGGCATAGGGGGACAGACTCTCACCTGGATAGGATCCTTCCTGGAGGGGCGCACACAGGCGGTTCATCTGGCTGAATTCTCAGCCTCACCTAGCAGGGTGAAATGCTGGGTTCCCCAGGGCTCTCCTCTCTCCCCCCTTTTATTTAACCTCTACATTTTTCCTCTTATCTTTGCACTCCAACAAATGGAGGTCACAGTCTACAACCATGCTGATGACCTCCAACTTATTTTTAATTTCTCCTCTTCTTCACCAGGCGCCTCCAGCTTTCAGTCAGTCTTACTGTTTATCCGGGATTGGATGAACGCAAACCATCTTAAACTCAACCCGGATAAGACAGAGTTGATACTGACTGGGGGCTGCGGCAGCCCCTGTTCACCTTCCTTTTGGCCCACCTCTTTTGGTCCCCCCCTCTCCTTCCTACTCTGTCAAGACCCTTGGGATTATGTTTAATCACCACCTGACACTTCACAGCCATATAAGTTCTGTTGTCTCTTCCTGTTTTTTCACTTTACGCATCGATAGGAAAGTATCCCGTTTTTTTCTCCTTCTGCACTCAAATTGATTGTCATGGCCATGATCCTATCTAAGATCGATTACGGAAACATCATCTACAACGGCGCCCCTGCCTATGCACTTCAACGCCTTCAGATGGTGCAAAACCAGGCAGCTCGCCTGGTATACGGCCTACCAAAATTCCATCACTCCTCCCCTCTTCTTATGGCCCTTCACTGGCTTCCAATTAAGCAAAGAGCCCTCTTTAAACTGGCTGCCTCACCTTTCAAGCTCGGGCTGGCACTGCCCCCGCTTTTATAAATTCTGCCGTTATCAATTACAGACCCGCCAGAGACTTGCGCTCCTCCTCTACATCCCTGTTAGTCATCCCCCGGTTCAAGAAGAAACGATCCGGTGGTCAGAAATTTTCGGTGCTGGCTCCGACCTTCTGGAACTCTCTTCCCCCCTCCTTAGATCTTCACCCTCTTACACGGAGTTTCGTAAAGACCTCAAGACCTTTTTGTTTCAGCAAGCTTTTAGCCCATAACCCCTCCTTTCCCTACAGTTTGAAATCCTATAGCGCCAAGAAACTGCCAAGTGAATGCGCGCTTTACAAATAGCTCAAAAAAATTCAAATTCAAATTATAGACAGCATTAAATTGTATATGGATAGTCGTCAATAACATAGATTTTTCCACCGCTGTATTCAAAGTGACATTAGAGACAACTCGAGCTTCTCCCTTGTTGTTTTTCTCATATCACTCTGAGCCCCTTGGTGGAAACAACCTCATTATTGGAAGCTATTCGTCTATAATTATATATGAAGACTTGATCCTGCCGCATAATATTTTTTAACTAGTCTTGTTTCCTGAGGGGGCATTACACAGTAGCAATACGAGCTATTATGTTTACAGTACTTCTAATGGGCACATTATTCCTTATGAATATCATTCTGAAAGAAATTGTTTCTAATCGCATTGTTTTTGGGATGGGTTTTATGTTTGCTACCGATGTTTTACAATTAAATTAAAGTATATTTTCCTGTATTACATTTCGGGTTCCAAGCGAGCACAAAATGTTTCTTATGAGAAAATAAATGGGATCATGCAGTCAGTGCACTGTGGAATACTGTGGAAAATTGATGAATTATTAAGTCCCTGGGACTTTAAACAGCACAGTTAAAATTGCAAAAGCTCTGAGGCAGCAATCTAGTGATTGTTTTTGGTGATTTATTAGCACCAAGACACCCTTTCAATAGATACAATGTTCATTACTATCCTACACCATACTACATGTATGTCAGATTTATTAACCTATATAATTTGAAAAAGGGGCTTCAGATTGTACCATTAGACCCCAGTGACTGGGAAGTGACATACCTCTCTCCACACTCTGCTGAAGAGGTTTAGGTCATTAGTTGCACTTGGTAATTTGGTGACACTGGAATTAACAAATCTTTGTGAGTTTAGTGAGCTCACACCACTGGTTTGCACCCACAAACTGGAAAACGTCTCTTGCACAATGAGAATTTTTCAACGATCATTGATTCCTTCCACTCATTAATATAGATGGAGTGGCTATTAGCCAAACTTTACAGGAACACATTTTTTTGCACTTCTGCAAAAATATAAAGCAATTAGGATCACAGCTTTTTTATGATAAACTTAAAGTTGCTAATATAAATCATTTAATATTTGTACTAATTGAGAGATATGTCCTCGAGGCTGTAGTCTGAGGGAGTAATTGTGTAGGGGTTGCGCAAAGTTGTTTGACTTCCAACTCTCCTGAACCGTTGCCTGTTTGAAGAAGACACGGCCCTATGGTGGGCGCCCAGTATCACCAATGTCTGTGCCTCATCCTGGCCGATCCTCTGTTCAGCATATCCGCATATAGGGTGGGACCTTTGGGAATCATCATTTCGCAGCTGGGGCGCCGAGCAGCAAAAACTCACAGCAGGAATGTGCTTGAAGGCATGGAGTTCATGCAACAAGGCAGCAGCAAAACTCACCTGTGGTAAACAAGAATGGCCAGAAATGAAGGACAACTCACTTTTAGTCTGGATTGTTTGCATTGTTAAACAGCATTACCTTTGCCATTGTTTCTATCTCTATCAGCTTTGCGAGCATCTTTTCCACTGTGGTATCGTGTGTTTGGGCAATTCATTCCTTTCGAGAGTTTGCTGATATACTTTGGCATATGTAGCCTTATAGTACAGAGCAATGGTTTGGGAATTAAAGAAGTATGCTAGGAAGGAAAAGAACCATGGGTAAAAGGCCTTACGCAGTAGACCACCCGAACTGTGCCTAATAATGCACCCCTGGGAGGCCTCGTGATCAGGAGGCATCCCTAAGTGCACTAGCGTCCAATATGGAATAGCAATAGGTCCTGATTATAAATCAACTAACAGGCCAGGGATGGCCCCAAGGACCCATCATCCACTAGAGCCCCCGGGTTCTGCCGCCTAATCAATGCACGGCAGGGCCAGGAGCACACCTTGGGAGTGGCAAGGGTAGCGCTAAGAAGGGCTCTATCTCCCCTGGCCTAGAGGGCGATAAAGATGGCATATTATTAACTGTTCGGTTACCAGGCCCTTCTGCGGCCTTTTTGGACAGGAAAGAGGGAACGAGGTCTTCGTGTTGCCCGTACATTACTCGTGTTGTCACTGTGCGGTAGCGGCCAGGTTCAGGCGCCAGCAACAAGGCTGTCCCAGTGAATCCTCCCTTTGTGTCCCCACCAGTGCGCCGGCTCTGAGGCACATGGCCGCTCCCTGTGCACACTGGCAGTGTGTGCCGGAGCAGCAGTCTGCGGAGCATGGCAAGTGGGAAGGTCTTCCGCCTTTGCAGCGTGACCGAGCTGCCAATCACTGACTTCGCAGCGCATCAGGTATTTCCTTGAAATGGGTGTATGTCACAATACCGTCGGCACAATATATGTACTTTCGGTGTTGATATTTTGGTCCTCTATATTTTGCCCACAATATTATGGCATGACGGTATTTTGCAAACAATACGCTGGCGGATACTGTCTGAAAAGTGTCCCGGCCGAGAGGAGCTAGAGGTCAAATGGAGCACAGTTAAAAAAAAAATCCCATTGAGCCTCTTAGGGTGGGGGGGGGGGGGAGGGGGGGGGGGAGAGATATTCAGCATGTCATTTCACATGTTGCCAAGAGATAAACTCAGATTTTCAACAGTTTCTGGTTTCCTCAAGCCCTGTATCGTTTTAAGAAATGTAGGTCTATACGTGTTTTTTAGGAATATCAGCTTTCTCTGTCTGGCATCTGCAATTAACAATATTACTAATCAATATGCCCCGTGGTAACACCTTTTACGTACGATTGAGTCAAAAACTTGCAAGGAGTCACACTCATGCCTTGCGGATTCCACGCATCTTCTTGCAGTGGGCGAATAACTCACTCATTTGTAACTTGTGACGTAAAGGATCCAGAATGATCTCTTCAACAAAACCATTACCCAATGAGCTGCCTCACGGGGACTAGACATCTGTGACGTACACTTACATGCAGTGCTTTGCAGCAGATACATTACCGCCGAGGTTTTTTTTTAGATATCTCCAGTAAGTGCTTTAGCCGCCTGTCATCTTTCCAATACCACACCTTGAAGTTTGCTGGATACACATAGCTCTCTGTCACTGCTAAATATGTACATATGTATTGTATATATATTATATACGGTAAATATTTTGTGTGCATGCACCCATTTGCTACTGGTGTAGGAAAAAAGGCAATCTCGCAAAAGTAAAGCATACTTACGGTGTGCGTTGTGTGCCAGAACTATTACCATATCTATCTCTCTCTCTCTCTTATGCTCAATAGGGGGAGGGGGGGTGGGGAGAGAGAGAGAGAGAGAGAAATAATGATAGCTATAGTTCTACCATCATCCGCGTTGTTTTACTTTTTCTAGATTGCCTTTTTTTCCTGCGCCTTAAGTAATGGGTGTTTTGAGCATGTTGGGTTACATTAGTTATGGTCTGTGATTGGGACCCCAAGAACCATTAATGCCAGTCTTACACGTTTGAACCAGAGCCATAATTAAGTTCTTCTTACTTGTGCCTTTTATAGTGAATATAAAGGGTTTGGCGTAATACACTTTTATTAACAGCCCACTGCGAGCAGCCAACAATTAATACACACTGCCATGGGCTGTTTGTAGTGTGAGTTAACTTGGGTGGCACCAGGCCCATAATACATAGGCTGCAGATTGTTCAGAATACAGCAGCGAGATTACTTTTTTATTTGCCTAAATTCAGCGCGGTTTCTAAGGTGTTTTGTAAACTTCATTGGCTCCTGATACAGAAACTTATTCAGTTTAAGGCTTGTGGGTAGCTCATCAGATTATGAACAACAGGGGGCACCCAGCTTGTAGTCCCCGGTGCAGCCATTCATACCTACTAGGGGCCTCCGATCAGCTGATTTCAATTTGGCGCTGATGCCTCATACTAATAGGGTCAGGCTGGGAGGGCGCTCTTTTTGAGCGTTGGCTCCCGTTTTATGGAACAATCTACCTTTACATTAACGTAATACTCAGAACCATCTTTGCTTTTGAGAGCTGGTGAAGTACTGACTGTTTGCAGCATAGGTCCTTTTTTGTGTCTGTTCTGTGATGTATCGCCTTGGGTAAGAGGCAAGTGCTTGGAAGCCCCTTTCCAGGGCAACTATGCACTTTATAAGTCAGTATAACATAACATAACATCACATAAAAATATATTTGTCCTCTTTCATCTAGAATAATTTCTATGTGTGTGCGCTATGTTTGCAGAGTTTGCCACTCCGCGCTCTGCTTGGAGCGTGAAGTTCAGCAAAAACTCCTCCAACCGCTGGCAGAGCAGTTTAGCAGCACTCTCAGTCGCTCACTAGAAACTAATAATAAACAGACATGGGAAGACTACATTTCCCAGACTGCTGGAGGTGGTGTCACCGATGATAGAGTGAGAAGCTGGCAATGCCAGAATACCCAGAGGAAGGGCAGATGCTTTTGGAGGAGGAGATCCTTGCCTGCAAGTGGGTGCACTGCTCATCGAGGGAGTGATACCTGTACACCCCGTTCTCCACGTCCTTTTCTGCCGCCACCTCCCAGGATCCACTTACCGTGGGCATGTCCAGCTCGGGCAGCGGTGATGAGGTTGCCTCTGCCTCTGGGAGGTCCCCAACACCAACTGGAGCATCGCGTATACCTGTTCAAGGTGCTGGTGATCGGGGAGCTGGGCGTGGGCAAGAATGTCATCAGTGCCGACTTCGCCCTGAAGGTGATCAACTAGCTGGTACAGCAGGACCATGGGACATCGCAGGTGAGGCCTTGACAGTTTTTAGTTAGTAGTAGTAATACCTGTTTAAAGGCCAGTGTTGTGTAGCGTATCAGAGGAATGCATAAAGTTGCACCTTGTAGTGTAGTTCCTATATTCCCAAAAGGCTCTGCGCATTGGAATAATATACCCTGCAGTTTAGACGTAGGACTGAAGTCGACTAGGTCTCTGCCGAATATATTATACTTAATTGTGAGTGCCAGCTAGCTCAGAGGTCACTAGAAACCTTCTTGAATAAACAAGAAGGGATTAGTCTCTGACAACCATATAACATGACAACTTTGTTTCCCCAGAATGAAACGTATCTCTAGAGTCGCGGAAACAATAGACGGCTATTTCACTTAGTCGATCGTGCATGCTTAGTTTCACCAGAGTTGCTTTAGAAATAGAGAGACAGGCGTTTTCAATAAAAGTATTTATTGATCAGTCTTATTTCTTTAGCATAAGAAATGCACTGCTGCAATTGAAATGCTAGTTAAGAAGTACGAGGCATATAATACGAATAGTATTATAAAATAGTACTGTAAAAGCATGATATGGTTTCTAAGGCATAAACATAGAATACATAAAATGTATAAAATACATACAGTGATAAAATGATGGCTAAAAGTACTCAACTGGTGCTTCTAACTTACGCCTACCCCAGTGTACCTAACCTAAGCCTAATACGAGGGAGGAGTAAGTGAGGAGTAGTTTAAGTTTAGTATTTGTCTGCCAAGAATCTGTTCAATAATTCTCTAGTGATCTAATCAGCTCTGTACCTTGGGTTTAGAATGATAGAGGTCTTGTATCTCTCTCTCGGGACTCGATCTCCCAGCAACCCGCAAGGGTAGCCTGGAAACACTGGAGCTGGATTTCTCGGCAGGAGAAAAGACAGCGTCTTTTCAGTGCGTCAGTTGGAGGGTCAGCTTCCTAGAGCACTTGCATCAGCAGGGCGTCGGGCAAGTAGTTAGTCGATCTGCTCCAGAACCACCGTGTGTTTGACTGGGCAAATGTAGGCATATTTATACCCCTGAAGGTGCCGAGTCTGACGTAAGATTGGACATAATATCGTCACTAGTGCCTTAGTTCCTTGAAAACTCCCGGATTTCTTGGATCAATCAGTATTCAAGGAGGGGGAGGTTCCTGACTGCAGAGGGTTGGTTTTACCACGAAATCAATGTGGATTCTCGGAGTTTAGTGGAAGTAGCCGTGCCGTATTAGGGCTGCACCGGCTATAACTAAATAAGGCAATGATTCTTTATGCCTATATAAGGACTGGATGGTTTATACCTATATATGGGCATGAATCGGGAAAAGTTACACTAGGGTCCTAGATTCCCACATAACAACCTAATATATCTGAATGTGGGCATGTCCGTCATTTTTGTCATGGATGACCAAGATCCAGGCCCTCCACTGCCTGGTGTTATCACAGCTCTGCAGAATTTGACTGAGTTTTTTGGTGACTCTGCAGAATTCCGCAGAGTGAAACTCTGCACGCTCCTCCTTGCCTAATAATTACCCAGTTGCCTGATTTGTCCTGTTGATGTTTAGTAGCTGAATTGTTGGAGGTTTTCAAAGTCGTTGTTACAACTCTGTTTATCTTGTGTTGTACAGGTGAGTTAAAACACTCATTTATCCATTGATATCTAAGTTTTAAGTAAGGGTGGACTATAAATTCCACTCCGCCCACAGAGTTCGCAGAGTTTTGGCCACTACAGACAAACTTTGCCAATTGCCACATGGTGGAGATTTTTCCCATGGGCGGCTCACCATCAGTAAGTGAGAATTGGCATCCCCTAGTGCGATTTTCAGACACCTAGAGGGCACCTAGCGTGATTTTCTCAACGCAGGCTGTCGCGACCGTACGTAGCGAGAAAGCTGCTACTCGAGTAGAAAATCTACTCGAGCCGCAGCAAAGAAGCAGCACCCTCTAGCACACCGCGGGGTGCCTTCATGCTAATTCTGCCATGCGGAACAAGCTCCTGGCTCAAACAATCGGGGTAAAATCACTTCTGCTATGACCATTATCCTTCTGAACAGAAATCTCTCTAAAATAATTGTTTGGAGCTCCCTTAGGTTACCTCATTATGCCACCACATATTAAACCTTGAAATCAAAGTATTTACTAAAGTCCTCACCAATCGATTGGAAACAGTAATAAGTAGCTTGGTACACTATAAGCAAAATCATTTCATGCCTGGACGCAGTACACGGCACTCTCAGGCACCTTCCTAATGCCCTTGCTTCAAGGACAAAATCGACTGTTGAGCTCTGTTATCACTCAATTTCGAAAAATACTTTTGGCTTAGTCCTTTGCCATTTAAGATGCGTCTCTTGGACCATATGAATTTCAGCCCCCTTTTACACAGATATGTCCAGGTGCTGTATACAGAGCCTTGGGTGTGTGTCAGGGTGACAGCATACTCTCTCTCCATTTTACGATTGGCCGGGTCACCCGCCAAGGCTGCCCCCTATCACCTCTTCTATTTGCCCCTAATATCGAACCAATGGCTGAGTGGATATGCAGGGATGAACAGGTTCAAGGGGTTTCAATCGGAAATGCTTAAAGAAAATAGAATATCTCTTTGCCAACAACATCTTGGTGTATGTGGGCAGTGCTGACCTGTCTGTTCCCATGTGTATGCAGATTTTACGAATATATGGGGAGGCTTATAGCCTCATACTCAACTGGTCCAAGTACACATACATTGCGGAGTCTGGATGCCACCACGCCTTTGCTTTGGCCACTACTTTACAATGGGCCCCTGACCACTGTAAGTATTTCAGCACTTGCATCACAACCAGCTGGCAACAGACATGGGACATATATATTGTCCCACTTCTTTTTAGGACGCAATATGATATGGAGGTGTGGAGTCCCCTCCCTCTCAATATTGCAGGTAGAAGTGTACTTTTTAGAATTATCTCTCTCCCCACCTCCTATATGTCCTCCAAAACTTCAAACTTAAATCTCCCAACTCCTTTTTTCAATCGCTCGGCATGGCAATCACTAGATTTCTTTGGCAAGTAAAAATTATTGTGTTGCGTTTCATAAATTTCTTCTATCGCCATATTAGGGTGCACTAGGAGTGGCGGATGTCAAAATGCATTATTGGGCCTCTCAGATTAAGGCCATCAATTACTGGCTTCATGCACACAGAGACAAACTGTGTGCCTGGAGAGTCTAGATGGATACAACATATTGGACTTCTGATATGGCTCAATCCAAAACTGCATTCTTCCTCCTTCTACCTTGACCTTACTAAAATGTTGGCAACAATCACTCCAGTAGATAAGGTGGGAGGGAGCGCTGTTTGCTGAAACACCTCTTTGGAGGTGTGCCTGTGTGATGGGACAGCAGATCTTTATGTGTTTTCAACATTAGGATCATATAGCTAGCTTTAAATTGGGCGATAATGGACAGGCGACCATATCTGTTCCTACTTTCACTTGTGGGAGGCTTATGGTATACATAGGTCGCAATTTTGTCGATACTCACAACTTCATTATGCATTAGATGTACATATTAAGGGTATCACTCTGCTTCCCAAATACAACCCTTTAGAGACTAAAGTGACCTTTGTTGGTCTTGAAGGGAAGAGAAGTTCACAGATATATCATGCTCTGGTAAGTAACTCCCCAGACTCTATGCTCGCCATTTGAGATAGATAGGCCGGGATGTTGGTCCACTAGACAATGCTGGCTGAATTGAATAAAAAATGACCCTAGAGTTCTTGCTCTTTCCATGAGAATATGATTGATCCAACTTAAATATCTGCATCATGTTTGCTATAACTTATGCAGATTGAATAACATTCAATGTGGCATTCATCCACAATGTTTGTGATTTAGGTCTGCAACAAGATTTTTGTACCACACTATATGGAGGTGGTATATTGTATAACAATACTGGGTATCCATTCACGCAATTCTATCAAGAATTGTGGGCAGCCAATCCTTGAATAGCAATCCTAGGTTTTATGGCTGAGTGGGTAGGCACCAGAGCAAGAAGATTGCTAGTGACGATAGGATTCTTAGTTGCCAAAAACAATATCAATCGGGGTTGGTGCTCAGAAAAGGTCCCAACAATAGAAGAATTGACCTGTGTGATGAACTAGTGTGCCACTGCAGAAAATACTCTTTTATAAATCCAGAGGATGCATGTAGAAATATAATAAAATATGGTGGGCTTAACAGAGGATATAGTATGTATCACAATGTTCCTTCTGTAACTCAGTATTGATTTTGCAATGTATGACATTATTGCAGTGCACATTGGGAATTTTAGGAAAACCGACCCTGTCTGATCTTTTCACAAGCATTCTCAATACATTTCACAAAGTAAATGCATGAGTAAAATTATTCAGAAAAAAGAGGGGTAAACGTTTACATTTAAGGCATTTAGGACATTATTTTGCGTACTGCCCTATTGGGCAAGGGGAGCAAGGAAGGATTTCCCTCATTGAGAAAAATATTTTTCATGTGGAGGAAAAAAATTTACAAATTATCTGCTCATATACATTTCACTTAACCCTAAACCATAGGACTATTCCTTGTGAACAAATCAGCAGTAGGATCAGAGGAAACAAGCAAGGGCCTGAAAATATGCAATTTATTTATGCATACACCCTAGGGTTTTATAAATCTTATCAAACTGAATAAAAATGAAAAAAATATAGGCCTAGGCATATGACCTTCTAGATTGACAGGTTTTTTATTTGGTTTTGGGTGTCACTGATTGTCAAATATGTAGCATGGTAGCCACTTGAAATCAGGAAGAAGCAAAAACAAAGTACTTTCTAATGATGAAATGAAATCTTTGGAAACCAACTTAAAGTACTTATCTGACTGTTCCTTGCGCATAGACACCTATTCACTTATTATATATGTTCACTTTCAATCAATAGTAAATCATACCATGTTGATGGAGACAAGCTGCAATCTCTTTCTAAGATACGAGCTCAAGAGTGGGTGGCTAAAGATCCCCTGGTCAGGAATCCAATTATTGTAGTATTCATGTAGAGTCTTTCACTCATATTGTGTGCTATTGTGAAAGCATAAGCGTTTTTCATAGTACACATTTAAAACTAGGCCTTCCTGTTTTGCATGATCCCAAGGCATCAGTGTAATTGTAAGTCTATTGGTATATTGCTTTATCATTTAAAAAAAAATATATGTGTGAATAATGTTTTTGGATAACCGTTTATTTGGATTTTTTAAACTTGAGTATAGTTATGATAAAGGGTGGAAGCTGTGATGATCGGTCCTAAAACAGAAATTAGATATGATTGCATATGTTTCAGGAAGTGCTGATAATTACCATGAAACACTGATTATAGTCCTTATGTCGTAAAGTAGTGATGATTGTTTTTATATCAGGAATTAGTGACAACTGGTTTTGCATCAAGATGTTTCTATTTGTGTCCTTGTTTTAAGCAGCAGTAATGATTTTTCTTGCATGAAAAAGCAGTTAAATGATGATTTTCCTTGTACAAGGAAGCATTGAGGATTGTTCTTCCATGAGGAAGCAATTATGATTGTCCTGGCATCAGGAAGCAGTGAAGACTGTTGTTGTGTGAGGAAGTGGTGAAGCAATGATGATTGTCCTTGTACGAGAATCAGTGGTGATGGTACTTTTATGAGGATGTAATGATGGTTGTTATTACCTGAGGAAGCAGTGATGATTGTCCTTGCATTTGGAAGCACTGATGGATATCATTGTATGAGCATGCAACAAAGATTGCCCTTTATGAGGAAGTACTGGTGATTGCTCTTCCTTGAGGAAGAAGTGGTGATTCTCTTCACATCAGGAGGTAGTGATTATCCTGGTATGCCGAAGCAGTCATGATTGTTATTGTATGAGGAAGCAGGGATTATTGTCCTTGTGTGAGAAAGCGATGAGGAATTGGTGATCATCCTTGCATGAAAAAGCAATGCTGATTGTTTATTGCATAATGAAGTGGTGATGATTGTCCTTGTATGAGGAAGTAGTGATGACATAATGAAGCAGTGACGATTGTATTCCATGAGGAAGTGGTAATTATTGTCCTTGTGTGAGGAAGCAGTGATGACTGTCCTTTTAAGAGAAAGCAGTGGTGATTGTCCTTGCATCAGGAAGCAGTGATGACAGTCTGTGTGTGAGAAAGTAGATAGAAAGCTGTGATGATTTTCCTTGTATAAGGAATCAGTGGGGATTGTACTTGTATGAGGAAGTAATGGCGATTGTTCTTCCATGAAGGAGCAGTGATGATTGTCCATGCATAAGGTAACATTGATGATTATCGTTGTATGAGAATGCACTGATGATTGTATGATTGTCCTTGTTTGAAGAAGCAGTGTTGATTATCGTGCTATGAAAATGCTGTAATTATTGTCCCTGTATGAGGAAGCAGTGATGAGTATTCTTGTATAAAGATACAGTGAGGATCGTTCTTGCATGATGAAGTGGTGTTGATTGTCCTTGCATGAGATAGTAGGGATGGCTTGAGGAAGCAGTTAAGATTGTTTTTGGTGCTACAGGACCCAGCCTTCAGTGACCGCTACAGTATGTTCGAAAAGCAAGCATGAATGGTGGTGTTTTAATCGTATTTCAAAAATAGAGGTGTTTTGGACAAGTTTTCAAAGTAGCTCTGTGCTCAATAAGCAAGTCTCCTACCTCCATGTTTTTGTTTCCGAAATGCCTTTACCAACAATCCTTCTTCCAGTTCTTCTCATCATTTTCCTATTTGTGATACATCAACTTGTGATGTGTACAGTACCTTTGTAAATGACAATAATTCTTTGGAACTGTTCACTGCTTCTGGACATCTTAATGGAACTGGTAGTCAAATTTATTCCAGACCTAACGTTCCTCTTTAATTAATACTTGCAAGTAATCACCCTGCCTGTTCTGTCAATGTTACAAACTGCCAGAGAACCCAGAAGTGCATCAATTTCCTTCTTGCAACATATATGATTTTGATCTGAACAACTTATCGGCAATCAGATGAATTGTTTGCACTTACAACCAGATATATAAAATAAGAATTGTTATATTTGCCAACAGCGTTTGATAAATGTTTTTTCAATATTTATACCGTAATATGTATATAGCGCATACTGGACACGGCCTAACTGTGGAAGTGCTGTGAATAACAGGTCTAATTACATGTCAGGACGCAGAGGCTAAAATTATCCAAACCTCCTTTTATTGCCCGCTAACAGATGCAACAATATAGAGAGCTTAGAACTTTAAAACATTCTAATAACATGTAAAGTCCAGCAACGCACATCCATCTTCCTTCTTTTATTGCTGCTGCTCACAAGATAAGTACGCTCTACTTGTTACTTAATTAATTGTGGAGCTTTGACTGTATGGATGTGTTGAGTGCATCCCCCTGTGGGAGGAGCACATGTAGATTTGTAAACTGTTTGCTCCCATTACTACTTTCATATATGCTTGCATTTCTGGCAGTTTAATTATTTATCTCTATAGATTTCCTTATACATTTTTTCATGGCTTACTAGCATTCGTATGGTGTCCATGTACTTACGATTGGGCTGCAATGCCTCTCGTTGCCAACTCTTAGTTTTTGTGCCCCTCGTTGCTTGCAGGGAGAGAGGTGTTTGATAACCACATTTCAAATAATGCAGCTGGGTCGGGCTCTGCTCGTGCCTCTGGGCACCTCCCGCCACTAACTCCATGGATTGCTTGCTTCAGGGTGTGCAAAGGCTCCCCTTGGCAACCACGCGTTTCCTCACAGGTAGGGGGTCTTCTCTATGGATCCCGGGCTTTGGTGCAATGTCCATTGTTGTATGCGGCTGCACTGAGGGCCTCTGCATCATCTGGCTATCTTCAGAGTGGCGCACTTCCCTGCATGTGTCCGCACCAATTCTCCGTAGTGTTGTCTGACCTTTCTTCAGTGCGGCGCTCTCCCCAACGCATCTGCACTGTACATCAATTACCTTTCCTGTAAGAAGAAAGACAAAAAGATTAATACCCTAACAGCTGACGACCTACCTGGAGTGCCCGTTGGCCATTTTTGCATGAGATTGGGACACTGATTTCTCACTCAATAGGAGCAGCCATTTTTGTAAGGTTGGTCATTATTAAAATGTTTTTTTCATGAAGGCTGCCTCCTGATTGACCATTTAGCACAGTCCTAACTAAACTGTCTTAGTGTTAATCCTATTATTATTATGCCTGAAGAGCAATTAGATGAGACATTAGAAGGGAAATTTGAGGATATGGTTACAGCACTTAGGAAATTGATGGGGTCGCTAGATGACATAATTAATAGGAAATTGGAAGCTTTTTCTAAGAAAGGAAACGTTTTTATAACTACTCAACAACCTGAATGCTCTGGAAGGGCAGGTAACACCAAAAGGAAAAGGGGCTTCAGCGGACAATTTTGCTAAGAAAGCAGAGTAAACGGGGGGGGGGGGGGGGTAACAGTGAAGCATTTGACACTAGAGAGTGTGTTAAGTAGGACACTTGATGAATGATTTCTTGAAAATCCTTTATAAGTCGAGGAGCTGAACAGACATCTGGCAGCTTCATCAGCTAGCATAAACTGTCTCCTTCAGAACTATACAT
This sequence comes from Lissotriton vulgaris, assembly GCF_964263255.1. Lineage (NCBI taxonomy): Eukaryota > Metazoa > Chordata > Amphibia > Caudata > Salamandridae > Lissotriton > Lissotriton vulgaris. Next base: position 1,804,994,017 of record NC_141687.1, on the reverse strand, counting down.
TCTAAATGACAGCAAGGAATTCTATATGACACAAAGTAATTCTACACTAAACTACATCATTTAGAATGTACAAAAGAATAAGAATACAACACATCTCCCTTCTGTCAAAATAATAAAAAATAATTTAAAAAAATGAAACTAATTATAACACAATAGTATATATCTAGTTTAAATAAATGATGATATTAAGGAGTAAACATTTGTTGCAAATACATTTGTTGCAAAAAGAATCATTTGTTGCTAACAATAAAATCCTTCAACCATGAAGGAGCCATCCTCTTCCTCAACGAATGACGATGACAATTAGAATCATCACTCAAAGTAAAATCACAGATGTTGAAGTAGCATTAGTATCAGATACAATATCATGAAAATTTGAAGCTTCACCATTCACCTGACAATTAGATACCATATTAGAACATTGAACACCTAAATCATCTGGCATCCAATAACGGTAAGCTAAGGAATCTGAAAAAAATAGGTTTACACTTGGCAATTCTAGATAAATTCCAAACCTTACCATCATTAGCTCTGACAGCATTAAGTAGCACTTCAACTACTTGGGTAGGTTCAGAAAATGTTGATTCACCTTTGCGAATCCATCCAGCTTTTTTAATTCGTACCCAATCACCAATATTATTTACAACTTCCTTGGTACCATGCTTAGTATCATAGTAAGACTTGCATCTATTATGCATGAGTTCCATACGTGAGCAAACTTCATCCTTTGACCAAGGTTGTACATTGTTAGAAAATAACCATGTGGTGATAGCTTTAATGCGAGGATTCCTACCTTTCATGAGTTCAAAAGGTGAAAGTCCTGTAGATTCATTGACAGTAACACGGTAATTCCACACTATTTTCCCAATTGGAGTAGGCCAATCAAACTGAATTGTGTTTTTTAAAACTCTATTAAACCTCTCCACCATTCCATTTCCCCTGGGGTTATAAAGAGAAGTGGATACCTTGCTGGACCGGTTGTTGCCGTGGTCTTTCCTTCACGCCTGGACCCTTCCTTCCTTGCCAGCGCAGCTCCTTGCCGTGTGGTGCGAGGCGCTTTGAACAGAGAGGGGCGCCGTTTCCTGTAATTGGATTTCCTGCACAGGGGAGAAAGAACAGGCAGGCTCAGGGCTGCGAGCGGACCCGTAGGGACTCTAACTTCCAGGAGTCCCTGCGCGCGGTCAACCCTCTACACCTGGGTCGCTCTCCCTGACCGCCACGCCCCCTGCCCCAGCAGTGAAAGCAGCCTCCGAGTAGATCGTCGTGGGATACCTTGCTGGACTGGTTGTTGCCGTGGTCTTTCCTTCACGCCTGGACCCTTCCTTCCTTGCCAGCGCAGCTCCTTGCCGTGTGGTGCGAGGCGCTTTGAACAGAGAGGGGCGCCGTTTCCTGTAATTTGATTTCCTGCACAGGGGAGAAAGAACAGGCAGGCTCAGGGCTGCGAGCGGACCCGCAGGGACTCTAACTTCCAGGAGTCCCTGCGCGCGGTCAACCCTCTACACCTGGGTCGCTCTCCCTGACCGCCACGCCCCCTACCCCACCTTCCCCTCTATAATAGCGCACCGTGTTCCCGCTGCGCGGGAGCGCGCGGGAGGGCGCCGGGAGAAGCCCGGGACAAGGGCGGGACCGTTTGTGGCCGTTCGTGACCCGGAGTGACCGGACCGGGCCACCCCTCTAACCTGTGCGATTCTCCATTTTTAAGGACTATGGCTGGCAGAGACAATAGGATCAAATCCTCCCTAACTGGTAGCCTGTCAACCGCCGGAGGTATGGAGAAATTCCTCATAAGGGCTAATAATATTATAGACAAGGAGATAGTCATACTAGAAAAGCGTTTGTCAACTGAACTCATCTCCCTTAAACGCTCATCCATAGGACCCCTTGCTAACGCTAAAACGCCCAATAGAAACAGCGATCATTCTGCTATTACGGAGACAATATCCCCGCCTAGAGAAGATCCTGGCCCCTTGGCTACCCTAGTTACCACAACTGACATTGTGGCTGACCCTAACTGTGTCCCCGTAAGCAATAATGTCTCCCTCTCATCCCACCTTGATATGAGTACCACAGAGAACAAGAGCCAAGGAGAAAGAGAGGGTGCAGTTAGGAAACGGAAAAGAGTGTATAACAAGAAAGAAACTAAAACGGGAAGGGCTGTAAAATCTGCTAAGGTGCGGGAGGTACCACCCCAGACCACCACTAACCCCCCTGACGTCCACCTCCCGAATAGAGAAATATCCATGGAATGGGCCGTGGCCCTACTTAAATCAATCATATCCCCATTAGAGGCTAAACTGGATAGGCTATGCTCCAGAATATCCAATGTTGAGAAAACATCTGCCTCCATTTTAGCCACCCTTGGTAACCTCCAGAGCCAACATATCCCTCCGACTATCACAACCCCTTTGATCCCCGCTCCTCCCAACCCGCATCCGAATCAACTAAATATCCCCCCACCGAATACCTGCATACCAACCCATACCCCCTCTCAGCCCAATAACCCAACAGCCGATAATGTGGTGAGTCAACAACCAAGCCAATCTAACCCACCAGCTCATATGGCTGAGGGAAATCAGGGAGCACCGAGTGAGATACACAATACCCCTAGACCTAGACGGCCTGATCTTCCACCGGAGGCAAATCGGTTTACTGTCATCCTAGCCGGAGTACCACCACTAGAAACAGGGGAATCAGAAACCTTTAGCTCCCTGAAAAATAAAGTAATAAAATGGCTCAACTGGAACAGACCACTCCCGGGCCACTTACACAACGAAATTATTATGGTCAGGAGGGTTCCTTGGATAGGCAAGACCCCTAAAAACATCAATGGGGACTGCCTAACCGTTAGTTTCAGAGACCCCCGCACAGTATCTCATATATGTGCAGGTTTCAATAGATCCTTTGATTCAACCATCCAGACCCTCCCTGTTTCCTATTTCTTTCCACCAACCAATACTCGCTACCAGCCGAGAAGAGGGGACTGGACCGTTGTGGAACGGAGGGGTAGGCAACGAGCGTATGATGCCAGACCACCTAGACATCCTCAATACGCACCTCAATTCCACCCCTTCTTGGATCATAACCGCTTTGGTTGCTTAGATGGCCTAGAGGGAGTAGACTGACTACACCCCGTCTCTTCCTCTCCGGTTCAGATTTCACCCGTTATGATCCTTACTACACAATGCTCGGAAACCATTCCCATCACTCCTACCCCAGCTACTTCTACTGAACCGGACCTGATCCCTCCAGATATGACCCACACTACACCTTCTATCTCAACTACCCACACTAATAGAGTACAGGACCCAAGGCTTAAGGGATATTCATTGGTGAGCTGGAACATTGCTGGGTGGCGGCAAAAAGTTTCAGCCTTGGGTTGGAGGGAACACATTGTGGACTTTGACATTCTATGTCTGCAAGAAACGTGGTCAGTGGAAGATATTGTCTTCGATGGTTTTGTTTCATACAATTGTAATGCGGTAGAATCTGCAATGGGGAGGGCCAAAGGGGGATTGCTGATTTTATTGTCTGTACACCTCCCTATACATGTAAGGAAAAGCCATATAGTGGGGTCCCATTCGCAAATATTGGAAATATCAGTAGGCAGGGACAGAAATCTATTGCTGATTAATCATTACAATAACATCTTTGACCCTTCCAGTACCACTGTAGTAGACAAACTCGAATCTGTCTTGGATTCCATTCTCTGCAATTCGACTGTATCCTATGATATTGTTTGGGGGGGAGATTTTAACATCAGAACTTGCCCTCTCTCATATTCAACTACATGTGGATACGATGGGGAAAATGGGGAAAATCTACTACACTTTTTACACTCTCCATATGGTACTTCCCTTAACAACCTGATGTTAAAATCTGATGTATCCATCCACCAACATGCTCCTGATAATGAGGGTAACCTGGCGCCCACCTTCACGGGGAGAAACACTACCTCTATCATTGATTTCCTGATCATCTCCAACCGGGTAGCTCCCCATTGTTCGGTCCCACAGATCTTAGACCTCGGCCTGAGTGACCACAATGCTCTTACTATGGTCATATACTGTGAGCTCCATAGGGATGTATTCTCCTGTAGGGTTGTTGACGATATTATCCCATGTAGACCAAATGGGACTCGCATCAAGTGGTGTGGGGAAAAATCAGAGAATTTACATTGTAGGGTGGTGAAAGCTGGCCTAAATACGATACTCAGCTGCCTTGATACGGAAGCCCCCCCAGAACAATCTGTAAATAACTTTGAGAAGTTGGGTACCATAATTAAGCAAACCCTCACCACAAAGAAGGCTAAAACTAGACAGGATATACAGGGTTGGTTTAACCAAGCATGTACAAGGGCACTAAAAGCCCTTAAACTTGCCCTCTCCACAACCCCGAGAGACAGGGAAGCGGTCACATCTCTGAGGGCCAATTACAAAAATGAGCTCAAACTCAGGAAACAAGAACTAAGAGAAATAGCCTGGGAAGATCTGAGCAAAGCTGCAGCTCTCCGGGATAGCAAACTCTTCTGGAGTACCATCAATAGCCCATTCCTGCAAATAGAGGAATTCCCTGTTCTCACTGCCCAAGTTAGTGAAGATAGCTGGGTGTCCCACTTCTCAAGGATCTTTGATCCTATTGGAGAGTCGATTGCCAATTTCAATTCTATCTGCACTACCCCAGTAGAAACTCCGAGAATCACGATCCATGAGGTGGATATGGCAATAATGAATAGTAAAGGGGGAAAGGCTCCAGGCCCAGATGGGGTACCAATCGACCTATACAAATTCGATCCAGCCCTCTGGAGCCCATTATTGACCATAGCTTTTAACGCTGCTATGGATAACAGGACTCCCTCTACCTGGGGTGAATCCATTATTATTCCAATCTATAAGAAGGGGGATAGAGGAGAGGCTAAGAACTACCGCCCTATCTCCCTTCTGGATTCCTCACTAAAAATCTTGAGTAGGGTCCTGTTAGCACGTTTGGAAGATTGGGCCCTAGATAACCATATTCTTGCCCCATCCCAATATGGCTTTAGGAAGGGCCTTGGTACGATTGAACAATGTATCAACTTGAACCTTTTAATAGGGAAGTATACCAAGGCCAAGCCGGGATCATTATTTTTGTGTTTCGCAGATCTTTCAAGCGCATTTGATCTGGTCGACCATGCCCTGTTATGGACAACTTTACTGGGTATGGGAGCCCCCCCTGATATTATCCATTTTTTAGCCACACTTTACTCAAACCTATCTGCCCAAATTCGCTATGGTCCAGAGGGGGAGTGCACACGAAAGATTAGAGTAAGATCTGGCATTCGACAGGGTTGTGTATTAGCCCCGTTGCTTTTTTCGCTCTTCATTAACTCGGTTGAGCAAGAATTAAAGCAAATCCATGCTGATGCCCCCCAAGTAGGAGGCAACCCCATACCGGTATTACTCTATGCCGACGATACGGTCCTACTCTCTAGGACCCCTATAGGCCTTCAAAAACTGATGGACGGGTTCTACGATTTTATACAGAGAAGGAAACTCAAAATCAATAATTCCAAAACGTTTGTCATGGTGTGTGGGAAAAAGATGAAACTTTTTAAACCCTTCTGTTTCAAGGAAAACCATATTGCAACTGTTACCAATTTTTGTTATTTGGGTGTTACTTTTAATGACAGAGGATCGTGGGCTCCAGAGGAGACTAATGTCAAAGCCAGAATGGGGAAAGCATCCTCAGGCGTCTTCTGCTTTGCCTCCAAAGTAGGAAGCCGCCGTATTGTTGATATGCTGACTATATACAAACACAGATGTACCTCGATAGCATTGTATGGTTCGGGGGTGTGGGGACACTGCAATGCCAGGGCCCTGCAAATTGAAGAAAACAAATTCATCAAACGGCTGCTTTGTCTTCCCCCCTCGGCATCTACTGTTTTAACTCACTTGGAACTAGATTTGGATTACCTGTCCGATCTTACCGGACTAAGGCCATTGCTGGTATGGAAATCCATTTTCACCAAGATGGAAACTGCATTTACCAAAGATATCATCAAGGACTGTTTACTCTTGGATAAAGTTTTAAGTATCCCATGGTTAAAATACGTAGCTTCGACTGTCAAGGACCTGTTTGACATGGATTTATGTAACGACCCCACCTGTTTGAATTCTCTAAGCAAACAGGAACTAAAAAATGATTATCTTAGGGCGAAATCGGATGTGCGAAGTTATGCTACTAGAGAATATTCCACACATATTTTTCACTTGTCATTGAAAGATGATAGCCGTGGTATTCCTATGTACCTTAATGTCATCCACAGACAGTCTCATCAGTTTGTTCTCTCAAGACTGAGATTAGGTATAGTACATAACCTGGTTGCCTTCCCAACAATGAAATCTCACCCAGTTACTCCTTGTCCGTGTGACGGTCTTACCAAACAAAGCACATCGCACTTTTTACTACTCTGTCCTTTGTATAAAGCGCAACGCATTTGTTACCTCAAGCCTATGTTCCTTAAATATTCCATGTATACCACCGGTAACGCCATGAGGCTTCTTTTTTCACTTTCAAGCCCTGATATATGTTTTTTTACTGCCACTTTTATTCTGAAATCTGTTAGAGCTAGACTTAGTATGGTTTTCCCGTAAATTTATGTGCAGCGACCCCCACACCATGTGACAAGGCTATCCCTGTTTATCATTTTGTGAATCATGTATATGTAATGTTTTTAACTGTATACTTTTATGATGTTTTTTAAACATTCGAATAAAGTTATAAACTGAACTGAAGAGAAGTTGTTTTATGTGTGATCCCCAATTTCTTGAAATAACATTTGGCCTTAGTAGAAATAAATTGTACACCATTATCAGAGAGTAAACATGAAGAAATACCTTCAGTCATAAATGTTTCATCCAAAAATTGTAAAACAGAATCAGTGTCAGCATTCTCAACCATTTTGACAACTGGCCACCTTGAAAATAGATCAATTATGACAATAAGAAAGCAATTAGATCCATTTGAATCACTAATAGGTCCCATGATGTCAATGGTTTCCCAAGGATTTTTAGGTAATAACCCATTAGTCATAGGAGGATGTAGTGTTTGCAATGAATTATCAGAAATACAATCCTGCACCATTTTTTCAATTTGAGAATCACAACCTGACCACCAAAATAACCTTTTTACAATGGCTTTAGTTCTTATAATTCCAGGATGACCTTCATGACGAAGATCAATGATACATTTACGCAAACTTTCTGGAGGAATTATTCTTTCACCTCTCAAAAGAGTATTGTGAGAAAGAGACAATTCTGACCTGACCTCCCAAAAAGGTCTATTAGAATTATTCAAAAATTAATTCTTTTTTTTAGGCCAACCATTAATAACAAAGGAAGACACAGATTTGAGAAGAATGTCATTCTCATATTCTTTGTCCCATTCTTCTCTGTCAACAGCCGAAAAGCCATCATCATGGACAAAGGCAACTTGTAATTCATTACACTCATTATTCTCACACTCCTCAAGCATCATAGACATTCTTGATAAAAAATCGGCAATCACATTATTCTTACCAGGAACGTAAATTACCTTATAAATAAAATTTTGCATCCCCATAGATATCCTAGCCAGTCTCGCTGAAGCAGTAATGGCACCCTCCGTAGTTAAAATCTTTACTAGAGACTTGTGATCACAACGGAGAGTACACAACTTGCCCCAGTTAAAGGATTTGAAATGTTCCAACACCCATGCGCATGCAATCGCCTCTCTATAATAGGATACTTCTCTTCACAAGGTGACAGTGGAGTGGAGTGGTGTGGCTCACTGGTTAGAGGCGGCAGACCCGGAAGCAGGAGTCGGCCCGGGACCAGGGTTCAATTCCCGACGCGGCAGGGTCGTGGACCAGGGTCAGCGGACTCGATAATTCTCGCATCTGTGCCTACTCTAACCAGGGGTCCCACTCGGCAACTCTGGGCATTAGCTTGCCTAATCTCCACAACGGCCCCATCAACGCCGGGGATGCCTGGCTTCACCTTGGGGACTCCCAGTAGGGACCATCCCACAGGGAAAGCCAGGACGGGTTCCCCAGCGGTATACCGCGCCAGGATACTCCGGTAGTAATTGAGCGCTTTACAAAACAGCTTATTATTATTACATATTACAAAGATCTTGACGAATAAGCAATGATATATTCTTTACCTTGATTGTCTATTTGTGACAGGACAGCACCAAGGCCCTTGTTGCTAGCTTCAGTAGTGATTATACTGTTGAGTGAAGGATTGATACTATGAAGAGCAGAAGCTTGTGCAATAGCTTGTTTGATGACTCTAAAATCATTGTTACAAGCTCGTGACCAATTAAAAGTAGAATCTTTTTTTTTAAGTTGGCGAATATTAAACGTTTTTTCTGAAAAATTTGGAACATATTTGGAACAAAATTCAGCCATTCCTAAAAAGGAACGAACATTGTCCTTACAAGTGGGTACAGGAGCTTCAGAAATGGCAGATACTAGTGAAGGTTTGGGTTTAGCACCATTCTCATCTATCACTTGGCCTAGGTACGTGACACTTTTTTGAGAAAACTTACACTTAGAGTGTTCCACTGTGAGGCCTTTTTCCTCTAAAATACTCAAAACTTTTTTTAACCTTAATAAATGTTCCTCCTCATCACTTCCAAAGACGAGAATATCGTCTTGAAAAAAAGCAACACCTTGTTCTTTCCTAAACAGATGAAACATTAAACGCTGAAAAACAGCCGCAGCTGAAGCTAATCCGAAGGGTATGCGCTTATACTGAAAACACCCAAAAGGGGTGATAAAGGATGTCAATTTCACAGATTCAGGTGATAAAGAAATCTGATGAAAGGCAGACGGCAGGTCGATGGTGGAAAACCATTTAGCGTTATTCAATCTGGAAACCATTTAATTTATTTTAGTTAATGGAAATTTATCTACAACAATGTTGTTGTTCAAATGTCTTAAACCTACACAGAGACGGATTTTACCATTACTTCGTCTCGCTACAACGATCGGAGAAATCCAATTTGGTGGCTTTAATTGGTTCAATAATATCAGCAGAGACTAATTTGTCAAGTTCCTTACAAACTTCATCTGTCACTAATATAGAGATATTGCGACATTTATGTACTTGAGGAGAAGAATCTTGTTTTAACCCCTTCCATGCTCATGACGAGCTCAGCTCGTCATGCAGCACAGTGCTCGTGTGCTCATGACAAGCTGAGCTCGTCATGACCACACCCGTTTCTATTGTGGTCCAGCACAGTAGAAAAATAACTCAAGCATCCAAGAGGTTAAAATAATTTTGTGCTCAAATTCTTTAAGGTTTCCTAAATCATTACTGAAAACCTTAGGAAATTGGTTCAACATTTCTGTACCTACTTCATTGTTCTCATCTATCACTAAGACCTATTCTTTACTATTCAGATCTAAAATGATGTGTAATTGTTTATGATCAAACCATCCCAAAACTGGTGGTCCTTTTTTGGCAATATATAGTTTCCCTCTACATTTTCTACCTTTAAACTTAAAAACAAACCAGCGATAACCAATTAAATCAATGGTTTCACCTCCATATCCTTCAGGGTGAATGTCAGGTTCTAATAGCCGGCTTCCAACTTTGTGTACAAATGAGTATTCCTAAGGCTCCTCATTAATAATTTTGTAGAGGAGCCTGAATCAGCAAAAATCTTTACCTCTACCCCTCCAATTTCCATTAGGCATATAGTTTGTTACATCTCTAACATTCAGTACTAACTTATTATGTACAATCATCTCTAAACTACCATCCTTTCCTGTACCATCATCAGTACCTTCATCCATGTTGTTTACAAATTTAACGTTTGTTTTCCTTTTACAAGGTTTAGTGAAATGACCCTTAAGCCCACAATTGGTGCATTTATCTTTAAGTGCAGGATAATACGTACTATTGGCTAAATGATGCAGACTGCCACATGTGTAACATTTCGGTTTGGTTCCCACGCTTGAATTAGACTTTTTATATGAAGGTTTCATACCAAAATTGTCTTTAGAATACATAAAAGGTTTATTTTTTTTCATTTACATTCACTTTACTTACAAGCTCACAGGAACTATTGCCTTGTTTAAGAACACTTGCGCACCTACCAGAAATTTCATCTTTGCGTATAATAACAATGATATCATCAAGAGAGGAATCATCATTTATCCGAAGCCTATCTTGAATGGTTTCTAATGAAATCCTCTTGAAGAACACCAAATTTGCAATCTAACGCTAACTTTTTTAGTTCAGAAAGGTAAAGATCAACACTTTCATCTTTATGCTGTTTCCTAGAAAATAATTTATATTGGGTTACTCCAATACAAACCTCGGGAGCAAAATAAGTATCTAGATGAAGTAAGGCTAAAGCATAAACCTTTAAGTCACCTGGAAAGGAAGGTTTTGTCATGCCTTCAAATACTTTTAGTCCATCCGGACCTAAAGAATGCAAAAGTAGTCTTCTTTTTTGAACAGCTGACATTTTTCCTTCTTCATTTAAGGCATCGATGTAGTTACTGAAATAAGGTTTCCATTCAAGACATTTGAAGGGAGGTTCTATTCCAGAAACCCAAAACGGCTAAGGAGGGTTGATATTATAAGATTGATGGCTCATGGTGTAGTTCTTTAACTATTGTCTCCCAAAAAAATAAATACTATTTCATGAAGAATGAGAGAGAGAAAAACGAACGTACACTTCAGTTAAACTCTTAAAGTATTCTCAAGTAGTAGAAGTGCTCAAGGTGAATGAATAATCACAAGTAAGATGACTAAGAAGTCAATGTTCCTCACGAAGATAATGTTCTTATTTTAAAATCAAAGAGCGAAAAAAAATCAATTGCTGCCAAAATGTCGGTATAATTTACCTTTCGCTAACGTCCCGATAAAAGTTTCTGACGATCCGACCCTCTGACGTAATTCTCAGTTAGTCCGGAGAGATTCTGTTAGTCAACCACCAGGAAGCTTTGGTAATCAAAATGGCCGCAGCTTCGGGTCATGTTGCATGACCTGCCTCGACACGCACAAGTTTCGCAAGCAAACAGAGGACGGAAGCCGAAGAGATCGTTGCTAGGAGCGCGCAGGTCCGACTAGTTCTTCCATTGCTAGGGAAGGCGGTATAACTCGTAGCGCGAGCAGGTAGGCAAATGTTGACTTTTGTTATGTTATTTAAATTGCCGGTACTCACGCTTAACCAAATCCTTCCTCATCAGCAACACTTGAATCGTTAAAGGTAGGCGATGTTCCCAGATAGTAGAGAAATTTCCGGAACCTTCTCACCCAATAAATAATTTGATCAAAAATAAATCAAAAACATGATCTAAACCTCTCTGAGTGGGTGCTATGCTCCTCAACGCTGAGTCGCCAGTGTTAAGTAGGACACTTGATAAATGATTTCTTGAAAATCCTTTATTTAAGTCGAGGAGCTGAACAGACATCTGGCAGCTTCATCAGCAAGCATAAACTGTCTCCTTCAAAACTATACATTCTAAATGACAGCAAGGAATTCTATATGACACAGAGTAATTCTACACTAAGATACATCATTTAGAATATACAAAATAATTAGAACACAACAGAGTGTCTGTGACAGTTTCAGTGCTTCTGGTAATGTGGATAGGCAGGAAAAAAGGCCTGGATGTTCCTATATGTATTGAGAGCGATGAGGCTTCTGAGCCTAAAATCAATCTCTCTTATTTCTCTGATTTTGACTCCAACCACGAAGACATCAAGGTCAGCAGAAAAGGAACACCAAAACAGGCATCTAAAGCCTCCGGATCAAAGATGGGTATAGTTGATCCTTTGGGGGAGGAAATGCTTGACCCCTCACCCTTCATCCCCTGAGTGGGCACTGCCACAGCATGTCGCTGATTACATTTCTTCCTGGTTGAGAAGTGAGATTCCCAAGGAGGTGAGATCCCGGTTGAGATCCGAGTGCCCGGGCCCTTCCCTCCCTGATAAGGTTGTGATGACCGCAGAATTGGACACCAAACTAGTGGCATTCATTAATAAAAGCGAGAAAGACCTAAATGAGGGGCCTGGCCAGGGCTTGAAGTTGTGCCAACATCATCTGCTAGACTGATTGATCCCCTGACCAAAATGTTTGAGATGGTCATGGTTGCCTACGTCAATGAAACACCAATTGGTCCCAAATAATTGCAACAGTGGCCCAAAGGGCCGTCTTCCTACTGGTGAATGCCAACACTGCTGTCTTTAATGAGAGAAGAAAGAGTATTCTCCTCAAGATCAACGCCAAGTTGATTGAACTGGTGACCAAGGAAGAGGGACTGTGTCCTCTCAGGGACATCTCTTCGGAGATGAGTTCATCAAAGATATGGCTAGATATGTTGGAGTTTTTAGCTCCATATAAAAATCTCAAAAATACATCAAAAACTTTTTTCAGGATAGGGTTTTTGGTAGGGTCAGGAGAATGAGGGGTCAGTTCCTCTGCCAAGGTCAACCTTCATTCAGACCCTTCAAATGACGTGGCTCTAGGTTCACCCAGAAAGGCTTTGAGCCCCACCAGTACTTCTATCACCAAAGGCAAAGGTTCTGTGGCTGGTCCTCCAAAGAAGATTCAAGGCAAAGAGGATTTTCTGTAGGTAAGAGTTTTGATAGATGTTTCAGATGCCCCTATATAGGTGGGAGGTAGGATGGCCCATTTCTATGGTAACTGGTGGCTGATGACGTAGGATCCCTGGGTTCTAGACACTGTCAGGGGATACAATCTGGAGTTTATAGACTCCCCAGTACAGATGAAGCCACCTCGGGAAATACAATTCTCAGAGGAAGATTCAAAGTTAGCGACTCAAGAAGGAGATGATTTACTAGCAAAATGGGCAATTCAGGAGGTCTCAGGCACTGGTCCAGGTTTCATCAGCAAAATTCCTGGTGAAAAAGAAAGACAAAGGTATGAGACCTGTGATAAACCTAGAGAACTCAACAACTAGGTGTTCTTTAACCACTTCAAAATGAAAGGAATTTACCTGTTAAAGGACGTTTTGAGGAAGGGAGATTGCCTAGCATGGCTGGATCTCAAAGATGCATATTTAACTGTAGCGATTTGTCCACCTCACCAGAAATATCTCCAGTTCAGCAGAAAGGCAAGCAGTGGCAATTCTGCAGTCTCTTCAGCACCCTGGTGCTTTACCACCACCCGATAGCAGCTTGGCTTTGGGTGAGGGGAGTAAGACTAATAGTTTACCTTGACAACATACTAATTATGGGTCAGTGTAAGGAAGTAGTATTGAAACATACAAAAATGACTAAAACATCTGGGTTTTGTGATAAAACAAAAGAAGTCTTGTTTGGCCCCAAGTCAGGAAACTCCATTTCTGGGCTTTGTTGTGGACACTGTTCAGGCAGAGCTGAAGTTAAACACACAAGGTGATGGACGGAATCAAGCATCTTAGGACCGGTTTCTGGCTATCAGCCGTCATCAGCCAGGATAGCTTGACTCCAGTAGTGAGCACAGGACCCACGTCTAGGCATACTCTTCCCACATAGGGCAAACAGCAAAACACACAAGGTGATGGACGGAATGGTGCACAATGGCAAAACATTCACCTAGTCACAGATCTGGGTTTATTAATCCATTGTTATTTTGCTCACCATGCCACCCCAGTTCAGACATGGCCATATGCAAATCAGTCTTAACCCTGTGCCTCATGGGAACAGTCCTGCTCGAACTGCCTAGCCATGTCTTCCCTGGACCAAAATCAAGCATCCTAGGACCGGTTTCTGGCTATCAGCCGTCACCAGCCAGGAATGCTTGATTCCAGTGGTGAGTGAGCACGGGTCCCACGTCTGGGCATACCCTCCCACATAGGGCAAACAGCAAAACACTCAAGGTGATGGACGTAATGTTGCACATTGGCAAAACATTCACCCCCAGTCACAGATCTGGGTTTAATCCATCGTTATTTTGCTCACCACGCCACCCCAGTTCAGATATCGCCATATGCAAATCAGTCTTGACCCTGTGCGTCATGGGAACAGTCCAGCCCGAACTGCCAAGCCATGTCTTCCCTAGACCGAAATCAAGCATCCTAGGACCGGTTTCTGGCTATCAGCCGTCATCAGCCAGGATAGCTTGACTCCAGTGGCGTAGTGAGCACGGGACCCACATCCGGGCATACCCTTCCCACATAGGGCAAACAGCAAAACACACAAGGTGATGGACGGAATGTTGCACATTGGCAAAACATTCCCCCCAGTCACAGATCTGGGTTTAATCCATTGTTATTTTGCTCACCACGCCACCCCAGTTCAAACATGGCCATATGCAAATCCGTCTTGACCCTGTGCCTCATGGGAACAGTCCAGCCCTGAAGTTACCAATAGAAAAACTAAAAAAGTTACACAGGGATTTGAGGAAAGTGTTAAGGAAGAAGGAGATACCTCTGAGGGTTTTATCAAAGATTCTGGGCCTGTTATCCTCAACGATTCAGGCAATTGGTCATACTCCCAGATGATATCTCTAGATCACGAGTCATAAAAAGAGCTACTGTGGTAGCTCAGGAATGCAGAGGCATTGAACAGCAGGACCACTTTCAGAGAGGAGCTGGAAATAATGACAGAATCAGATATTAGTTTAGAAGGATGGGGAGCAAGATGTGTGAACTCATCCACAGGTAGGAATTGGACAGTTCAGGAGATGAGGTTGCATATCAACTTTTAGAATTGTTGTCAGGTTAATTTGCAATATGCTGCTTTACCCAAGAAATGATGACATGTGTGATGATCTGTATGGACAATGCGTCAGCTGTGAGGTATGTCAGCCAGATAGATGGACCACATTTCAAGGTTCTAGCAGATTTGACAAAGGACTTTTGGGAGTATTGTTTGAGCAAGGGAATTTTTGTTGGGGCTGAACATATTCCTGGTTTAACAAATGGTGTAGCAGACTGATTTTCACTGAATATCAAAGATTCCAGCAACTGGAGTTTGAACGGGAAGGTGTTTTTGAGTATTTGGGAGAGATGAGGCCCCTTTAGTGTGGACCTCTTTGCGGACAGACTGAACACCTAACTGACAAGGTTCTTCAGTTGGAGACCAGACACCCCAGGCTTGGGGAATATAGGTTTTTGTGCAGGACTGAAGGGGTTTAGCACCTTTTGCTCTTTCTCCATTTGTTATGCTGCCAAGAGTACTTCTGCAAGTATGCAGATGCATGGAAATTGTAGTGGTAGTAACCCCAGTTTGTAGGTCGCAGGCTTGGTTTCCAGTCATGCTGGAAGTGGCAAGAGTCTTTCTATCCTGATGCCGACATTCAGAGACGTAATTCCAGGACCATGGGGAGAATGTCATACAGAGTTTGCACGTTTTTATGGTTTGGAGGATTTCAAGAGACAGTGAGAAATCACAGACTTTTTGGCATCAGGAACAGGGAAAGCATATAGAATGGCTTGGAAGAAATGGGGTTGTTGGTGTATTCGACTGGCTTATGATCCTGTTTCAACTGATTTAGTCCATGTGGCTAATTACTTAACAGATTTGCTTGACACTGGCTTATTATACAAAAGAGTGAATGTCTACAGATCAACCGTAGCAGCTGGCCATTGCTTAGTAGATGGCGTATCTGTTGGTCCGAATTTACTGACCAAGAATATTATGCGGTAAACAACAACATGGACGGACCCAATAGGGGATCCAAACGTTAGGATGACACTATGTCATACACAGTAATGAGTAAAAAACCATTAGGATTTTAGAAGAACCCTCACCCTCCAACCTAGCTGGTGGCATGCTTCATCATCGGGTTCCCAGCCGAGCCGCCGAGTGCAGCCCTGCTGTGCTATGGCAGCTGAATTACAGCGTATCAGGTTTTTATGTGAGTTGGGGGGGAGTGCTTGAGGTGTGATTAAAAGTACCTCTAGGATACTCACTTTTATTGTTGAGTTCTATGGCAAGGTTAAAAACAGGGTAGGGATACTGTGAAGATATAATTGATCTTCTGTATCCCTATTTAAAAGGATGACATGTTTCAGCCACGACAGGAGGTGCAGAGGCTTTCTTCAGGACCAGAACAGAGTAAGTTTGTGAGAATATATCAGCACACACACTAAGGTGTGCTGTGGTGCATTGATGTTACCCTACTTACGGTTCCCACCATCAGAAATAGTATGAGAGTTACAGGGGATATGTAGCCATTAATGATGCCGCAGGGGGAGGACTGTTGTTGTCACACATTCATCAAGAAATCCGTCCGCCTACAATACCTAGTGTAGTCCTGCTCGGGATCCCGGCGGTTAAGAATATTATGCGTAACGTGAGTATTGAATCCCCCGACAGCGAAGTACACTTCGTTGTTGGATGTTAGACATGTCTTACAAATTTTAGCGAATTGGGTTGATAACTCTACCCTGTTGCTAAAACATATCTCTTATAAACTGACTGTTTTACTTTGTTTGGTGTCATTTAGCCGAACTACAGACATAAGGGCCCTAAATGTCCCTAGTAGGGCATTTCAGTCAGAGTGGGTTTGTTTTCATATCAAAAGGACGAAAACTCTCTCTACCACAATTTTCTACCCTTATTTTAAAACGACTGAAAGACTTTTTGTGGTTAAATGCTTGAAGGAGTATGAGAGAAGAATGACAAGTTTGAGAAATAATATTGCACAGTTGCTGGTTTCATACAGATGGCGTCATAGGGCTGTTTCATCCCCCACTTTGGCAAGATGGGTGAAACAAGTAATGAGAGAGACTGGCATGGATGCAGTAAGTTTGGAGCTCATTCCATTAGGGGTGCGTCAGCAACAAAAGCTTTAGTCCTGTGCAGTGGTTTGCATGACATCCTTAAGGCTGCAGATTGGACAAATGAAAATATGTTTAAAACTTGCTATTCAAGACCTGTTGTACATGCAATTGATAATGTGTTAAGAGCACTTTAAACTCGCATAATGTTAGCCTCCATGTCCTGACATAAAATGTAGATTTTTCACAGCCTGTTGGGAAGAAAATCTGGATTTTATTAATGACAAAGAGGCTAAGATTACCCCACTACAAAATACCCACCCTGATGTAATAATGCATGTTGTTTCATACATTTTTTCCAGGCTAAGAAGTCAGAAAATAAGATTTGGAATGATGTATTGGGAGCATTTGCCTTTTGACTCTAGTACTGTGTTTTTTATTTATCTTGTTTGCAGAGTTTGAAGAAGGAAGATGGCTACTGTTGCTGGACTTTATACTTTATTAGAATATTTTAGAATTCTAAATTATATCTAGTGTTGCTGCTGTGAGCGTGCAATAAAAGGAGTTTTGCATAATCTAAGCCTCTGTGTCTATAATAAAATCCAGATTTGTCTGCCCGCCAGGCTAAGAAAAATCGACATTCTCGCACCTTAAGGTTTTTATTTTATCAAGCCCAGAAGTATGAAAGGGAAAGACACCTGACTCTGATGCTGATAGTTAACAAAATGATATATTGTGCTGGCTTCAAGCATAGAACAGATTATCTATGTTTACTCATTAAGAAAATCTTCTTTACACAAATGGTATTTTAATAGCTGACCTATTTCTTAGTCCACTGTACTGCTATAATCTCAGTGGCAAAGCATGCTATTCCTGAATGAGCTACAAAATGATTCATATATGTCATTTACAGTCATCTATACTGAGCAAAGCAAAATCTTTTTTTTCTATTTGATATACTTAAAAATAGATTAATCAGAAGCTGTGCATTTCATTATCAAAGTGAGTCCTTTTGCTATTCTATCCATTTAAGAATATACTTTAACTTAAATTTAGCAATTCACAGCAAGATCCCACCATTTAGTTTTGGTTCTCTTAAATAAGTAACTCAAATTTATAACAGAAACTCTGTTAATAGAGGCCATAGCTTAACTATATTGTAAGAGTTTATGTGAATGAATAAAAAGAACCCATCCCTTCTCAGTAAATAAGTAAATTATGTTTGTGAATTGAAAACCTTATTAGCATTAGAGTTTTTTTCCCCTCATGATTTTTGCAAATTCAAAGAGGCGCAAATCGTACTGCCAAATAGCGCAGATGCACTGTAAGTTATCAGGATGTTGGGTTGGAAAACGTGCTATTAGTGCGGCATTCCCCAGTCTGATGCACATAAATCAGAATGCATCGCAATCTGTGAATACCAGATCGTGCGAAATCGGTATTTACAGGGGGCGCAGTATGCACCCTAGACGCAGAGCTGTTAGTCAGGATCAGGGTGTAAGTAGGGCAGGTATTATAACGCAGTATAGGCATAAGGGCGCTTCATAAACAGATACACCAGGCACAGACTCTGGATTTAAAGCACTTTACTTATTGTTTAGGCTGAACAAAAACGAGGGAAGACGAAAGTGCCATCATTAGCGCTTGCAAATGGAGAGCTCTCTATAAAATGTTATTTAGCGGTTCTAGAAATGTTATTTAGCGGATTTAGAAAAAAGCGTGACAAATCAGCTTTTCGTTGCTTTTAGTTTTTGCTAAGGAAGGTTCTCTGTGATCAGCGTTCGAAAACAAAGTCCCAAACAACAATTCATGTTTTATAATATTTTTAGGTATTTTAGGTGCAGCATTGCCGCTTGTTTTTGTTTTTCAGTTCGTGTGTGTGTTGTCAGCTCAGGTTAGAGTGAGCAGCAGAGAATGCTGCAGGCAATACTGAATCTATGCGATGCAGCGATGCAGTGAGGCAACGCGCGCGAGAGAGAGAAAGAGAGAGAGAGAGAGAGAGAGAGAGAGAGAGCAGGAGGGGGTGAGAACGAGAGAGAGAGATAGAAAGAGAGAGCAGGAGGGGGTGAGAACGAGAGAGAGAGAGAGAAAGAGAGAGGTGAATGGGGCAGTTAGCAAGAGAGGGAAAGAGTGGAACAGAACTAGAGGAAGAGTTGTGACAGTTAGAGAGTGAAAGAAGAATGTAGCAAAAAGAAATTAATGTCAGCCCTGGTCAGATAGAGCAGGGAATGGTGCTGCAAGCAATATTGAATCCTTGTCAGACAGCAAGGGAACACAAGAAAAAGAGAGGGAAAGTGAATGGGAGAGTGGGCATGGTGTGAGAGATAGGGAGGGAGGCAAAGGTGGGAAAGAAAAGGAGCAAGCGAAAAATAGAATGGGACAGTCAAAATGTTATGGGCATGATTTAATTTGTCCTAAAAATTTAGGACCATATTTATCACTTTTTCATGCAGAGCAACAAGACACCTCCCTGCACAAAAACAATCCTTTGAGGCTTTTTCCTCTTCCTACGTATGCTGCAGAATGCAGCACACGTACAAAGAAGAAGCAATGAGAAGAAATAAAGATATTTCTCTTAGTTACACCTCCCCTGGGAAGGTGTAGCATTTTGACCCATTCCCAGGTCTACAAATCATGGTAAATCTAGGAATGTGCCAAAATCCAGATGTGGATGCGTGGCAACACCCACACTCCACCTATGGAATTCCTCTCTGGGGCACAGTAACGCTCGGCAGTGACTTGTGCTGCCTTGCATTTCCCCACATTTACCAAGTACCACAGGGCCACACAGTGTAGCCTTGTGTGCAGTGGCGTAGCTAGAGCCTTTGCCACTCGTGGCGGCCCTTGCTTTTGCCGCCCGCCGGCCACGGTTTAAGATCGGGGGGCACAGGTGCTGGCGATTCTTGCATTCATTTGCCGGCCGTGATGGCCGCAGGTACAGTGGGGAGGGGGCTGACACCCCCAAGACGTATGCCGTCCAGTGCGAACCGCCCTCCCCTTGCTACACCACTTCTTGCGTGACTTGGTAAATTTCAGCTAGGTTTTGCATCACCCTTGCATTACCTTGCGTGGCGCAAGGCCCACGTAAAACTTTGATAAATATCCCTTTAATGTACAACAGGAAGTGTTTTGATATTGAACTTACATTAATGAACATTTGTTACTCTACTTGATGTGTAATACATAGATAATCCATGTCAATCTAAAAAATGTAAGTGTCTGTTAAAAGGCACTAAATAAGCTTTCTTGGGGTGCCATTGGTAAGTCGCCTATCAGGAAGAGAACAAGACTTGCTCTGAATTTTTTTCTACTGCTTTGAGTTTTAAAGAGATGCAAGAAAATGGTCTGGTTCACATAGGTAAATATAGATTTTTATATTTACTCTTTTATATTTACTGCACCATTTATGTGTTATTCACCTCTCTTTTTTGCTATTTGCCATTTTCGAGTTTTGGTTTACACTAGAGGCAGACTAACCTGGCTTCACCCATTTCAATGAAGGGGTGCAGCCTCCTACAATTGTATGTATGACTGTAAAGTTACTACAAGTAACTTTACAGCTGGGATTTACATTCTACTTAGTTGGCAAACTTTTCCACCACCGTGGAGGCCGAGCCTCTGCAATTGAAATAGAGCGCTTGCAAAAGTGGGACAATGTATTATATGTGATAAAGTACCCCCTGTTGTTGCAAATCATTTCAGAGTTCCATAACCTTACTCTGCATTTGGGCTTGTTTCTTTATGTGGTTATGGAACTGCTTCATGACTTGAAATAACTTTAACTTTAATATCTCTATATCTGTGTATATATTGTATATATTGTACTCAGCACAGAGCACTTTGTATTGCAATGAAAGAATAAAAAAAATATGAAATCAGACCGGATATGTGCTGTCTCCTATTTTTGAAGTCGAGAAGCAAAACGGAGCAAATTTAAATGAAGGAGGCTTGGGATTTGATTTCACATATCATATATCTATACTACTATTATAAAGAGAGAACTTGCACCTTTTGGCCAGGTAAACTCGGGAACCACAACGCCAATCTACACACCCGATACATCTATGAAAATGTCAGGGTGTGTAAATGGACATAGGCTATATAATTTTTTTTTTAAAAGTAAATAAAAAAAATTAAGTTTGTAAACAAAGTAGTCCCTTGAAAGTAGCGCCGGCCGGGACCTAGCGATGGCCGCTACGCGACGTGCGTGATGACCAAGGAGGAGGGTGGTGCAGTGAGGAGCGGCTGTGCAGTGAGGAGTGGCGGCACAGGTAAGGAAAGGGAAAGTGAGACTGTGTGATGCAGGGGGAGGCAAGAAGGAGGCAGCAGTAAATGAAAATGTCGGAGCGCGAGTGAGTTGGGCGGGAGGGGGGCACGAGTGAGTCGGGGCGGGAGGGGGGCACGAGTGAGTTGGGGCGGGAGGGGGGCGTGAGTGAGTCGGGGCGGGAAGGGGGCACGAGTGAGTCGGGGCGGGAGGGGGGCACGAGTGAGTCGGGGTGGGAGGGAGTCGGTGCGGGAGGGAGTCGGTGCGGGAGGGGGTGGGGGCGGGAGCGGGTGTACTGCCCCCAGCCCCCTTCTGCCCCGGGCAACGCCAGGGCGGGCTGCTAGTATATATATATGGTTCTGTGCACTCCCGCCCGGGCCCCGCCCGCCCCGACATTGCCCAGACCGCCTCGCGCCTTCCGCCCGCCTCCCGCCTCCCACCTCGCCTTTGCCTTACCTGATCCGCCCGCTCCAGACTTCACCGCCACTCCTCGCCGCTCGTCACCGCTCCTCCCCACCTGTCGTCATCACGCAGGTCTAGGTCGCGGTCAGCGCTACGTCGCGGCCGGCGCTAGTTTTAGGGGACTACTTTGTATTGAAATTTTAATTATTTAATTTACGTTTTATTTTTATTTTATGTGGCCTATGTCCATCTACACACCCTGAGGATTCCAACAATGTATTGGGTGTGTGGATTGGCGCTGTGCTTCCCGTGTTTACCTTGCCAAAAGGTTTCTGTTCTCTCTTTATACTAGTAGTATAGAGATATATATACATATATATATATATCAAAAACAAAGGTTGCCCCCAATGGAGATGTCGCTCAGAGAAGAGTTACCCCACACACATCCCCGGCGGTCACAAAGTCGCTGCTCTTGCTCATTCCCCTCATTCACCAAACGCGTTTCGGGCGGTGAGCCCTTGATCACTGGTGCAAATGGAGACATGGAGGCAGCACTGTGTCGGGAAACCATTTTATTTGAATAGAGGTACCGCATCAATGGGCCTGTTCCGGCATTGCATTGTGGTAGATGCAGTCAATATGCTAGACAAGGACCCCAGGTTATCCACAGTGCATCCAAGTGGGCGTCGCTGCCAGCGTTGCAAGTATGAAAACGGGCTGGATACAGTTCGTTGGGCACCAATATCACCCAGAGATGAGGCATCCTCTCTTCCACACGGTGCTTTTGTAAAAATCCAGGATCCGCTATGTTGAGCGGCGGGACATCTTCGCGACCGGGCTGGCCACATAACATCAAAAACAAAGGTTGCCCCCAATGGGGATGTCGCTCAGAGAAGAGTTACCGGGCACACATCCCCGGCGGTCACAAAGTCGCTGCTCTTGCTCATTCCTCTCATTCCCCTCATTCACCAAACGCGTTTCGAACGGTAAGCCCTTGATCACTGGTGCAAATTGAGACACGGAGGCAGCACTGTGTCGGGAAACCATTTCATTTGAATTGAGGTACCGCCTCAATGGGCGTGTTCTGGCATTGCATTGTGGTAGATGCAGTCAATATGCTAGATAAGGACCCCAGGTTATCCAAAGTACATCCAAGAATCCAAGAAATAAACCCACTTGGACTGAATTTTATAACGGGGGCAACTAATCCACTGGGGTTTCATGGAACTTGAAGTCAACACAGGAACTACATGACCTAAAATGCCTTGCCTGATGACGCCCATTGGGGCGGGACTGTTCAAATGAATAAAGGTGTTCCAAATTTACTGCTGCCTCCGTTTACTTTGTGCAAGCCAGTGAACAAGGGCTACGGCTTGAAACGCGTCTGGCTGTACTTGCAACTGGAAGTTGTGGTCTCCACTTAAGTTGCTGCTGCCATTGGTGTTTGTGCTGAAACCCCTTCCCCCCCCAGAGTGACCTCTCTATTGTGGGCAACCCTTCTCTTTATATATATACATATATGTATATATATATATATATATATATATATATATATATATATATATATATATATATATATATATATATATATATATATATATATATATATATATATATATATATATGGTCCAGTGGAAGGCAGGAGCCGAAACGCGTAGACCGTCCATTTGATGCACGTTACTTTTTGCACTGGTGTGTAAATAAAAACGCTGAAATTCATCTGTTGCTGTGCCGTGTTCTTTGGTCTACTAAACGTGGGAAGAAGAAGCTGTGGCAATATATATATATATATATATATATATATATATATATATATATATATATATATATATATATATATATATATATGTATATATATATATATATTTCTTTATAATGAATAAATAAATAAATAGTCAATGACATTATTTATAATATAATTGATGACATCTCAAATTACATCATTGATGTCATCACCAGCCATGTTGCAATGAGGTATTGCAATTTTACTCAAAATAATGAGAATGGAAATCCTGCAGCAGTCGAGTTATTTCTGCATGTCTTCTGGCAGGCAAGAAAAGCAGAGCAGCAGAGCTGGTAAGTACAATACTGCTCCTGTCAGTCCTTTACCTAAGATTTGCTATTTTAGTTTCCCTTAAATTGGACATTTTACTATGTTTAAAGTAAATTCTGTTGGTCAAATGTCCTCATCTCATATTGTTTGAAGGATTGCCCAGAGGCAATTGTGAATGTTTATTTCCACTTCTGTGCAACAAATTAAGAAAGCAACAACAAGTTTAAATAAGAATGTTTGGTTATACAAAAGACCATGTTATGTTCTGTATTCACCACAACAACAGTAAATACACGGGTGCCCGCATCCTCCTTGCAAATGGAGTGCATTCAACTTTGATTGACCCTTCTCTGTTCATGTCTAAGATGGCCAACATGCTTAATTGACTACTTGGTCATCGCACGTTTGGTATATTTTTTTATATGTACTTAGCAAAGGTATTATATACATTGTTTTTTATTGAATTTTACCTTTGATGGTGTTATTTATTTATTTGATATTGTTATTCATGTATATATATATACATATATAATAAAATTTCACAAAAGGAACAGTACCTGTACATAGCACAATAAGTTAGTTTGATTGTCATTAATCCATAGTGATGCATTCTAGTATAAATAGTTGCCCCTGTTCTATGAATATCAACAGTGAAGACAGACACAAAACTAAGTACACATAGATGGTTTAAAAGTGATTGGGATTTAGGTGCAGGTAATCTGTCTGGCCAGAATTTCTATTTAATGTGAGTATCCCTGCACTTAAAGTCAGCCATCCTGAGTTATTCCTCCCGGAACTGGGAGTAACACACAGACATGAGAATACGTGGCCCAGATCTACATGTATTCCACCTTTCGGGTACGCAGGTGGATGTTGGGATGTCGGTACAGCATGGCTCATCTAGGGGAGTGTTATCTGCTCCTCTGCCCTGTCCTTGTGGGGACCACACCAGAGCCCCTGGACGTGGCAATGGTCTTGCTGTTCAGATGGTGGGGCAAATCCACTTGTCAGCTCCAGGTCCTACCAGTACTGAGATCTGGTACTTCAGATCTTGGAAAAGGCCCTGTCGCTACCTCTTCTGTGGTTTGATCAGTTGAGGAAATGCATCTGGTGGAAACAGATCTGGTGTTTGCAGAGCCAGATCCACCACTACAAGATGTCTAGTGTTTCTGACTTCAAAATGCTGAGTGCATAAACTTTAGACTCAGTAAGTCTAAAGTTTATGCACTCAGCATTTTGAAGTCAGAAACACT
The DNA here is from genome assembly GCF_964263255.1 of Lissotriton vulgaris. Taxonomy (NCBI): domain Eukaryota; kingdom Metazoa; phylum Chordata; class Amphibia; order Caudata; family Salamandridae; genus Lissotriton; species Lissotriton vulgaris. The sequence goes on along the minus strand of NC_141687.1, from coordinate 1,804,969,340 downwards.
AGACATCTTGTAGTGGTGGAGCTGGCTCTGCAATTTTCCGAATTGAGCCCTATGTCTACTTCAACCCACAGGTCAGGCTGTTAAAAATCGCTATTTTACAGCATTAGAAATGCTTGATACACATATTTACTGCTTCAGGCAACAAGCGGAGCGGTAGCCACCCATGCCATTCAAGTAGAAATTAATTACATTTCATTTTATTTTTGATCTTCTGGATGGAGGAGCATGTACAAACATCAGGTTGAAGGGAGTTCCATTGTAGAGGAGCAAGAAAGTGAAAGGTCCAGAACTTGAAAAGCTTACGTAGGTGGATTTAGAGAATCCATTATCATTGCTGGCCTACAAAGACCCCATGGTTCTAGCAGATATGGTGAATGTGAGGGTGGCAGATACAAATCGGAGTCAATTCGAGACAGAGGTGCTGATGAAGAGTGTTAATGCAGCACCTCAGCTTTGGAACAATTTAGCATGAAGGACCATATTGACATCCACTAACTGATGGCTGGGAGGCAGTTGTCTAAACATTACCGAAAGAGGGGATAGAAAGTTTCAAACGGGTAAAAGGTGTGTGTTGTCAGCAATTGAAATGAGGAACAATTGTTCCCTTGAGGTTAGGGAAGAGGTACAGTGAGAAATGAAAAGGGTCAAGGACAGAACCTTGTGGGATGCAGATTGGTTGTGAGATAAATGTAATTAGCTTCAAGTCCCAAGTGACAGTGAAAGAACAGCCAGAGAGGTTACAATAGGATACACATTTATCTGTTCATTCATTTCCTACATGCATCATATTGGTGTGTTCATTGTTTTGTTCAATTCAGACACGTTCATATTCAACTCAATGCAGAAGAACCAACATTTTCAAACGGTGATATGAGATTTACATATATAGGCATGGTTGGTTTGCACCCAATTTCTTCTCATTTTAATGTCTTCATTTTACTCATAAATGACAATTGTGTTTTGCATCTTGCTATTATGCACAATGTAATCGCGTTGCTTCACTCCTCTTTGTAAATGTAAGCATTGATTCTACAGGCACTAAGGTCTCCTTCACCATAGTGACTTATAAAAGTGGATCATGTCGAGTAGCTTTATGTATTTTGGGTTCTTGATATGACTCTTCCCTTCTTTCTTGGTAGCATGCCCTTGTTTTTTATGGACTGTTGTTATTTCCATTTATTAGACGTAATCATTACCTACCCATATAGACCATTATCACCAGAAGATCTCTCAAATAAACATGAGTTCAACAAGAGGCCAACTGAGATATGTGGTGTTTAGTTTGACAAGAACAGAAATAGTCAATATTTATAAATGCTAAGCCCTAAAGAATGGAAAATATCAAATTCACAAGTTTTTAAAGTTCTGCAATAGCCACATTACTCACTCCTATGATTGATCGAAAATATAGAGGTTCACCACTTAATCGTATGTATATCAAAACCAATGCAGAACTGCCAGGAAGATGTCTGAAAACCTGTTCTCAACTACCCGAGGTGGGAAACAAAATGCTGCAGCATAGCCAGTTCCACAGTCCTACTATCAAGCAAGGAAACTAGGGAAGGAATACATAAAACCCTACAACAACTTGCATGACAGCAAAAATAAAGAGTAAATGCTATTGTTTGAAAGGGTAAACCCATAAAGAACAAATTACTACAAGTGGGGTGCGCCAGGCAATGAAGTCCAGAAGGCTGTAAGTAGTATCAAAAAATCCTTTATTTCAAATGTCGTTATTTCATATGTGTTGGACCTGCGATGGGCAAGCCCAGCACAAAGGGGGTAGCTTGGCTCAAGTGTCAAGGCAAGGGAAGGCTTTCGTGCTAAGCCGGCTCTGACCCAATAATAACTCCCTGTACAGTCACCAAAAAGAAGGACACCACACCACTGCTGTAGAAAAATACGATTCCTTTATATAAAAACTCTCTGTTGTGAATAGGGTTCAATTGGGAAAGCACATACACATTTCTTTTAGTCACAAATTTCTGGGTTTCAGTTTTGAAATAAATACCATAAATAATATCAGGAATAAATATCACCAATAAATAGAATAAATATCAGGAATAAATATCACCAATAAATAGATTACATATCAGGAATAAATATCACTTTTGCATAGCAGAATAAATACGTGTTCATTTAACTAAACAAACACATGTTCATTCTGATATCGCTGCCACCAATTAAATACTTGCAATACGTTTCAGTTTGGAAAGATAACTCTTACAGTTTGTGTTGATTTCAATGATAATGCATACAGGCTTCTCTGGGCACAGAATGAGTTTTGGGACTCTTTAAGGTTCATACGGGGAGTATGCGCGTGTATCTAAAAGGCAAGGAAACACAGTGAATACTTCATTTACACTCTGCTGCCACCGGGATGAGATCTCAGCTTGCCGGTGGGGTCTAAGCGCGCCTACGGGCTTTGTCACCGCTAGCACCCAGGCGGCACCAGTTCAAAGTCTTTAGACTGACGAACGGGCTGCCGGAGAGGTCACACAATCTTCGCGCTCAGTCAAATAAATGTCAGTTCATAGTTCCTTTACAACGCTGCTCCCCACCTGAAGAAACGGGCCCACCTCACATCGGCTGCAATCGGGAAGCGATTCAGTCAGGGCACAGCACTTCTCACGCCAGCGACGGGGTTCACAGGGGCTCCACAGACCTCCCTCCGACTTTCTCATACGGGGGTGGTTCCCGCCCACAGCTACAGCTCCCGGTTCACTGGGGAGGAGCAGAGACACTAGTCCCGCCCAACGAAGGCCGGCCTTTCCACGCCCCGGCGCACCACCTCACCTTCAGTCCGCGCAGGAAGCACTCTACGCCGGTAGGGATCGGAGACGTCCGAGCTCCTCGCTGGAGGCGCCTGTCGCGAAGGGGGCACAGAAGACAATCGCGGTCACGGCGAACTTGCTCTCGCCTCGCGAAACGCGGAGTCTGTCGCGATTCACCACCGGGGGGCGGGGAGGCACACGAAATTGGCCACAGTCTCTTGGGGGTAATGAGGCACTCGCTGGGCAGACGCTGTAGGCGCAAGGTCACCGCTCACGCAGTTGACTGGAACGCCAGTCAGAATCAACGCCAATGACCTTTGCTACTCTACTGGCTGTGCTACCAGCCACCTCAGGGGTCAACAGGGCAGGTGTCAATCTGGTGTCAAGTCTGGAATCTCCTTTTTCTTCTTCTCCTTCTACTCTAAAATGGCCGCCAGGGACTGGACCTTTTATAGTCAGTGCCCTGAGGCGCTTGCACGGGCCAGAAGGTTCTAGAACCTTCTCTGGCTATGTCAATGACATGGCACTTTTGAGGTGTATTTAGGACCCTAGCAGCCACCATACTGTGGTTCTAGAGCAGCCATTTTGTGTACCTGAGGGAAATAAAGGAATTCCTGTCAGGAATGTGCGCCAGCCAAAAGGGCGCCAAAACCTCGAAAGGCCCGAGTTCATGGAGGCTCCAAGGGGAGTCACTCACATGAGGAAAAAGGATGACCACCATTTTAGGGCCATTCATACAGGTTGCCAATCCCAGTCTATAATGCCACAGGTTTCGCCAGGCACCTTGTAAATAGGTGCCAAAAACCTTGTGAGCAACTGGGCGTCAAGGAACATCTAGCCCCATGAAACAGCACATAAAAAGTCCTGGCAGACAAAGAAAAGTGACAAATTTTGGGAGGTACAGGGGAACAAAAGAAATCATAGAGGTGAGAGGACTCTCAGAAGCAGACAGGTCTAACAATATGGATAAGCAATGCTCAGCCAAGCCGTTTCATTCCCTCAAGGGGAACTTCATCAGGACTTATAGGATCATCAAGTGATATCCAAAAGTAAACTGTCCCATTAAGAATTTTCTACAGTGTATTGCGCTGGAAGCCCTTGGAGTTCTTAGAGGCATAATAAGGCCTGCATGTTGCGAACCCCTTCGGTTCCCGTCCTCCATAAAGAACAAATGTTTGAAATAATCTTTGGATATAGCTGACACCACAAATAGATAACTGAGAACAGAAACTGTATTGAGAAGACATGCCTACGTTTTCTTTACTTTTTTCCCACCATACCCATCCCTCGCACCAATGCTTTTTTTGCTCAATTACGCGGCCTCCTTATCAGGTTGAACTGGGCTGGCCGCAGGCCCCGGGTTGCCTGGGACACCCTCACACTTCCATATGCACGGGGAGGGTTTGCAGTTCCGAACCCTCAACTATACTTCCTGTTCGCGCAGGCCCACTTTGCAAACCATTGGTTCTACCCAGATGATCGCATACCATAAACGAAACTGGACAAGGAACTGGCTGCCCCGACTCCTCTTGCGTCGTTGCTCCCTAAGGGAATCCTCCTTGACTCGCAGGTTATTCAGCCCTTGTCTACTACGTGTTGGGCTTGGCGTGAGCTCAACCTGTTACTGGGGTCCTGTCCTCTGTACTCATCCGCCCTTCCACTCACCCACAATTTGTCTCTAACCTTTACCACTGAAAAGTTGGTCCTAGCCTCTCTTTCCAAATTGGGCTTAGATACCTTTGGCTCCCTATTCCCAGACGGGCAGGCACATAAATTGTCTGATTAGACGCAGCTTCCAGGGCTGCTGGTAATATTTTACCAGCAGGTAAATGAAAGAATGAGTGCAGTTAATCACGTTTGTCAGAGTAATGTAGATTAAATAACATAATATGCAAGTCTGTCAAGGACTGGATGCTAAGAAAGTCTGTTGAGTCCCCTTCTTGACTGCCCGAGGAAAGGGTGACTCTGCCCAGTAGCCACGGTGCCACCCTGCACAGAATAGTACATGTGAAAGGTGTCAGCTCAAGATAAGAGTGTCTCAGTTAAATGATAAATAATAATAATAATTACGTATTTGTATAGCGCACGACTACCCGGAGGCATCTCAGCGCTTGTACGAATACCGCTAAGGAACCCTTCCTGGCCTTTCCCTGTGAAGTACCCACTCCTGGGCTACCCCAAGGTGAAGCCAGGCATCCTAGCGTTGTTGGGGCTGTTGTGGAGATTAAGCAAGCTATTGCCCAGAGTTGCAGAGTGGGACTCATGATTAGAATAGGCAACGAGGCGAGAATTATCAGGTCCGAGGAAATTGAGCCCAAAACCCGCCGAGGCAGGAATTGAACCCTGGTCCCGGGCCAGACTTCTGTATCAGGGTCTGCCGCTCTAACCATTGAGCCACACTTCTCCAGTTAGAAGGAACAACCCATCAAAGGAAGAAAGCCTCCTTGGAAAATGTGTAGCTTCTGATTGAAGATGATGAATAACAGTAAAGAAATCAGAAAGGCACCAAGCACATCCCAACATCTAGAAGGAAAAAAAAGCTAAGCAAAAATCCCCAGCATAGAATACAAATTAAGTTCTAGTTACTACATCCAAAATCTGGTACAAAAGGTGTAGCAAGAGAGCGAAGAATGTGACAAATAATAAATTAACAAATGAGTTGTGACACATCTTCTGCTCATAATTGCTTCCCTTAAACAAATTATTAAAATAGGAACTCTCATCACAGGAAAATGCTCATCATCTTGGATTGAGAACCTTGATTAAAATCCTATGGATAGAACGGGATTTAAGGAAAGGCAAATTAGAAGGGTTGCCCAGGCCCCTTTCCAGAAAGTCATGCAGTCTGTTTGCTAAATGAAGAAGCCCAGGTTTGACATTCTTCACTCCTTTCTTGAATTCCTGCTTCCCACCGCCACCCTTTAGGCCTGGTGATCTGGCGGCTCCCAACACTCCACATGGGGACCCCGCCTCTAAGATGCCAGTGCATTCAAGGCGGTGTGGATGCTCAGTCATGCGCTGATCACAGTGTCTTGGAATGCCCTGGCCTGCCCTGGAGCTCTTCTTCCCTACTTGAAGGCGCGTTGTCTTAAGTAAGTTCTTGACCCTGCTCTTTTGGCAGCAATGCAGCGAAGTCAAATGTTTGCACTATTTGAATATATGATTATGCTTCTGATCCTTGACATTTTGTGAATGATTAATACATTAACCATGCATGACAATTCATTAGTGATGTATCATTTCTCTCTTTTCCATAGTGTGTTGAATTGGCCATTGTGTAAATATGTGAAATAGTTAAGGGCATTCTTTGAATTCTTGCTTGGATGTTGATTTGGGGGACTTTAGTTGTGCAATTGCTGCCAAGACCTGGTACGACCTTCCCCCCAGCTCCGTCCAGCCCCTCGCCTGGCAGACTTCAGAAAGAGGCTCAAGGCCTGGCTCTTCGAGGGAGACACAGCGCCCAGATACCCCTATGGGTGACAGTGTTGCGCTTTACAAATGCTGTTCGATTGATTGATTGGCAATGGGGGGAAGCAAATGGAGCTCAGTGCAATCAGGCAGCTTTAATCATGAAATTGAGTTTTATAACATCATTCACTGTACCTTAAATCTTTCCCTTGCATGCGACCCTGCAGACATGCCAGAGCAGATCAGGAAATACTGCAAGCTATAACCTTTTCTGCAGTGTATATCTGCCAAGCCATCCTATGTGTGGCCGAGCTACTCTAATTAATAGGGCAGATTTAAATCGTTTTAAGTGTGAATAAATTAAACAACAAGCATTCGTTTTACATTTCGCTCTTGAGTCATCATTTCGTGAGCGCGTCCAGTAAATTGAGCTTGTAAAATGGTGCAGAGGAAACCAGCAAGGCAAGGTTTCCTGTTGAGTGTGCGACTTCTGAATAATACATGCCAACTTCAGCTCATTACTGAAAATCCATCTGACCCTGGCGATGAAAGTGGGCCTGGACTAGAGTCTTTTGTATATATGTCCCTCCGTAAGTACATGGACAATTGTCGAAGGTGCTGTGTCTACTGGTCCCTCCTGCTTCCTCCCCTTGGGTTCTTGCCTCTCACAGACATAAAATGTTCCCATCACCAGATGTATCTTAGGGGGAAAGATGACTCTTGCAGGAGTTAGACTTGTCTGGAAAACAAATGTCGGCCATGGAGGCCTTGCTTCTTCCACTGGTTAGTGAGTCCCATGCTGGCAGGTGTCTGCTCTCACCTCTGAATCGTAAAAACGATTATGCATGCGGTGTTCCGTGTTGTCATCACATTTTATTCTTGCCCAGGTACTGGATAGTTTCAGTCAGTGTATGAAGGACCACATGGTGTGCTATCCCGATTGAAAGAAAAAAGCCAAAGGAAATGGCAAAACCAATTATGTTTGATTCTTTGGCAATGTTGGTCGTGCTCCCTGGAATAGTTAGTTGTGTTTTCAGAGTGCTTTGTTTCTTGTGAGTTACGCTGCCAATACAAACCAAAACGTTTATTTAGTCAGTAGCATCCCTACTGCAAACGCGGCACATTGAAGCCTGATAAAATCAAGGATAGCAGCACCGTGTACAGAGAATGTTCTTAGTCCGGTGTCAGCAGCTTCTTTGTCCTTAGCAATACTGCGTCTGCTGAGAGTTGAGGAGAAGGATGACATTCCCCGCTAGCAGCGGAACATTACAAGACCTGACAGACTCTGACCTCTGCTTCCCAAATTCAGGTCATGCTGCATATAAAAGCTCTCTGCTGCAATTCCTATGCGATTTAGAGGGCGGTGGAAGTAACAGCCCAAGCTCATCTGCAATACCTCGGTCTGGGTTCCATTGGGCACCTGTGTGCTGTGTCTCAACCAGCTGACTAGGGTTGTAAGGTTTTTATGAAGAGCAACCCCAGGACACGGGCCGTCCCGTGGGCAATGGAAAGTGAAGCACAGTGGTGCTTGCTTCTGGTGGGTTCTCTGCCAGGGAACTGGCCCTTCCAAGGGGTACATGGATTTGGGAGGTGGGGGGCATCACACGCACTCCTTTCATTGGTTCCTCTCAGAGCACTTGTACTCTGCTGGGAGAGAATTTAGTGACAATACCGGATGAGGTCCAGCTTTTCTTCGACCTGACATCACTGGGGAAAGAACATCATAGTAAATCTGCTACAGGGGTATGGAGGGGGTCAATAAAAGCAATTATCGCAGGGCCAACTGGGCCTTTTCGGATGCAGTTTGCAGCCTTTTACTCCTGATGGTAATTTCAAGCGACAAGGAAGGTCAATTTCAGGCCATTGTTCTGAAGCTTTGTTGAAACCGATCTCCCTCTGATGAGTGAGAGTTCAGAAACCTGCACCTTTAGCTCCTAGCAGCCTCTTTGGCCTGGAGTCTTTAACAAGCAGCATCTCATGATGCGGAAACACTACCTTCCTACACTCTCCTGATTCTGCAGCCTCTTGGGCATTTGTAGGGAACCTGTGTGTCGTGCACCAGTCTGAGGACAGCTTTTTTAATGCACTCCGAGCCAAAACTCCTCCATAGATGTTCTGTGGGAACACCCACCTCCAAGGTCACCAGAAATCCGGCCAGTACCAAAGAGTCCCAGGACGCACACGCCTTCAGTCTTCTCCAGGCAGGATTTCATCAGCAAATTGGCTCACCATCCTTCCTCTGCCGTTTCTCTCCTTGACAGAGTTGTTGCCTTTTTTGGGCGCTTAAAAGCAGAGGTGGTGAGTTCGAGAATATGGGCGTCACAGGTGTGTGTGTGTGTGTGTCCTGTGTGACCAGCACAGAGCCCCTTTACCCGGGTGTTCAGCAGCAGGCCTTATTTCAAAAGGCGGGCATAGCAAGTTATCCCTTAATACGATCCAGCCAGAAGCTTTAAAATCTCTAAGGGAGTCACAACTAACTTCTCACAGAACTCATTTCTATAACTGGTTTGCATTGTAATTACACAGATGCACGTGTGTAGTGGGTTTCATTTCACATCAGTTAATTGTGTGGAGATGTATTTACTGAAAACAACGTTTCTAATTCCTTGGGGCTTACAAATTGTTTATTTTCTTTTGTCAACTCAGGTACTTAGCACGCCTTTCCTTTTCCTGACTCTCATTACCTTTTATAAGAACATCCTCAGTTATCAGCAGGATTCCATGATGTAAATCAAAATGTTGTGCAATTGTTGCTTAATACGCGCGCCCTCAGCGCTTTTCATGATTTGAATAAATAATAGATTCTACACGTCCCTAAACCGGAGAAACATGATTGTGCACATTATCTGTTAAGCAAATATTAAATAAGCTGTTGCATCATGGCCACCTTTCCTTCACACATTTATATTTAAATGTAATATTTATGAGGTCGCATATTTTCTTCCAACTAATCAATTCTGGTGGTTCTAGGTGAATCCATTATGGTGAAATTCCAATGTACCACAAGTGAATTGTATTAGACTCCCTTAATTTGCTTACAGTTTGTTTTCTTTGGACTTAGTTTCTGGCACCTACACTCTGCTGTGGTCACTATAAATCCATCCTCTCCTCACCTGACTCCCAGTGAGGATGCTCTGTCCTTGTAGGTGAACCCCAATTCCCTTCTCCTTTTGGCTGCACGAGGCTGGGTACACGGCTGGTTCACACGGCTCACCTCTGGCTGAGTAGTGCGCTTTACAAATCTTTGAACTTGAACTTGAACTTCTTCTACATGAACTTCCACATTGTCCCGGGTGGGGTAATCCAGGGCCTGGCACAGTGACTGGGGACATCACTCAGGAGCACTCCTGTTATCACCAGGCCTGTCACTGCCCACTGGCACAGTTCTTACTGATATTGGGAGTGGCAGATCAACCAGGGCTAGGATTGCTGCCAGGCAGGATGCCCGCTGGCGAATTCCATGTAGAGACCCAACTGAGGACAGAGCCAAACAATTAAAATGTCACATCTTTATGGTATCATTTTAGTCTGCATCCATTTGTTTAGTTTGCCTGTCAGTTCTACTCAACTACTGCAGAGGTCCCATTTATGCCATTTCGTGACTGCTCACATCATCCCCTAGGGGTCTTATGCTTAGTAGTTGTACATTCCACTGAAGTAATGCATGCCATGCTACACCTTTGACCTGATTTCAGGTTTTTTTTTACAGTTTATATCGAAGGTTTTGAAGCGCTTTACATGAGCACCAGTTACATTACACAAGAAAAAAACATAATTTTTTGTGTTTTAGGTACAGGGAGATTAAGTGATTTGCCCAGAATCACAGGATTTTGAGCAGATGCTGAGACTCGAACCTTGTTCCCCAGCTCCAAATTACTAAAATCCACTGTTTCAACACAATTTACATTTGCAATTACTCCATAACTTTAATTAAATTCAACATGCCATGTATTAACTGCCTAAGAATTACTCCATAACTTTTATTAAATTCAAAGTTCCATGTATTAACTGCCCAAGAGACCACCTCTCAGCAAAAATAAATGATCACTAAATTCGACGAAATATAATATACACTAAGAAGCAGATAACACGATGGGTCAACTGTCATCTAAACCACACCCAGGACATAATTGTTCCTCTAATCTTCGTGAAATTGAAAAACAAATAATAACTCTCCAAAGTAGTCAGCCTTTAAAAATTAAACAAATATTCCACAAACGAGCATTGCTTGAAAACGTTATAAATCTCTCCCAGACGAACTACTTTTTTTCCCCATATGATATAATTCATTTAAAACAGCAAATTCAAACCTATGCCAACATTTTGTATTTTTGATTGGAAATGCCAACAACAGTGTTATAAAATATCCAAATAAATATCTTGTTCCAATGGCCAAGAAATACATTCTGTATTACAGATTACGATGTTTTTTTCTTCGTCATTCTACCTTACTGGATGTGAGGGAACCCCTCTCTGTAACTTTTGGCACCAACTGGTATGCCAACCACAGGGCGAATAGGCCCGAACCATGATTACACCTATGGTCGAAAAAGCCAGGCACGCATGTAGAATTTGGCATGGCTGCCTGTGGATGCTGATCATATACCTTTATTCGAAGATTGGATAATCTCTTTGAATTTGGGCAGCAGATGTCCATTTTTAGGGATGAAATGTGCTTCGAACGCGGTTCTCTAGTTTCCAGGTCGAATTGTTGACACCTGTTTCCATTGGAACACGGACAGGGGCGGCCATCTCTGTTCCGCTGTCTTGCTTCATTGGAAGGAAAGTGTTCAATGAAGACCCATTTGCAATTGTAAATGTCATTGCAATTAATTGATGTAGTTAGCAAATTAATGTAAACAAAGTACGAAATTGTGTTGCAACTGGAATAGCCGTTAAATTAAGTCATTTTTCCCGCTGTGTTTGGTTATTTGACATGACTACGCCGGAGTGGTCGAATCGCACCAGCAGTTTTACTTTTATGGATTTTAAATTACTGTGCTCTATCGAGCAGTGAATGCATTTATGACAACTTTGAGAGGCCTGTAGGAATTATCGCTCAAAATTACCATTGATTTGTGTTCTAGGCAGCGCACAAGACTCCCAGAAAAAGGACTGAATAATCTACAGATGGCTTAAAAACCCAAAGGCAGAACACTACTGAAACTTGCTAAATCAAAAGAGTCCTATTACCCTAAAACCTGCTGCAGCTCTAAGCTATAAATCAAACACTGTGCCATATCAGTCACTAGCAGTTACTCCAATCTACCTGCCACCCACCTACACTTCAGGTGGATCACACCCGGCCACTCAAGAAATCCCTTGTAAAAGAAGGTGACTCTCATTTTTATCCCGAGCCTCCTTTTTTCACTCCTTCCTTACCTTTTCCTCTCTCATCCCCCTGCCCCCGTTTGACTACTATTCTTATACTATACTATTTGATACTTTTTTTTAATGCTGTATTGTGATTCTTGGACCATTTTTTATGTGTGTCTTGTACTTTTATGGTTTTTGAATATTGAACCGAATAAAGTATTTCTTGACTGACTTGACTACTATTCTCTCTAGCCCTTAGCGCCCAGAATCTGATTGACTACAGCTTAATACAATGTAAGCAATATACAAATGTGTAGATGAGAGTCAACCCTGCTTCTGACACAGTAAATGGGCAAGTTGTGGACTTCGCTTGGCTCATTGACAGATTGGTTAATGAGTCTGACTAGCATCACTATTTTGTATGCTTTGGTGGGCAGAAATACAGTGTGAATGACACTTAAACAGACTAATGGATGAAGAATGCTCAGAGTGCCTGCACTGGAATATTATCGGTGGTTGTATGATAGAGGCATGAACAGCTAAACCACTCACACCTCTTCAACGCAGCCCAAACCACGAATGTGTCTTAACCACGCATTCCTTTACCATGCAATTTTATGGTAAAGGCATGAATGGTAAATAGGTATGCGTAGCTAAGGTCGCCACTACTCCGACCCCTCTCCCCCCACCCTAAGCTACATACCCTCTACCTATCCCCGCCCTGAGGCCTAAAACCTTCCCTGACCCCCTCCCACTCCCGCACTGTCCCTAAAACCACCCAATCCCTTCCACTGCCCTTAGGCCTAAACACTACCCACCCGCCCCTAAGCTCTAAAACCCACCCATACTACCCATTTCCCTCCCCAACCCTGAGGTCTAAAACCCTGCCCCTTTACATACACTACCCTGACACCCCCACTGCCCCTAAAACTACCCCAACCTCCCCCCACTACCCTTAGGCCTAACACCCTAACCCCTAATTTAAAAAAAAACGACCCCAACCCCTGCATGCCGTAAAAACTACCCGACCCCCCTAGCCCTAAAAACTATGCTGACCCCCCAGCCCTGATAACTACCCAGACCGCCCAGCCCTGATAACTACCCCGACCACCACCCCAGCCCTAAAAATTACTCTGACCCCCAACCCAACCCTGAAAACTGCCCCACAACCCATACAAACTACCCCCATGCCCCAAATACCCGGCGCCAGCCCCACTTACCTCACCATGTCCCCTCTTCTTTGTCCAACATCTTTCTGCTTCTGAGTGCCACCGAGCAGCAGCTAGCCTTTAGACAACGCCTTAACCACGTCCCCTCATCCTTGTCCAACGTCACCCACAATAAAAACAAAATGATAATTACGCCCTTTTATTATCATTTTATTATTCCCTAGTGGCTCCGTAGGTGCTGGATGGGGCTGAACAATATTCAGGAGAGAAGGGGTGCCACTCTCCAAGTGCGCACAATGGTTTGGCCGGCCGTCTTGGGCCAGCCAAACAGTCATGCGCACTTTGCATGATCTTCACCAGCTGTAATGCACAGCCTGGGTGGAGAACATGCACAGGCCCCCAGTCCTTGTCTGAGTGGCCCATCACTGCTGCCCTGTAACAGATTCTACTGGGTAACATCTTCCTTACCTTGATGTAAGGTGATGTAGCCTACAGTTGACCTAAAATAGACTGAGTCTTCTAAAATAAGGACACAATGCCCTTCTGGGTTGTATAGGTACTTGGCACAATATGTATGTTCTGTTTAGCACGTGCCATGGTAGAGAAGGATGTATCATTATTCTTGCTTTGGTTTTCAATGTTGATCCACCTCATGCCTCTTTAATCAACTAGCAGACACTCCCTGCCCCTTAATCTCACCCTCACAGTTTCCTGCTTTCGCCCTTTTTGATGGTGTTCCCATCTTTCTCTTCATCCTTCCTTACCTTTTTTTGTTTTTCCCTTTTGCTCTCAGGAAATGTTTGATGAGAAAAATTAAGTGTTGGTGTCGATAAAAAGGGCCCCACCAGCAACAACAGGCTGCTGGACTGAAAGTGTTCCTATTCAGAGAAAAAGGGAAGACCAGCACTCATTCTTTTACAAACTAAGCACTGCCAGCAGAACCATTTTACGATCAATGTTCAAACCCTTGGAGCTCAGCAGAAGGCTAACTATCTGTACTGCAAGGGAGTTATGGTGTGTTTGAACTGGGTGGATACTTTCAACTTCATGAAGCAGAAAAAAACAACCCTGATAGAACTCATATTTGTGACATTAGTACTACAAACTTTAATTAGAATTGTGTAGTGTAGAACCATGTCCCTAGACCACAATACCCAAATATTTATTTTTTGTAATTTGGACAGCGCGAACAATTGCCCGTAGGCGTCTCGGCGCTAGAAACTGTGCATGTATTCCCAAAGGCTGAGCCAGTAACTATTCTTGATCAAACAGCCAGGTCTTTATTTTTCTGCGGAATTGCATCAAGGACGGGCTGTCTTTGATAGATGCTGGCAGGGAATTCCATAATCTGGGAGCTGCCACTAGGAAGCGTCTATCGCCCCAGTTGACTGTTTTTGTTATCGGAATATGCAGGAGTTTAAGGTTGTTGGATCGGAGCGATCTTGTGGAAGACTGGAACCTGAGTTGGGATTTCAGGAAGTGCGGACCATAGTTGTGCAATGCTTTATAGACTATGCACAGCGCTTTAAACTTGATCCTGTTCCGAATCTTGAGCCAATGCAGGTCCCTTATTGTCTCAGAGATTGGTGAGAACTTCGGGGTTCCAGACAGGAGACGGGCTGCAGCATTCTGGATGGTCTGCATTTTGTTGGTCCCTCTTGCTTGGGCGTTGATGAATAAGCCGGTACAGTAGTCAAGAGATGACAACACGAGGGCGCTTACCAGCGTCTTACCTGCCGTGGTTGGTAAGAACGATTCAGAAAAGGGGGTGGTGATGAACAGAGTGTCTGAATTAAGCAGACCACTCTTACCCAGTCCAAAGATCAGGGCTTGATCCATCACCGTTTTTTAGCTCACTGCACCATCCCAGCTCAGAACTTGGCTATATGCAAATTAGTCTGACCCTGGCCCATCGCATCATGGGAACAGGGCAGACCAAACTACCAAGCCAATTCTTATACTGGGAAGGAAACAAGCTTCCGGGGACCGGTTTCTGGCATTTCAGCCGTCTTCGGCCCGGCTTGCTTGAATCCTGATGGTGCAATGAGCAAGGGACTCACATCTGAGTATACCCTTCCACGCTTATGGTGGACAAAAATGATTCAGAAAAGGGGGTGGTGATGAACAGAGTGTCTGAATTAAGCAGACCACTCTTACCCAGTCCAAAGATCAGGGCTTGATCCATCACCGTTTTTTAGCTCACTGCACCATCCCAACTCAGAACTTGGCTATATGCAAATTAGTCTGACCCTAGCCCATCGCATCATGGGAACAGGGCAGACCAAACTACCAAGCCAATTCTTATACTGGGAAGGAAACAAGCTTCCGGGGACCGGTTTCTGGCATTTCAGCCGTCTTCGGCCCGGCTTGCTTGAATCCTGATGGTGCAATGAGCAAGGGACTCACATCTGAGTATACCCTTCCACGCTTATGATGGACAAAAATGATTCAGAAAAGGGGGTGGTGATGAACAGAGTGTCTGAATTAAGCAGACCACTCTTACCCAGTCCAAAGATCAGGGCTTGATCCATCACCGTTTTTTAGCTCACTGCACCATCCCAGCTCAGAACTTGGCTATATGCAAATTAGTCTGACCCTGGCCCATCGCATCATGGGAACAGGGCAGACCAAACTACCAAGCCAATTCTTATACTGGGAAGGAAACAAGCTTCCGGGGACCGGTTTCTGGCATTTCAGCCGTCTTCGGCCCGGCTTGCTTGAATCCTGATGGTGCAATGAGCAAGGGACTCACATCTGAGTATACCCTTCCACGCTTATGGTGGACAAAAATGATTCAGAAAAGAGGGTGGTGATGAACAGAGTGTCTGAATTAAGCAGACCACTCTTACCCAGTCCAAAGATCAGGGCTTGATCCATCACCGTTTTTAGCTCACTGCACCATCCCAACTCAGAACTTGGCTATATGCAAATTAGTCTGACCCTAGCCCATCGCATCATGGGAACAGGGCAGACCAAACTACCAAGCCAATTCTTATACTGGGAAGGAAACAAGTTTCCGGGGACCGGTTTCTGGCATTTCAGCCGTCTTCGGCCCGGCTTGCTTGAATCCTGATGGTGCAATGAGCAAGGGACTCACATCTGAGTATACCCTTCCACGCTTATGGTGGACAAAAATGATTGGTTGGTAAGAACGGCATGATTTTCTTGATCAGCCTGAGTTTATGGTGGGCGGTGGCTGCTATTTTGTTTGAGTGGGCCATAAAATTTAGTTTATCGTCAAAAGTCACCCCTAGATTTCTGACGGTGGGGACAGGTTTAGGTGGAGTTCCGTGCGTAGGGGGCCACCAGGTAGTTGACCATCCGGGAGAAAGATGTCCAAATATGACGACCTCCATTTTTTCAGAGTTTAGTTTTAGGCAATTGGAGGCCATCCACTCTCCGATCGCCCGCATGCCCTCTTGGAAGTTTTCTGCTACCTTTTCTCCATTCCTGTTGATGGCCAACACAAGCTGCGTATCATCTGCGTATGAGGTAAGGCTCATCCCATGGGCCTTGATGACAGAGGCCAGGTCAGACACATAGATATTGAATAGTGTCGGACTGAGGGATGAGCCTTGGGGTACCCCACACGGTAGTGACAGCTTGTCTGATTGAAAGGGCCCCAATGTGACCACCTGTGATCTCCCCGCCAGGAAGGAGGAAAGCAGATTTTTAGCCATGTGGCGGATGCCCAAGTTTTCGGCACGGTCGACCAAGATCTTGTGGTCGACCGTGTCGAAGGCTGCAGACAGATCGAGCAATATCAGTATTGCTGTACCTCCCTGGTCCCGGATCACTCTTATGTCCTCTGTTGCTTTTATTAAGGCAGTCTCGGTTCCATGGTACTTGCGGAAGCCAAATTGGGTGTTGTCCAATAATTGGTGTTTCTCTATGAACTCTGAGAGTTGTATGTTCATAGCCTTTTCCGCTACCTTAGCTAGAAAAGGTAGACTGGCTATGGGGCGGTAGTTTTTTAGTTGGTCCTTGTCCAGATTGGCTTTCTTAAGTAGGGGTTTGACCAAAGTGTTCTTCAGGGAGTCCGGGTATATCCCTGTTCTGAACATTGTATTGCAGATTGAGACAATGTCGGGGGCTAGATAGTTCATGATCGGACAAATGACTTTAAGAGGACAGGGATCTAATGCTGAGCCTGATTTAATAGTGGCCGTTATTTCCTTTATTTGTGTTTCTCCAAGCTCTATGAACTGAGATAGTTCAATATTTTTAATCCCATTGTTGGGCAGGGGTGAGTTGATTACTATTTTCGTGGAGAACGCTTGGTATATATCATTCACCTTGGTGAAGAAGAAATTGGCCAGTGAGTCACAAAAGACTTAGGATTGTGGCGGATTCAAGTCCGGTGCGTTTCCCGCTAAGACCTTAGTTATCTCATAGAGTTTTTTACTTGAGTTTTTAGCAGTGCTGATCTGTTCAGTAAAGTAGGTTTTCTTTGTCTCAACAATGAGGGCTTTATATTGTCCAAGTGCTTCCTTATAACTAGCCTTGCTTTCAGCGCTATAGGATCTGCGCCAGTGTCTCTCCCTGTTTCTGCAGAATTGTCTCTTCTTACGTAGTTCCTCTGTGAACCACGGGGCTGATGGCGTTGTTCTGTTTCTTGAGAGTTTTTTAGTTGGGGGTAGGGAGTCAGTGGCGATTCCTATCCACTCCTGAAATTGTCGTGTGGCAGAGTTAGGATCAAAGGAAAATATGAAGTTTGAAACATTTATGTGTTTTTATTGCTGAAAATACAGAATTGTTCACCTGTTTTTAATCTCACCTCGTTTTGCATTTACTTTTGTTCTACACTCGTGCTCTGCTTCATTTTGTGCACGTTGATTCCCCGGTCCACCACAGCTAACCCATGCTGTTTGTGTGGAGGGTCTTTTGCCAGCAAGGGGGTATTTTTCGCTTCCTGGTGGGACACTCACGAGCGGCCAACTTGGCAGGGTCACGCTCTAGTGCTCCTTCCATACCGGACTATTTTTAAACCCCATGGCGCCGATGCACACAGCGGGCGCGCCTCTGACGCGCCAAAGATGCACCAAAGGCAAGCCCATCTGCCCCTGTTCGTGGACGGACGGCGGCCAGGGCCAGAGAAGCTGCCCATTTTCCCAGCACCCGCAGTCACATGTATAGCCAATCAGAGCTATTCTCCCTAAGACCTCCATCTTGTGTCAATTTGTCCCCCCTGACTTCTGGAGACCCAGGGAAAGCATACTCATGCATGAGTTGTGGGTTTAGCACAAGTACTGGTTGCCCTACTAAGCATATTAAGACCTCTAAGTCAAACACTGTCACACCACCTACAGAAGTGAAATTAAAAGCATGTCTGATAAACTGCAGATCCATGCCCAAACACGCATTAGACATATATCAGTCCATCGCTGATAACAACTGGGACCTTATGTTCCTAACTGAGACGTGGCTGCGAGATGATACCTACCCCGCCCTGACACTAGCCATCCCTGAAGACTATGGCATAGTTTGTGCTAACAGGCAAGCTGGGAAACGGGGAGGGGGAGTGGCTATCATTAATAAACCTAGATGGGAGATTGTAACATCTAATCGTGATCAATTTGATTCCATCAACGGGCTGCTCTTCTGTATTAAACTCTCGGCGTCTTCTTCCAGCTCAGGGCTATTGATCTATAAACCCCCTAACTCCTGTCCTAAACACATTCCCCCTCTTGCAGACTATATCTCCCAAGCTAGTACACAATACTCCAACTTTACAATGTTAGGAGACCTGAACCTACATGTGGACGATCCTATTTGTCCACATAGTTCCAATTTTATTTCTACACTAGCAGGCTGCAATTTAACACAAGCGATGCGCTTGATTCCTTTGCCCCTTTGAAACCAGTAAAGTCATCCAGATTATCTCCCTCCGCACCTTGGTATTCGGAGGAGATTAAAACTAAAAAGTAGAATGTAAAAAACTAGAACGCAGCTGGAGACTTACCTATTCTGTGGAAAGTAAAATAGAATATCGTGCAGCACTTCTTACTGGAAAAAAAAGAGACTTTCTGGCTGACCGGATTAATAATGCAAAAAACTCCTCCAGGGAAATGTTTAACATTGTGAAATTGTTCACAGATCTACTAGCACTTACCCATACACATCCTCCTTCACAGTTACTATGCAACAAAATATCTGATTATTTTGAGTATAAAATTGCTTTGATTTACAATTCCTTCCCTACTTCACTCGATGTCTCTCCGACGATCAATGATTATTATCCAGGGCAGACTCCGCGTATTGGATTCTCAGAATTTGCTGAGATATCCCTTGAAGCCTCATTGATTGAATTGCAGAAGTGCAAATCAGGATCCCCAAGGGACCAGCCAAACAATATAGTGCACTAGCGGAGTGTCTCAATCCCCATTTAAATTCCATCTGGAATTCCTCACTCAGACAGGGCATGTACCCTGGAGCTTGGAAACATGCCTTTCTCCTGCCCATATTAAAAAATGCTAATGCTGATCCTGAAATCACTAGTAACTATAGACCTATTTCACTACTGCCTGCTCCTGCAAAGGTCTTGGAGAAACTAGTGCATCAGCCATTGGCTAGATTCATTGAGACCAACGGCCTTCTCCATGATTCTCAATCTGGTTTTCGCCCTGGTTTCAGTACGGAATATGTCTTGATTGAAATGGCTGATTCAATTCGATGGGTGGTGGATGGAGGCTCTAAGGCAATGTTAGTGCTGTTAGATCTTTCTGCAGCATTTGACATTGTCTCCCAATCCATCTTTTTGAATCGCCTAAGGGATATAGGCATTCTGGGAACGGTCTTGAACTGGTTATCATCTTTCTTATTGGACCTTAAACAACAGGTCTGAACCCATCCTTTCGTTTCTCCAGTTAAACCACTTAAGTGGGGTGTTCCCCAGGGCTCGGCATTGAGCCCGCTTCTTTTTAACATTTATCTAACTCCCCTTGCAGACCTTATCGCTAAAACTGGGATCTAGATAGCATCCTACGCTGATGACACCCAGTTATTGTTCACCTTTAGTGATGTGTCAGCAGCCTCCTTTGACCCCCTAAAAGAATGCCTCAAAAACACAGCCGTCTGGATGAACCTCAACTTTTTAAAACTTAATGCGGATAAGACCGAGGTCTTGTTTTTTAATCAACCCTCACCTCTCCTGTCAAATCTATAGTGTCCTGATGAATTTGGCAATGCCCCTTCACCTAAGGATTCAGTTAAGAATTTGGGCGTTAGATGGGACAAACTTGTATCCCTCTCGACGGAGGTTCAAACGGTTTCGGCCGCCTGCTTTGGGAAAATCAAAATCATTAGGAAATTCATCAACTATCTGCCTAATGCAACTCGCAAAACCGTGGTCCATGCGTCGATAACTTCCCACCTCGATTATTTATTTATTTATTTATTTCTGATTTTGTATAGCGCCTGGTTACACTGTCAGTGTGTCCCCGCGCTGTCAGAAGAGTCAGTTGCTCCGACAGTCAGAAACAGGACGGGCTAATCTTTAGGAAAGAGGAATGTTTTCAGTTTCCTGAGATTATGCGAATGGTCTCCCACTGGGTCTGCTCCGTAGACTCCAGATTGTTCAAAACGCCGCAGCCCGACTAGTCTGTGGTGTCCCACTCCGTCACAGCATCTCTCCTTATCTTATCTAACCTCACTGGCTGCCAATCGCAAAGTGAATTGAATTTAAGGTCCTGACATTCACTTTTGGGGCAGAAAAAGGAAGAGGGCCGGCCTATCTTAGAAAGAGACTCCAACCCTATCAACAATCAAAATCATTAAGATCTAACAACAAACACTTCCTTGCCACCCCACGGTTTTCAAAAACTAGATTGGGAGGCAGATCTTTTGAGGTGGGCGCTACCACATGTTGGAACAAATTACCCTCCCATTTACGTCTGATTCAGTCTGAACAAGAGTTCCGTAAGTCCTTGAAATCCTGGCTCGTTAGTCAGATTTACTAGCCCTTGCACATCTCCTCGCCCCGCTCTCTGTCTGTTTTCGCTCTAGGACACCCCGTTTGGGGTAGCTGTGCGCTTAATAAATGTCATTTATTATTATTATTATTATTAAACACAACACCAGCTTTTTTTATGAAAACCTGCCATCAACTTATGCAGTTAAGCACAATTTGCACATTTAGTCCTGTTACTACTATAACAAGCATATTTAAAGCAACTGGCCCGTGTGGTCTTCAAAGTACCTTTTCCAGGTGATATATCTAATGTAAGCAAACATTTTAGCCTTCCAAAACAGGGTTGTCTTGACGTGGACGCACTTCAGCTTGGATTGCAGGGCTACAGTGCTGCCTGTTATACATTTTAGAAATCGCACATGTGGATGCAGAAATAAAGCAGTCAGGAGATATGTAAGATATACAAAATCAATTGCCAGTAGATAATTTAGGCCATCACGAAAGCACATATGACAAGAAGCTTGCATCTCTGTCCCATCTCTGACACAGATCAGAGAGTAATGATAAATCTTCTACAACTTAGCTGGTAAATAATGATAGTGGTTTAACGTTTTGAACAGGGTTAATCTATTGTGGTCACACCAGTAATTTTTCTTAATCATTTATTATTCTAAACATATTCTGGTAGTTGTTTCAAATTTCCAACTGCCACTTCTCCTTTAATACACCAGCTCTATACATTCAGAGTAATTTAACTTTTATGGGTAGATGCTAATATCACATACAAAATATTGTTTTTCTGATTAAAAAAGCGATGTAAGCAATACTAGTATACACCCTCCAGCCTGTAATGAGACCATACTGGCTCCATGGATTAGAGTTGGAATGTATGTTAGCATTCTAGATGCAAAAAAATTGATATATTGTTATCATCTTGGTATAATAGCACAATAGAGCATTATGACTGAGCATGATTCATATTTGCCTTCTTCACACATAACACTGTTAAATCGTATATTTGTGCAGTGCACATTCTGCCTATTAATTAGCCTCTTATCAGTTTGTTTAGACTTTGCTCTATGTTCGTAATGTTTTCCAATAGAAAGCTATTGGGGGTGTTGTGTGTCTGTTGTGTGTCTGTGTTTTGGATGGTATGGCTTATACCCACAAAAGGACCTTCGAACCTAGCCTATGTGGAGTGTTTAATGTGCTAGTGTTGACAGTCTGTATTAGGTTCGAGAGGCCCTCTATCAGCACATTTTTGCCTAATGCAAGTTAGGGCTTGATGGCCTCCTTGCAGAGGGCAGTGGTGTTGTACACCTCTAATGAGTGGTTTGTGGCTAAAACAAGAGAACATACTAATGTGGTTTAGCTAGATGTTTTAGCTGAGGGTGTTGCTTCCCTAATGTTACTATTAGGGTATAGATATGTTCTGGAATACTAGAGCTTGTTTACAAGCTTTATTCTGTGATCCTCAGTCCTGGATGGTGCTGTCATACTGTGGTTTGGTGTAAGTCCTCTGCTCCTCTTTACGATTTTTCCATGTTCTAGATCCTGAAGTGTCATATCTCCTATATCCCCCGCTATATGCAGGATGATGAACCTCCTAGATACCAGGCTAAATAATCTTAATCTCAGTGATCCTATTGTAGTATTGTGTGAGGTTTACATTTTTCAAGGAGTCGAGCCTTCATGTCTATTGGTGCTGTAGAGTATGAGATTGCATGATGGTTTCCACCATGAATCATGTTCTAATTTGTGGAGAAGTGTTGTTTGGTTGGTTCCCATTCATGTCAATACCATTCTCTTCTAGGGTCGTTTAGGGTGTTTTATAGATGGGCATGATGATTCAACATTTGATATTGATGAAGAAAATTAAAACTTGTGAGAAATTGGGTTATTGGTTGGCTGCGGTGTGTGGGCCCTGGTCAAGTAGCAAATACAATCATTGCCAGGGTGAGGCACAAGCCAACCCTAAATTAACCTGTGCTCAAATGTCTGGCAACTACTCACAGGACGGTCAGGTTTAATTTAGAGGCATAGGAGAATTTCTGTGTAAATAGGTACTAGAAATTAACCGCGGGCAGAGAACTCTGCTCTGCCCCGTAGTATGTGGAGATTTGCCTACTCCGCGTTCCACGGAAAACACTAAGTAGGCAAATCTCCACACACTTCGTGGCAGAGCGGATTGGCCAGCCCCCGCCTCCCACCCCCCTATTAATATTTGGTTTAAAATGAAATGAAAACACTTTCAAGTAAATTAAAAGCACTTACCTGAGCTATGGCGTCCCTGGGCTGCCCTCCTCCTCTTCATCACTGTCCATGGGAAAACTGTGCATGTGCGCGCGTCCGCGTATTTTGAAATGGGCATGCGCGGACACAAGTGCGCATGCACTGTTTTCCCATGGACAGCGATGAAGAGGAGGAGGGCAGCCTGGGGACGCTGCAGCTTAGGTAAGTGCTTTTAATTTGCTTTAAAGTGTTTTTATTTCATTTTAAATCAATTGTTATTGGGGTGTGGGAGGTGGGTGGTGTAGGGGAGCTATGCAGAGTTTCTTCTCTACTCGGTGGCACTCGTGTAGCTCCACTACGCCCACTACGCCCAGGCTTCTAAATGGGTAAATGACATGAGTGACAATTAGACATTTGGTTGTAAGATTGTTAGTCTTTGTCACTTATGTTTATGTGAATATTGTTTTGTACCCTTGAAAGTGTATTTATTGGATTATAAACCACAACTAAAGAATGCACCAGTTCCTTCTCCTTTTTTTATTGTATTTGTTTGTGAATATGTAAATTGATTTCCAGAATTTATGTTTTTGAGGGCACTGTTTAGGCATTCATAACTGATATTGTAAATTTGTTTTTTTTAAATATTTAAAAAAAATCCCTTGTAAACTTTCTAAAAGAGGCACTTTCAAAATTGTAATTTAAAATCTAACTTTCCCGTAAGTTAGGATTTTTCGTTACAATTCCAAGGACACCAAACATGAATGAATTGTCCCATTTGGTAGTTACAGCTTGTTAAATGTAATAAGGTAATTCCAATGTTATCTTATGGGAGAAAAATACTTTGCACTAGTGAAACCAAGTGTAAGTGTTTTTTCACTGTAAGGACATGTAAAACATAGAAGTACATGTTCAGCTTTTTAAATACACTGCACCCTGCCATCAGAGCTATTCAGGGCTTACCTTAGTGGTGACTTATATGTAAAAAAAAGGAAGGTTTGAGCTTTGGAAAGGGTTTATTTTGTCAAGTCGAAATGCAAGTTTAAAACTGCCCAATTAGGCTGAAATGGAAGGATTGAGACATGTTTTGTTTAAAGTGCTGCTTCAGTTAGTGGAATAATCAGTGTTGCAGGCACACTAGTAACAATTAATTTAAAGGTCCTGGGCACAGGTAGTACCGCCTTACTAGGGACTTACAAGTAAATTAAATATGCCAACTGTGTTTAAGCCAATTTTACCATGCTTTAAGGAGCGAGCACAAGCACTTTAGCTCTGGTTAGCAGTGGTGAAGTGTGCAGATTCCTTAGGCAAACAAATTCGAAGTCAGCAAAACAGGGAAGTCAAAAAGTAAGAGGGAAACCACGTCCAGAACGCCAGGTCTAACAAACACCAAATAATAAACTTGAAGAACCGAAGTAGGTGTTTTGGTATACTTGTATCAAAATGGAGAGAAGTTTATTTGTAACAGACTTTCTCATCAAAGGAACTACAAACTCGAGACTGGGACCGAGGGAGAACGCACACGCTGCTTGTGATCGAAAACAAGATATTTTCGAATACCATACAAATGGGTTATGGACAACGAAAAAAACTTCCCTGATGGCCTACTGATCATGATGCATAGAAGGATTTGACTGCTATCCTTCATAATAAGGCCATTTATGCCTTGCACACCTGAAGTTCTGAATATAAAGTTTTGAGAAAAAGGATTTGACTACTGGTCTCCATAATAAGGCCAATAATGCCATTTCCACCTGAAGCTCTGAAAACATATAAAAAAAGTCTTGAGAGAAAACCATTGACAAAAACGTCCTCAATATCTTTCGCCCTGAAGAAGTCCTACGGACGAAATGCGTTGGCTACGTTTTTTTACATGAAGACTTTCAATAAAAGCAAGAAAGAAAACTTTAAGTCCTACTGAATTGTTTCTTCCAAATTACTTTTTTTACTATTACTGTGAACTGCACTTTGTGTGGGGTGCTGAACCATTGTGGTGGATTGTATTTATGTTGGGAGTCTAGGGGTATATGACTTCAGGTTCCTAGCACCCACAACAAACTTATTGTACCACAAAACATTGGATAAAGTGCAGCTTTCTCGGCCCTATACCCCTGTTCTAGTGTTCTGCATCATCAAAGGGACTAATTGGCGAAAAAACAAGCCTGATTTATACTTAACTGTTGATTACGTACTAAAGGATAACTTCCAACTGCCTTTTTTTCAGTGACAAAGGGTATTGTTTTCCTTAGGCCTCTCTTTGGCCCTATATGGCCAACAAGAAAAAGGCCCATGGCCCACGGTAAGATGATTAATCAAATTGATTGTTCTTTTGGAAAACATTATTTTGGTGGCACAAGGAAAAGTAAGCCTGTAAGTTAACAAGACACTGATAATTGTGTTGTTAATAGCTCCAGGGGTCATAGCTAAGTGGACAGTTCTTTCTCGAACTCCATTTCTGATGCTTCTGGGTGCAGAATTCCTCCTTGAAATTATATGTGAACATGATGATGTTAAAAATCTCTTTAGAAGCTAAGTGGCTGCATTCCTTCCTAAAATAAGCTATGTGGCATTGCAAATATTTAATAATCTAACCACAAATGTAAAATGAAATATATTGCGATGAAAATTCATATTTTGTTCCAGAACATTTGTAGAAACACTCTTAGGCTAAAAAGGAGGCTAAAACAAGAAAAATCTGCTGTAATATTGGATCGTTTTTTTCTACTGTTGAATACTACAATAAAGAATTGAAAGCTAACTACATTCAAGTTCAGACCTGTTCATTTGGAATGAATTTTATTAATTGACTGAAGGACACTAAAGACTATGGAAGAGACTTTTTGATGGGTGCTGATTCCACATTTTGTGTTTCCCTTTTGATAGATGGATTAGATAAATAGGCTTTCAAGAAATAAGATGTACTTTCTTCATAAGATTGTCACCATGCACTGTTATTTTGTTTGTCCCACCATGATCTCAGAGTCCTACCTAAAACTGATGTAATTGACAAGTGTTCTACCTGTTCCAGAGCAGTGGGGAAAAATCACCCAGTCAACTACTGCACATATTTCATTGAACACTCCTCCCATTTTCCCATACTTTGATTTTATGCTAAAACTTTAATGGTGTTCTGCTAGATGCTATACTGTGCTTCTTGCTTTTGAGGCATGGTTTATTGTCAAATTAACCGAAATAAACTTTTTCGATTGATTGATTTGATAGATATTTGCGTATTAGTTCCGGTATTTCAATTCCATGTTAAAAATGCAAACCAGCATTATGGCTTTTAAGGTCTGGTGTTGGCCAGGACCTTCTGATTTCACTAAAATTATATGTATAATATAGTTGCTTAAATTAGCTTTCAGATACTTCTCGTTATCCATTGGTCTGTGTCATTCACATTTTGCTTACGCCTACTACAGCACAGAGCATGGGGCAATGTGTCCGCCTATTTTAGTGACTTCATTTCATCTTTCACCTTCACTTTGACTGCATTAAGCTCTTTCACAGTGAGCACATCCACACACAGTAGTACCCTTCAGGGCCAGCGGTTTAGTTTTTACTTCAGAATTACTTGTTACCCTTGTGGTTTGAGCCTTGGGTGATAGCACGATGTTTTCTACTAGATGAGAGCACAGGCCACATTCCAGCTTTATCAGTTCTAGTATCCGGCCAATGCTGTTGTAAATTCGTTTTGAAGTGTCCTATTTCACAGCATAACAAACTGCATCCATTTGGAACTGTTCTGTATTAAGTTATTCTCTTTTCACTATGCATTCAGTACATAAGCTGTACACAAAGAATTCATAAGTGGACAATTCTTTAAGAACATTGTTATTCTGGATGCAATTTCACCAATAGTTCTTTAATAAACTTCCTCAGGAAGAAAATCAGCCTTCATCATGGTTAATTTGTAGGAATTGTAGCAATTTCTTTCTTTCCTTCTTCCTTTGGTTTCTTTCCTTCATCGTTCTTTCTTTGTTTCTTTCCTTCTTTCTGGCTTTCGTTCTCTTTTACCTTCTTTCCTTCCTTCTTTTCATTTTCTTCTTTCTTGCTTTTATCCTCTTTTCTTTCCTTCTTTCTTGCATTATTTCCTTCTGTCTTGCTTTATGTCCTCTTTTCCCCTTTTCTCTCTTTATTTCCCTCTTTCCATCTTTATATCTTTCCAACTTTTGCTTCCTTCATTCTTTCTTTTGTTTACTTCCTTCTGTCTTTACACCTTTCCTTACTTCTTTTTTCTGTCTTTCCTACCTTCATTGTCCCTTTTTGATACCTTTCTTAGCTTCTTTATTGTTTGCCTTCTTACTTGTCTTTCTTCTTTCCCTTCTTCCTTTCTTTCTTTCTTTCTTTCTTCTTTCTCAAAGGCAAGAGGTTGTCTGCCAATGGCAGATTGATTGGCGTTTTGTAGGTGTGTGTGTTAGCCAAGATTTTTTGGTTTTTAATAAAATTACATTTTTGACATAGGTACTCATAGGGGTTTTCAGCCAAACTTGTGTGTGCGGTGATGTCATTTGCATTCTTTCAAACCGACTCAAGCATGGTAGTTCCCTTCAGTGCCAGTGTTCTTTCTATACAGTAACACACATCCAGCAGCTTCCTGAACAATAAGGTTTTGCAAAAGCTGTGACAAAACAAGAGTTGCCAAAAGGTTGCCGGACAGACCTGGTAGCTTCGCCAATGCTTAATATTAATGTCTGAATAAGGACTTACTCCTTCTAAATAACGGCTGTGTTTAAAAGCAATATGTGGAGTGAATTTTATTCCATTTTTTATCTAGTGCTTGTGAGATTTTTCATTTTTTGGCCTGGTTCTGTCACTCTCAGGTTACTGTGTATTATTACATTGTGCGCCCACTAATTTACAATAGTCAGAGTGCAATATGCCTATTCTGTGTTTGACTCTGCATAATTGTTAACCGTGTGTGTTAGTCCCCGCTTTGAGGTGTGCAAAGAGTCTATCCCTGCTCCAGCCATTTATTTGCAGCACGTTGGCTGTTCCCAAATAAATTATCAGTGCCAAAGTGTCACACTAAAACCCTATTCTATCAACCAATCAGCCACAGGTTACATTTGCCAGATGCCATGCATGGTAGCAGCAATAAACTTCGGAATTAGGGCTGCATTCAGTACTTCTTTTCTCTGTATTGGCAGTACCCCTCGCACACATGCCCACCTGTGGAATATTTCACCTCTCTTGGTTGTACTACCTTCTCTGCATTAAATGGGGAGAGGATGTATCCTTACAGCTAGAGCGGTTGACGTCGAATCTGGGGAACCGTGTTTGAGTCTCGGCAACGACGCTCAACATCCTGTGATTCTTCGGGTCTAGTTCGCGCTATAAAACTCTAAAAAAAAAAAATTAAATACAGAAGTGCTTGTTTGTCATTTGTGTATTCTAGACGGTGCTTCTCAGGGGCACTTCTGATGGCTTCAGCCTTAAACTCCGTCAGCCTGTCACAGAACAGACCTCGTTTGACAATATGTATACCTTCCCATGCAGGGACATCTTAAGGATTTCCGGGGTCCTGGGCCAAACGTATTTTTGGGGGGAGAGGGGGGTGGGAACAGCTTTGAATTTATGATCCCATTTCAGCTCTTCATGCCCTCTTTGGCCAGGTCACTTTCGGTGCACAGACACTCTTGTCTTATCTAAATTCTAAATGTGTTTATATCTAATATTCAGGGATAGTGGCATGTGCTTTCAATATTTTAACTAAGCAGCAGCTCACTAATGATACAGAAAATAATCTCTGCTTCACCCTCCAATTTCTCATATGTGAGGTCCTGTTTTGATGTAAAAACCTTTATGGATGTTGCATGAAACATAAACACATTTTCTGCAAAATGTCTGTAATAGATTCCCACACATTATCTACATTAAAAAATAAATTAAAGGAGAAAGGCTTGTTTAATAATGATTCAAGGTCATCAGGGCAAGACTCTGCAGAACAGAGCTGGCTGTATCAGAGGCCCCCCTAAAAGGCTGGGGCCCTGGGCCAGGGCCCACTTTGCCCATGCCTTAAAACGACTCAGCTCCCATGTCACACAGGGTGGGCTTCCACTGAGCCTTCTGTTATTGCCACGTTAGTCAAGCACCCTGATGGGGGAGTTTCGGCCTGTACTGCAGATAGATATTGGACGCCATTAATGATAGTGCTCATAATCTCGGTAAAATACATCTCAATCTCCGAGAACTTGCTTTCTCATCTGAAGGCACAGCGCGTTATCTGCACAAGCGAGCCCATAAGCTGTATCCCTGCCAGATTGCATTGCTTGTTAATACCCCAGGCTATTAATAATTCTCCGATATGCTGCGCACGTGCCCACAGACAGATTGCAGCTTGTGCTGCGGCTGCGATGGTGGCGAGCAAACACTTTCAGAGGGTGAGAGGTGGGCTACCCGGCGAGTGTTTCACAACGGCAGTCGGCAGAGCCGTCTCTGCTGGGCTCCCTGTCCTGCACTACTACTGGGAAAGATTCTTCCACCTGGTGGTGATGGGGTCTGAACATCGCTCAAATTAAAAGTTTTATAAGGTTGAAACAAACATCGGCAACGCCAATAGGTCTTTCCCGGGTACTTTTTAATAAGCAGATGGGTAAGAGAAGGTGGAGAGAGCAGGGAGAAAAAATAGTCCCTAATATTCGCTGCAATTCAAAGTCTTGAGTCAGGAGCGGAAGGATGCAAGCCAGCCAGTCACATTATTGAGAGACCAAAATGCGTTTAGGCAGGACAAACTCAAGAATTGTGAGGAAAGCCATTGATTCAGGATCAGGGAAGCTAGGCGCACAAGAAAGTCATCCACTGACGAATATGGGCTAATCCAAAACCCCTTATAAGAACTGTAAGTGAACTAACAGCCCATGGATTATACAAATTGAAGTCATGTGAGCAAAACCAAGCAAGGCAGGCTGCTTTGATGGGCACATGGACTATTCTGTCGGACTTGCCTGAGATTACAAAAACTCAGCTATTTGTAACAGTTTGAACTGCTTAGCTGACGCATCTTCATACATCTTGAAAGTGCAGTGGCGAATTATTGCTTAGTTGTTCTCGTATCTAGATAGTGTTAAAACAAGCATTGGCATAGCCAATAGGTCTCACCTTTGGAACCTTAATAAGTGCTTAGCCATGCAACAGTTAATGTTGTTGCACAAAGGATATTGTGCTGGATAGCTAAACACGTATAAGGTCCTAAAAGCAAGACCTATTGGCTATGCCGATGCTTGTCTATAATGGCTGGTTGGGAACATGTTTACTTTATGACATTAAACGTAGTACGAGTGAAAAGCGTGGGTTAGTTACAAATTGTGTGCTGTTTTTTTCATGTCCTCATTTTCCTGTATTATTGAGGTGAAGATTATAAAAATGTGAGTATAAATGAAAATGATGTGAACTTCAAAAGCTGGTGACTATGTTCATGCCTTCTTGTGCCCCAGAATTTCCTGCAAGTTCTTGGTATCCACATTGGCTTTGGCACCCGCATCCGTGTGACTAGATGGCATCCATACCTTATATTTTGAAGAA
Organism: Lissotriton vulgaris; assembly: GCF_964263255.1. Taxonomy (NCBI): domain Eukaryota; kingdom Metazoa; phylum Chordata; class Amphibia; order Caudata; family Salamandridae; genus Lissotriton; species Lissotriton vulgaris. The sequence continues at coordinate 1,804,939,011 of NC_141687.1, read as the reverse complement.
AGATACTAGGAAATGCACAATGCCAACATTATTGTCCACTTGCCTTTGCATTTGTGTTTTTTTTAACTCCCCAATGTGGTTTTGAAAGCATCACGCTGGCCGCCGTGAGATGTTTTTTTAATGTCGCTAAATTATTATGCGTTCGAGACTTTGTCATTCAATTACAGCAGGTAGTAAAGAAAATGACTACATTCTGTAGGCAAAGAAATGAATAAAGTTTTTGATCCCTGTGCACTCTTTTGTTTAAAAAATATACTTGCTGTAGATTTTTGTGATAGCGCACACAGTTGTTACACGATGCCTAGTCGTGCCTTAGTCATACGAAGAACACTCTGTGAAGGTTAGGGTTACCTTTCACCAGCTGTGCGCTAAAGTTCAACTTGAAACTGGATAGTTTCTCCTCTATTGTTTATCCTTTTATAATGAGTTGATATCCACAATATTTTTAGATCATTTCAGATATCTTTATTGACTTCTTTTGTCTTTCCTTATTATAGATCATAAGGACATTTTATTCCATTGTCTTAGTAAATCCATATATACAAATTATTCCTCCGCCCAATGCATTTCGGGTCGGTATGACCCTTCGTCAGGGGCCTGTGGAAATGAATTAATACAGGACCTTAGCGATCACTTCAGTGGAAACAAAACATATTCACACACTGCAAATGCGTAAATATATATTCATTGCATACACATAAAGAAACAATCGCAACTATTGTGTATTCTATTGTGAAAAAGAAATGACATGACCTGATATAAGTATGAACAGTGTAAAGGATAACTCGAACATGTGAACATTAAATAATCAGTGGCGAGTGAGAACGTGATCTCGTATCAGCGTGATGAAGTAACGTATTAGAGTTGCTTCTTACGGGGGCGTAAAGTAAATAAAGACCGGGTACAGGGAGAGGGATAAAACTTACTCGAAATCTGCACGATGGAAATCTCCGCTGTGTGGATGGATAGTCTACGATTTTCGCGGGGTTTGAGAATTACAAAATAAGGAAGTTGCCGGTCACGTGGTGCGGGTAGTGATGGAAGTCGAGAAAAGACTCTCCGGTGCGTGTAGTAAACGCTATCGAGACAAGACGTGTAACAAAGATAACAATGTTGTGAAGTGTCTGCTGGGAAAGATATAAATGAAATCGTAAAAAATAAAAAATGAATAATAAAAATAAAAATAAAAATGAGAATATTGCTCAGAGGTGTATAGTTAGAAGTGTGATATAAGTGGACCGTGAGGTGAGAAAAAAACTACCATGGACATAGAAAAATACCGAAGAGAGGGTTTGGTGCGGGTAAAAATGAAATTGCATCAAGTTGGTTATATAAATGGTCACTACATATGAAACTGACATATATGATTGCAGATACATAAAAATTGTATGAGTTCAGAAAATTAACATATACATACATTACAAAAAATCAACGTGGTTATATTGAATAATGAGTCAAAGTCAAAAAGTTTTTATTTGTTTCGGTACTCGACTGAGGACCACAAATATAACATAAAACAATTAATAAAGAGAAGGTTCATCACGAATTAATATAATGGTAAAAAAGATTTTAAAAATTTATAAAAATTATAACATACAAGTTCATTAGGTGGTTGTTTGCACACTGATAATAGTTCATTTACCGATGAAATTCTGCATGTTCGGTATATGGGATCAAGATGTCTTGCACGTGCTATTACTACGTCAGAGCTAGGGCATGCAAATAATAAGTGCTCAATGTTCTGATCACCCCCTTGACAAAGAGTACATAATGGGGATCCACCGGGTGACCATCTTGATGAAAAGGTTAACACAGGTAAAATGCCTAATCGCAGCATTGTAATCGCCCTCCTTGCACCATGTGTAAGGGAAAACCCTATATATGGCTGTACATGCTTGTACTCCAATGATTCTACGAAGAGTTTGTAGGTAGATAATTTGTTACAATGTGCAAAGTCAAGATCAAAACTCAATTTAGGGGTAAAACATTTTAAGAAAAGTTTCAATTGCGAGGCTGACCAGGTGAGCAAAATGTCCGGACTAATTTTGGCCATTTGAAATACTGCAGTCATATTCCCGAAAAATGTATGCTTTGGAGCATCTAGTTCGAAATTCTCGATTTTAAGCAAGGATCTTAATGTTCCTTCTTTTGCATGGAGGAGATTATAGGCCCACCTGATAACATTAGCTACAGCTGTAGCATAAGAACTTGTGATTGAAAATTCTAATCGTAGAGCTTGGACTGGTGTGGAATCTGAGACCTTCATGATTCTTTTCAGGATTTTTCCTTCTTTATGGTCCATATAAACCCACTGTTTTATAGGGATATACTCCGTAGCGTAGAATAAAACAGGGGGGATCTTTACTCTGTATATTTTTAACAGTGAAGAAAAATGCCTGTTCCCAGTAGCAGAATAGAGTCTAGAGAGGGCCCCGGCATGTAATTCAGATTTCCTTTTTAAGTTGTTTATCTGTTTTGTATTTTTTAGATTCTTTGAGAGGATCCTACCAAGATAGGTGTATTTGTCGACCTCTTCTACTTTTCCTCCGCCGAGCCTCCAACAGTACTTAGCACTTTGTTTCCTACCCGAAAAGGCGACAACTTTTGTTTTCTTTAAATTTGGAATAAGGAAATTGTCCTTTGAATATTTATGCAAGATATCTAGAAGCTTTTGTAATCCAAAAGGAGTGAGATCCAACATCACAATGTCGTCAGCGTATAGCAACGCATGTATACTTTATGTAGCGATTTTTGGAGGCAGACTTGAACCTTGTTGTAGATGATATGGCAGGTCACTGAGGTATAGTGAGAATAGTATCGGAGCTAGAAGGCACCCTTGTTTAAGTCCATTAGCCGTTTTAATTGTTTTCGTCAAACCTTTTTCACCCCCCATTTGCACTTGACACCAAGTGTTGGTATGGAGATTAACTATAATCTGCAGCAATTGTTCCGGTATACCTAGTCTCCTTAGTTTGTTCCATAATGTTGGTCTGTCAACGCGATCAAACGCGGTAGAATAGTCTATAAATGCTGCATATACAGACCGAGATTTCCGTACTACATATTTGTCGAGAATGGTCTGGATGATTGAAATATTATCAGTGACGGAATGGTTAGGTCTGAAACCTGCTTGAAACATGGGTATTAGGCCCAGCGAGAAAGCCCAGTCTTTCAATCGATCCAATACCTCTGCGGCGAAAATTTTCCCTGTAGCATCCATCAGTGCTATTTGGCGGTAGTTGCCTGCTATGTTTTTATTCCCCTTTTTATGAAAGGGGATGATGATGCTCCCCTGCCATGACTTTGGTATTTGCCTGGCTTTAAAGATGTAGTTAAAGAGGGGTGATAGCATCTGACTCCACTCCTTGGGGTCTGCTTGCAAGACCTTGATGGGTATTTGGTCAGGGCCAGAGGCACCGGTGCTTCTTGCTTTTCGAATATGCATTGCTATAGAGATTGCCGAGGTTTTTGAAATCGGTGAATTATTCTTTTCCTTGATGTTATCGGCGCCTTTTTCATCAGACTTGGTTGGATTTGCCTTATATAAATCAGTCAAGTAAATTTCCCAATCATGCGGTGGAACCGGAATGGCTTGAAGTTTCTTTTTTGTTCCAGTTATTTTGGCGATTAGGGACCAATATTTACGCTGATTATATTTTTTTGCGGCTATTTGGATGTCAACCCAATTACGATCTTGCAATATTCTTTTGTAGCTATGTTTCTCTCTTCTTAATTGATTTTTTAGTTTATTGATTTCTGTCTGGATTGAAGGAGAAAAATTCAAGTATTGAGCTCGTATGAGTTTATTGAGCATTTTCGCAGTTTTTGAATTCCAGCTTTTGTTTTTGTTGTTCTTCTTGTTATTTCCTGATGGAACCTGTTGTAACTTGTCTAGAAGAGCACATTTAAGTTTATTGATTATGTATTCAAAATTTGTTATTGGATCATCAGAATATGTTTTCATTAGAAGTTGAGTGTGTATAATCAATGCAGATATATTGTCCAAGGTTGATGAATTCCAGAAAATGCGCCTCTGATCAGCTTTTACCAGAATTGTACTACTATAGAATATGATCTGGCTTGTAGAGGAAGGGTTGGCCAACCAATGAGTGGATAGGTGTATAAGTGTGTGATCACTCTCATCGATGAAATTGGAATGCAAATACGTGACTGTCTCCAGTAATTCCATACCGCAAATTATGTAGTCAATAATTTAAAAAGTTCCATTTCCACGTCTGGTATACGATGCCGGTGTATCTCCTTCCACATTGCCATTCATGATTATCCCGTTTAGATTAGGTAGTAGTGATAATAGCAATTTACCTCTTTTATCTGAGCGTATTCCTTTGGGAAATTTTGGAATGGATATTTCCAATGATTCTTCTTTATATAGGTTTACCCACTTTCTAATTTCGGAGTTAGAGATTTTACCATTGAGATCGCCCATGATTATATATGACAGATATAATCGATCTTCTATTATCTGGGAGATGGTTTCCATGATATCAGTGAATAGGGTATCTTGATTATTGCCAGGAGGGGCATATACATTGAAGAGCAGGATTGCCTTTTGTGGGGCTGTATTGTGTGTTTTTAAAGATACCTTAATGCACTGTAAGTTATCGGAGTTGGTCTCAATGATCTCTTGAGCCCATAAGTATTCTTCCCTCAGTAGGATTGCCAAACCACCTTTAGCATGGCCCCGGTTAGTTACTTTTGCAGGAGTATCGTAAACATAGTAGCCTTTCTGGAAGAAGGATTTTGTTGCCCAAGTTTCCTGTAGAATCAGGATGTCAGGCTGATTACTTGTGGCTTCAGTCATTTTATTCTTAGTTTTTCCAGCCATATTCCACGAGGTAATCTTCAAGCCATTGTTAAACAGTATGTTGTCGGCAATTGATGGTTTTGTTGCTATTTAATGTCTCCGAGACCCAAGCCCAAGACTTTGAGGTTTTTTTTACCTCCTTTACTTCTAAGTCTTGATACCAGACTGCCCTTTCACCGTTGTTCACATGAATTTTCAGGGTATCCTTCCCTGAATAAATTGATCCTGAATCTTCTGATACAAGAGTGTTTATGTGAAGATTTTTGGATTGCGTGCTAAAGTTTAGCCAAAAAGGATCGTTGGACCTTTTATTGGGTTTGTTTTCCTTTGGTTCCGATCTTTCAATTACATCATATCCGCATTTGTGGAGTATCTCCTTTTCGTTAAGAATGATCCCAGGAAGAACTCATGACCAAAATGATACCATCGCTATTTTGCTATTATCTTTTTTTGGGAAAATCACTAAATCTATTTCGTTACTGGTCAACGATTGTAGAGGCCGTATATGATGGAGAAGATTGATTATCCTTCCTCGATTGAGTGGTACGTTATCGGTGGGAAAAAGTTCTTCAAATTGTAATAATTTGGACGGTGTCACTTCACCACATAAGGAGATCTTATCATCATCTTCTCCTGCTCCTTTATTTCTATGTCCTATTTTTGTAAATAGAATGGTTGGAAGGTATTCATCAGCTCTTGGGCTCAATGATTGTACATTCTGTGCGATTTTTCTGTCACTGATTGCCTCTTTTTTAGTAGTATTAGGGATTGTAATTTCATCTTGTCCCTCACGGATTTTTTGGGGTGTGATAGGTTTTTGAAATTTAAGCTTGCGAGTTTTCTTTTTGTGAATGCTTCTTAATGGTTTTTTCCTCCTTTTTTTTCTTCCTTCTTCCCGAGTTTCTGTTTTTTTAGAGATTATTTCTCCTTTTTCGGCATCAGGTATGTTATTAGTGCTGTTTTCCTGATCGTCTTTGTCACAAGAATTTTTGTGCATATCAGTTTTTTTGGTAGGTTTTGAAAAAATTGGGTACTGTTTGGCAGTTTTTGAGGTTCTTCTCTGAATAATTTTTTTTAAGGAGTATGTTATGGATTCGTTATGGATTTTCAACTTTTCCTTTTTTTGTTTTTCTGTTTTTAGTGTTTCTGATGTCTGAGTACTAGAATCACGTTTTGTTTGCATCTGTATACTATTGTTGATGTTAATTGAGTTATTCTTTTGCGATTGCGTCGTATCAGATGTTTGTTGTTTTTTCGCTGCTTCGGCGGATTCTTTTTTCCTTTTTTCTTCTACTAGGAACTTTAGTATACCAATTTGAACATCTAAAGTTTGATCAGAATTTTCTAGAATATGTCCTAAAAAGGAAAGGACCGATTCCAAGATTTCCTGTAGAGAGAAAATAGCCTTTGACATTGGTGTTACGGAGTTAGCAAAATTATTATTTTTAAGTGAAAAAGGATCCAGAGAAGAATCAAGTACTAGATCTTGATCTAATGTTTTTTTCGAAAAACTATTGGAAGACTTGTCCTAATTTAGCTTTAATTCTGATTTACTTTCCCCTGACTTCAAGTTGTTTCCACGAGGATCCTCGATGTGATATGGGCTCCCAAAGCGTTTTATTGGAGTTGAGGATTTTAAAAGAATTGCCTCGTGGTCCGGGGATTGTAGATCCTGTGAAGAGTAGTTTATCTTATTATTCAGTTCAGGTTCCAGTTCGCTTAAATTTTGGGTCGGTTGAAGGTTCATAGAAGAAAGCAATTTTTCCTCCATACTTCCAAGAGGATCAAGGTTATTTTCTATTTCCGGAATATTAGTAAGTGATTCCCTTTTTGATGATAAGGCAGAAAAGTAGTTGCTGATTGCCGGGGTCCGAGTTATCCGGCCGTGTTTTATTGCTTTATCAGAGGATTTCCTGACTGCTTCCTCTGTGCCCATTCGCTTCATAAATATTGTGCGAGATCTTAATTTTTTAAAACCCATTTCACTTTCCTGGAGTAGGCCTGATGGTAATCAGTGATAATGCTTTCTCCAAAAATGTATTTGTGGTTGCTATTATAACTTCAGCCCGATTCACTGTGACCCTTTGCCTCACTCTCAGTGACTTTATTGTTGCACTTACCGCATTTGCATTCGGATGTGTTCCTTGTCACAGAATTGCCCTGTATGTGAGGATTATGGCCATAGATGTTAATAGGGTGGCCCGTCCCGTCCTTGTACGTCCCCGGACGGCCACAGACGGCCCGCCCTTTGCCCGGGCTTCGCCCGGCATCCCGCGAGACGGACCTTTTACTATGTTTATACTAGGGAGGGCAGCCGTGGGCGGGGCAGGCAGGGGGCGCTGACCGGATGTCTTCAGGTCTCGCAGGGACTCCTGGAACGGTGAGTCCCTGCAGCGCAACACCCCTGCAGCCTCTCAACGCCGCGGCAGCTGGACAGGTGATCTTTTCCTCGCAGGTGGGGGCTGAGCAGCACGAAGCGGCTCCCGCGCAGCGGGAGTGGCAAGTCGTTGGTTTTTTCGCCGGCAGACCGAGTAGGTAGGCAGAGAGGTTTCCTTCAAGCTTCAGGCACTCGGCAGGATTCTCGCTGATCTCACAGCGCAAGCCCCTTTTCTTTGGTCAGCCAGCCGTGGGCGGGGCAGGCAGGGGGCGCTGACCGGATGTCTTCAGGTCTCGCAGGGACTCCTGGAACAGTGAGTCCCTGCAGTGCAACACCCCTGCAGCCTCTCAACGCCGCGGCAGCTGGACAGGTGATCTTTTCCTCGCAGGTGGGGGCTGAGCAGCACGAAGCGTCTCCCGCGCAGTGGGAGCGGCAAGTCGTTGGTATTTTCGCCGGCAGACCGAGTAGGTAGGCAGAGAGGTTTCCTTCAAGCTTCAGGCACTCGGCAGGATATTGAATAATGATATTCAGGGAGAAAAATAGTCCTTAATGGATGCCTTCTATAAAAAGCACGAATATTCGATACGGTCATTCATTCCAATTGGTTGAAGACTGTTCAGTTTTTTTATCCAAAAGAATTCAGCTCTTAGTCTTTGTTTTGTAGGGTCCATATCGCTGCGTTGTGGGATTGCCTCCAGAACCGTGAATCTTAGTTGAGATATTTGGTGTTTTGCTTCAATCCAGTGGTTCGCAACGGTGGATTTAGAGTTTTGTAGGCGGATATTGCTTTTGTGCTCTGTTATACGCACTTTGATTTTCCTTTCCGTTTGGCCTACATATATCTTGCCGCAGGGGCATTTGATGGCGTAGATGGTATTTTTCGTGTCACATGTGCTGGTGTGTTTTAGTTCTATTACATATCCTTGAGTTGGATGCATGAATTTATTTCCCGTTAGTACATTGTTGCAGTGGGTACAATTGAAACATTTTGACATGCCTTCATAACTGGTCTTGGGATGTGGTGGATAAAATTTCTTTCAGATTTTTGGATCTTCGAAATGCGAACGTGATGCTTTCATTGTAAAGATCTTTTAGGTCTGGTTCAGTTTTTATCAAATTCCAATGAGTGTTGATTATTCTCTTGATTTTCATGGCCTCTGTAGAGAATTTTTATGTATCTGCAATCATATATGTCAGTTTCATATGTAGTGACCATTAATATAACCAACTTGATGCAATTTCATTTTTACCCGCACCAAACCCTCTCTTCGGTATTTTTCTATATCCATGGTGGTTTTTTTTCTCACCTCACGGTCCACTTATATCACACTTCTAACTATACATCCCTCATCTGAGCAATATTCTCATTTTTATTTTTATTTTATTATTCATTTTTTATTTTTTACGATTTCATTTATATCTTTCCCAGCAGACACTTCACAACATTGTTATCTTTGTTACACGTCTTGTCTCGATAGCGTTTACTACACGCACCGGAGAGTCTTTTCTCGACTTCCATCACTACCCGCACCACGTGACCGGCAACTTCCTTATTTTGTAATTCTCAAACTCCGTGAAAATCGTAGACTATCCATCCACACAGCGGAGATTTCCATCGTGCAGATTCCGAGTAAGTTTTATCCCTCTCCCTGTACCCGGTCTTTATTTACTTTACGCCCCTGTAAGAAGCAACGGTAATACGTTACTTCATCACGCTGATACGAGATCACTTTCTCACTCGCCACTGATTATTTAATGTTCACATGTTCGAGTTATCCTTTACACTGTTCATACTTATATCAGGTCATGTCATTTCTTTTTCACAATAGAATACACGATAGTTGCGATTGTTTCTTTATGTGTATGCAATGAATATATATTGACGCATTTGCAGTGTTTGAATATGTTTTGTTTCCACTGAAGTGATCGCTAAGGTCCTGTATTAATTCATTTCCACAGGCCCCTGACGAAGGGTCATACCGACCCGAAATGCATTGGGCGGAGGAATAATTTGTATATATGGATTTACTAAGACAATGGAATAAAATGTCCTTATGATCTATAATAAGGAAAGACAAAAGAAGTCAATAAAGATATCTGAAATGATCTAAAAATATTGTGGATATCAACTCATTATAAAAGGATAAACAATAGAGGAGAAACTATCCAGTTTCAAGTTGAACTTTAGCGCACAGCTGGTGAAAGGTAACCCTAACCTTCACACAGTGTTCTTCTACATTCTGTAGGCCACAGGTTCTTAGTAAGGTTGCCTCAACCATCCACCTTCCCAAGGTCGATTAAATCAGTATCATTGAGTTTGGTAATGGTGAAACCTAAATGAAATGTTGTTTTTATTTGGATGGTTGCACAGTGCTGACCCACATATACAAATACATTTGGGTGCTTTTAACTGCTTCTGGGAGTGTGACTGCATGTTTGCCCAGTGGTCATTAGAAAGGCCTGTTTTGAGCCGTTTATGTGGCTGCAGGTAACTGTTGCATTGTATGTGGTTGTTTTCCCAGTGACCTAGATTTTGGGCATCCCGTCTTAGCCAAACTGCACACAACCTTACTCATCTGTGTGCTTCTAGAGGCGACTGTATTCTGGAAGCCTCAGCTGGTTCAATATTTCTGTATATGTTTTTAAACGTAATCATTTTCACAACTTTTGAGAATTAAAGAGATTGCGTTTAAAAAAAATATGAAAAGTTAAATTAAAATTGCTGTGCCCCGAAGGGTCTGTTTAGTTGATTATACACACTTTGTTTTTCTTTATTTTCTCATACAACTGCGGCGGAGCTCAAGTGTAGATTGCATGCAGATATTACCTTTTTGTTTTTTCTGTTTATTTTTTTCAGGTTTTATGTAGCTGACAAAAGATCAGAGTCTTGTGACTAGGTTTGAAATCTGCCAAATGTTTGAACTAACATTTTCTCACCCGAGGGCCCGCCTTCCGTTTCACAGTGTGTACAGGCATGTTTTTGTGCTCCAGTCCGTTTTTGAGGGGAATGGCCGGAAATTAGATACATGTAAAGAGCGTAGTCTTTTGTTTTTTAGGCATAAATACAAGTTTGAAGTGGGTAGGTATTAAGAAAGGACAGCTTTGTCTGAAAATCTCCTTCAAAGAGACAGCACAGTGGATCTGTGAATCACTCTACAAATAAACATCTAAACAGCAGAGCAGCATTTGTGTCATTTAACTATAATCATTACGGTGGCAGAAATAACATCATAAACCCCTTACCCTAGACACCATGTCATCACAGGAAGTACCGTCATATGACTTTTGAAGCAGATAGCACCCCTATTGTCTGTCTTGTTTTAACAATCTTATTTGCAACCCAAAAATGCAGTATGGCAACAACGCCTGATGCACTGACAGCTAGCGACAAAAACTGAAATGGTGTACCTTTGAAAGATCAGAAGCGAGATAGGTTATATCACACTGGAAGCAAAGCAGTCAACAGTGCTCCAATGAGCAGTGTAATGGGAATTATGTCAACCATCAGCAATAGAGAATTGATGCCCCTGGGAAGCAGATTCTATGTCTAAACCTCTTGATGTACACGTGTGTAAGATGGAGTAGGTAGTAGGTATGCTGTATGCATCATAATGGCCAGATAGACATGTGGCATATCTAAACAAATCTATTACAAAAACATAAAAAAGGCAAGGAAAACCAGCCTTCAATTTCAAATAGATGAAGCAGATAATTCAACCAGAGAATTATACAAAATCTTGAGAAGTTTCACTAACCCCACAGCATGCGAAAGCCCTGATACCTTCTCCCAGGAGCTGTGTAATAAGATCTCACATTTCTTTGAAGATAAAATTGACATCATCTATAACAAAATACTGGCCAAACATCCCAATAATACAGAAACGGCTGCCGCCCTCTGTTCACAAACTAATTTTGAGACCTTTTCTGACATCCCAGAAATCTCCGAGGATGACACAAAATTCTTACTAAATACAATAAAAACAGGGTCTCCCCTTGACCTTCTCCCCCCTAGAGTGATGAACACACTGAGCACTGCTCTCTGCCCCGTTATCCAAAAAGTCTTGAACCTCTCCTACAAAGAAGGTAAACTCCCTCAGCAATGGAAAGAGGCAGTGGTGAATCCTATACGAAAAAACTCCATCTCCCCTTGGACAGAGCTCTCCAACCTCCGTCCTATCTCTCTGCTGCCGCTCCTGAGTAAACTGGCCGAGAAGCATGTTAACACCCATCTGTCCAGTTTCATAGAGGCGACAGGGGGCCTGGACCATTCACAATCTGGGTTCAGGCCCAACTACAGCACCGAATCTGCACTCCTCTCCGTGACCGATAACATCAAGATGTCACAGGATAGAGGAGGCTAAATGATTCTGGTGCTGTTAGACCTGTCGGCCGCCTTTGATACTGTGTCCCACAAGATCCTCGTGAGCCGTTTAAAGGGAGTAGGCATTGGAGGACAGGCCCTTTCTTGGTTGGAGAGCTTTCTGTCCGGGCGCTCACAATCCGTCAGCCTGGGACCTTATCGCTCCTCTTCACGGATGCTCACGAAGGGGGTGCCACAGGGCTCATGCCTAAGCCCCACATTGTTCAATGTGTACGTGGCCCCCCTTGCTGAGATTGTGAGAAAATATGGATTCACCCCGGTGTCCTACGCTGACGACACCCAACTTCTCTACCCTTTCCATTCCCTAAACTCCAATGTTAGGGATAATTTTGCTTAAGGCATGAGGGCTATCTCCAACTGGATGGCTGCCAACCGTCTCCAATGCAACGTTGGAAAAATGGAATTAATGCTCTTTGGAAAAGCGTCCATACTATGGTCCCCTGACTGGTGGCCCTTAGATCTGGGACCAGTACCCACCCCAAAACTAACAGTAAAGAATCTGGGGGTGAAGTTAGATCAAAATCTGACCTTGAAGGAACACGTGAGTGCAGTTGCTGGGGCATGTTTCCACACAATTGGTCTGTTAAGACGAGTCTTCCCATACTTACCAGATAACTACAGAAAGACCCTTGTGCAGACAATGGTGATAAGCAAAATTGATTACTGCAACGGGCTCCTGATACAAGCCAACAAGGATGCCATAAACCGCCTCCAGGTAGTCCAAAATACAGCTGCAAGACTGATTTTGAATGCCCCCCCCAGAACCCCCTCCAAGCCTCTGCTGCGAGAACTTCATTGGTTGCCAATACGACAACGCATCAAATTTTAAATCTGCTGCATTGTTCACAAATGCCTGTTCGGGAAAGCCCCCAACTATCTGACCCAAAAGTTACCCCTCTACAAACCTGACAGAGCACTACGGTCAAGCAATCAATTGCTAATAAAAACTCCTCTTGTAAAAAAAGCCAGACAAGGTGGCAGAGCTTTCTCTCTGGTAGGGCCTAACCTATGGAACAACTTACCCCCCTGCATTAGACAAACCCCCAACCACTCCGCCTTCAGGAAAAAATTAAAAACCAACCTGTTCCTGGAAGAATAAATAACTAACTATCAGCCGATAACTACAACTTATCTGTAACACCTTGCCACGCCACATTGCGAGCAAAAGCGCGGAGATACCCCGTACGGGGTCAATTCTTGCGCTATACAAGAAATTAAATAAATAAAATAAATAAACAAGCAATGGTCACGCGGCTGTGAAAGTGACGCGAAATTGAAAGTAATGGCCAGCGGAGGAAGAGATAACAAAAGGCAGATGGCGGCTTTAGGTCAGGAAAAGCTTGTGGGTAGCTTTGAAAAACCCCTTACTAAAGTCGAGCAAGCAGCGCATGTGCTGCTCTAGGCTCGACCTACAAAAGAGGAAAAACTGTAGACAACAGATGTCGTACTGGCTTAGATGCAGTCCTTGCCTGTACCCATCCTCATGAGGGCCTCCACACCTTCCTTCAAGGACCGAGACAGGGTGAATGGCATAGAGCCAGGTCGAGTGCCACTGAAGCAGGCTGTCTGTCTTTGTAATGGGAGCCCACATCCTAGCACTCTAAGGATACGAGGGGGGCACTTTGTAGCAGACACCCATGGGTGCTGCCCAGAGCATACTTTGACATTCTTTGCCTCCTCAAAAACTGCCCTTTTTTGGTGGGTTCAAAATTTAGACAACTACCTTGTAGGTCCAAACATTCCTCATCCCTCAAGTGGTGTTATTATCTTGTCCAATTTATATATTGGTGTCATCCACGGAGCCAGCAGGAATATACTCCATTGCATGAGGCATGCTGCCATGCAAAGCATGTTCTTTTCTTCGAGAATGGGTTAGTTGCTTTAATGGCAGCTGCACTTTCAGTTCTTTCAGTTCTTTAGAAGCCACCACAAGGTCCCTCTTGCGTAATGTGCATCATAAATAGACATTTTTGCATGCTCTGCTGTTTGTTGGAATGATACCCCTGTAAAATAATTGTAATGCACTTAGGGATGGCTTATTAGTAAGGGTTAGCCGTACTCATATAATTGTTGCTGAACTGGAAGTGTCAAATGGTTACAGCTGTTCATATAGCAATGCCTATCAGCATTCGAAACTATATGCAAAGTAGAAGTGTTAGAAGGTGGACCTCTTCCACTTTGTCTGCAGCTGGGACAAGCTTTAGAGTAGAAAAAAGGGGTCCATGGTGACTGAGATCTCCGTCCTAATATGCCTCTCTTTAAGGGAACTACTAGTACAAAAGGTAAATATGGAAGCAACAGTGCGAGGTGTCTCATACATTCCTTTGTTGTCACTCAATCAGTATTTGTTAAGCGTGACTACTCAACCACGTAGGTCTCAAGGCGCAGCAGGGGTTGGCAGGGTGGGGGGTCAGCAGGTCCTACTGAGCGCTCAGGTTCAGTCAAAGAGCCAGGTCTTGAGATCCTTCCTGAATTGGGTCAGCAACATGGATAGTCTAGTCTAGTCTAGTCTGGATATTTGTGTTGCGCAGAACATATCACATCCCGTGAGGGAGTCTCATGGCACATGCGGACAATCCCAGAGAAAAAGGTGAGAGATCATGTGAAAAGCAAGACCTAGCTGAAAAGCCATGTTTTCAACAACTTTCGGAAACTCATGTGCTCGATCGTTGCACGGATATTCAGAGGAAGTTTGTTCCATAGGAGAGGTGCCATATGGGAAAAAGCACGTCCCCCATTTCTGACTGTTTGTACTCTAGATGGCGTGAGTTGGAACTTAGAGCTAGATCTCAGTTCTCGTCCGGGCTTGTACCAAGTCAATTTTTGGTTCCAGTATTTAGGTCCAGTGCCGTGCATATGTTTGTGAACCAGACACATGGTTTTAAAAATGACTCTTTTTTTTATGGGGAGCCAGTGTAGATTTTTTAGGCTTGGAAGGGAAGGGGATCGTTTTGGAAGTCCCAAAATCAGACGAGCAGCAGTGTTTTGAACAACTTGTAGTCTCTTTATATGGCACGCATTTATGGCAAGCAGGATGGAGTTGCAATAATCTAACCTATTTATTATGAGGCCCTGAACTAGAACTTTGCATGCTTCTTTTGGTATCCATTTGAAAGCTCTGCGAAGGCTTCGCAGGATTCCAAAACAGGTTCCAACAGTGTGGTTCACATGGTCTTTCATGGATAATTTATTATCCATGTGGATTCCAAGATTGCGGACGGATTCTTTTGGGACCGGACATTCCCCCATTTCCATGGGCCACCAGTCCTGAGTCCAGTGTACACTGGCTTGACCGAAAGTCATTAGGCGGTCATTAGGCCTTAGGTGGAGAGGCAGGGTGTTTTTAGGTTTTGGCGGCAAGGTAGGAATAGGATCTTCCTCTGGTCCAGGTCTAGCAGATGTGAGGGATGGTGGCAAGGGCCAATGCGGCAGAACGTAGGTGTCTGTTGGGTACGTAGAATGAGAAGCAGTGGTTCAGGTATGCTGGTCTGGCGTCATGGAGGGCTTTATAGGCATGTGTGAGGAGCTTTAATGTGACTCTTCTGTTGACTGGGAGCCAATGGAGTTCACACAGGTGTTCGGAGATGTGGCTGCAGCGTGGATGTTGAGGACCAGTTTCTGGGTGACGGTTACGTACAGTGATTTGCTGTAGACGAGTCTGTTGCCGATGAGTGAGTGAGTGCCTGTCATTCTGGCCTCAGTGGGGATCCATCTGAAGGTCTTTTGAATGCGAAGAGTGTGGAAGCATGATGAGGAGACAGTGTTGATCTGGCGGTCATCCTGAGCGAGGAGTCCAGTATGATGCCGAGGTTTTGTGCGTGGTCCATGGGTGTGGGGTTCCTAATGCGTGGGCCAACAGGATTTTTCCCAAGCGGCGGTGTTGGATCCCAGGATGAGGACCTTGGTCTTGTCCGAGCTGAGCTTGAGGCAGCTGTCTCTCATCCAGATAGCGAAGGCCTTCACCCCATCGTAGAAGTTGTTTCTAGCGATTGTGGTTTCATTGGTGAAGGAGAGGATCAGCTGGGTGTCGGTGGCCTAGGATACGATGTTGAGTTCAAGGTTCCTGGCTTTGGCTGCGAGTGGTGCCATGTAGATGTTGAAGAGGGTGGGGCTCCGGGAGGAGACCTGGGGGACTCCACAGCGATCTTCGTGGGTTCTGAGAGGAACAATGGTAGTCTGAATAGCTGTGTTCTACCCATGAGGAAGGAACAGATCTAGTCCAGGATTTTGGCATGGATGCCGGAATTGTGGAGTCTTGTGCTTAGTGTGCAGTGGGAGATGGGGTTCAAAGGCAGCTGAGAGGTCCAGGAGGATTTGGACCGCTGTCTCTCCCCAGTTGAGAAGGGAGCGGATGTCATTGATGGTGCGAGGAGGGCGGTCTAGGTGCTGTGGTTGCTTCGGATACCAGGTTGAGAGTCGTCCAGGACGTGGTTGGCTTCGATCAACTCAGAGAATTGGGCTTTGATGGCCTTCTCCATGAGCTTGGCTGGGAAGGAGAGCAGTGAGATGGGTCTGAAATGCTTGAGGTCTGTCGGGTCGATTGACGGTTTCTTCAGCAGTTGGTTGATCTCAGAGTGTTTCAAGTCATCAGGAAGTTGGCGGTCTTGTTGGAGCAGTTAATGGTGCAGCGTAATTCTGGGGCAATGGAGGTGGTGGATGTGTAGAAGATGTGGTGCCGGCAGGGGTACGAGGGTGCTCCGGATTGAATGCTCTTCATGTTCTTGAGAGTATCATCCATGGTGAGCGGGGTCCAGTTGAGCAGTATCTGTTGGTGGGTGGTGTCGTCGTGTGTGGTGGTGGTGGGAGAGATGAGTGGGTCTGTTATGTTATGTTATGTTATGTTATGTTATGCAGGGGTTTTGTATAGCGTACGGCTACTCGGAAGAGTGTCCCGACGCTTTGGATTGCACACTAATCTCATAACACAACAGGGAAAATAAGAAACAAAGATAAAAGAAACCTAATAGGGACCGAAACTAAGAGGAAAAGAGCCAGGTTTTAAGCCCTTTCCGAAAGGCCAACAAATTAGGAATGCTGCGCAGGGACACAGGCAGTTTATTCCATAACTGAGGCGCTAGTAATTTAAAAGAGCGGCCTCCGATGCGGGCTCTCTTCACACGAGGAACCGCCGCAAGATACAGGGCTTCAGACCTGAGCGACCTGGCAGGCAAATAAAAGGCCAGCCTCTTCTGCAGGTATTTTGCTCCGGAGGCGTGCAAGGCTTTGTGCGCCAGAGTAAGAGTTTTAAAAATTATCCGCTTCCGGACAGGGAGCCAGTGCAGAGCCTCCAGAAGACCCGAGGCTCTGGCACGGCGAGATAGTCCAAAGATGGCCCGTGCTGCCGAATTCTGGACAACCTGTAACCGTTGGAGCAGATACTCTGGCAAGCCGAGATAAAGGACGTTGGAATAGTCAATTCTCGAGCCTATAATCGCCTGCACCGTGATCTTCCTATGTTCCTCCGATAACAGGGGAAGGAACTTACGTAGCATCCGGAGTAGGCCAAAGCAGGTACCAGTGAGACCGATTACCTGTGAACGTAGTGTGAGGCCATTATCGATCTTAATCCCAAGGTTTTTAGCCACCTGGGACGAACTTGCTGGTGGAAACATGTTCTCAGGCCACCACACTTTCCAGTCCGGATCCGAACTGCACCCAAAAAAGAGGACCTCGGATTTATCCGAGTTGCACTTGAGGCTGTTGTGATGGAACCATTGAAACACAGCCTCAAGGCAACCCTGGATCCTACCTCCATCGAAGTCCGCACCCCTCTCACAGGTGAAGAGGAGCTGGGTGTCATCGGCATAAGAAACGATCTGGGCCCCGAAAGACTCCGCCAATGCCGCCAGAGGGGTCATGAAGATGTTAAATAGAGTTGGACTCAGGACAGAGCCCTGAGGAACTCCGACACCCAATGGCGACATCTCGGCGGAGCAAGCAGAAGCCCAGACCGTTTGTCGACGGCCTGCCAGGAAAGATCGAAACCACTGGAGCACCGTCCCTCGGAGACCAGCCTCTGAGAGTCTTGCAAGAAGACCCTCATGAGGGACGGTGTCGAAGGCCGCCGACAGATCTAGCATCACCAGCATCGCTCTCCCGCCCGAATCCAGCACCTCCTTAATCGCCTCCGAGACTTCCAGGAGGGCTGTTTCGGTGCTAAGATTGGCGCGGAAACCCGACTGGGTAGGGTGCAGTAGGTCGTGGGACTCCAGGTAATCGGCAAGCACCTTATGGACATGCTTTTCAATGACCTTCGCAAAAGCCGGCAGGAGCGAAATAGGTCTATAATTCGCCAACACCTCCACATCCAGGCCAGGCTTTTTAAGCAGGGGAATGATCATGGCCTGCTTCCAGGCCTGGGGAACCACACCCTGTGCAAGAGAACAATTCAACAGGGGGTTCACGATGGGATTAATGACAGCTGCCATTTTAGCCAAAAATTTTGCCGGACAGGCATCCCGAGGGGAACCTGATTTAAGCCCAGCCATCAGATCAAATGAGGCGGTCAGCGAGAGAGGAGGGAAAGCTGCCAAGGCCACACCTGCGTTAAGTCGGGTAGCAGCGGTATTCACCACCCGACCCGGTATCTCAGGCTCCAGCACATGGAAGGAGTCCTGGATCCGCTGGATCTTAGAGGTGAAAAAGTCCGCAATCGCCCTGACCCAAGGCGCAGGAGGGGGAGTCTGGGTTGGTACTGCGCGAGACGTTGTAAACTCCAGCACAACGGCGAAAAGCTCCCTACAGGAATTGGAGGCAGCTTCAATTTTTCTCGCGAAATAAGCCTTCTTCTCCGCGAGGATGTTCCGATGGTAAGCTTTCGCCACAGACCTGTAGGCGAGTTTCGCCGTCGCGTCGTAATTTGCGCGCCATGCTCTCTCCGCTACCTTGCATTGGCGCCGAGAGGCCGCCAATGCTTCCGTAAACCAAGGGGCAGAAGCACCTTTTTCAGGTTTGCGGAGGGGTCTCAGAGGAGCCAGATCATTAAGTCTCTCTGAGAACCAGGCCTGCAGTCGCTCGACATCCTCCTCTAAGTTCCCTGCTAACACGAAGGGGTGGTCCGCACAAGCCTGTGCCAGCAGTTCCGGAGTAATCCGGTGAAGTGCCCTGAATCCCACGGAAGACTGCCGGGGGGCGCCGGAAGGCTTCCTAACTTCCGAGAAGTAAAATTTCACCAACCTATGGTCGGACCAAAGAACCTGGCTAGGAGCCAGCATCTCTATAGGGGTCGTAGAGAAGGTCAAATCTAAAGTATGTCCCTTCTCATGGGTCGGTCCGATATGATATGGAACCAGGCCCAGAGGGGCTGTGACCTCCAGCATTTTTATCGCATCAGCGTCCGTTTCCACGTCCATGTGGACG
This sequence comes from Lissotriton vulgaris, assembly GCF_964263255.1. Lineage (NCBI taxonomy): Eukaryota > Metazoa > Chordata > Amphibia > Caudata > Salamandridae > Lissotriton > Lissotriton vulgaris. The sequence continues at coordinate 1,804,920,069 of NC_141687.1, read as the reverse complement.
TTAAAGTCCCCGGCAACAATACAATGCTCTGCCGTGAGTAATAAAGAAGAAGTCACCGACTGGAACTCTTCAAAAAAAGAGCCCATGGGCCCTGGCGGCCGATAGACTAGGAGACCCTTCATCGATTGGTGCGGTGAAAGAACAATGGCAAAGGCAAGGGATTCGCAATCCTTGATCGCGTCCGAGGGGATGATGGTACAGGTGGCTATTTTATTTACTATTAGTGCAACCCCCCCTCCACGCCCCTTCGGCCTGTCCTGCCTAAAGATGTTATACTCGGGCGGGAGAGCAGTAGCAATATCTGGGTTGGACGCCTCACCGAGCCACGTCTCGGTGAGCATCAGAAACAAGGGTTTTTCTGAGTCCAGCAGATCAAATATGTCCAGAGCATGCCGGCCCAGAGATCTAGTATTGAGCAGTAAGCCCAGATGTTTAGCGCTAACCGCCACCTTCTGCGGCGCCCCGCCAAGATGTTTCTGCGGGCGCCAGCCACACTCAGGGCAACAATACTTGCCCTTGTGGCGAGCAGGAAACACCATACGGCAGGAGCCATTGGTGTGTTGCAAGGAACGAAGTTCCGAACCCGAGTAGTGAAGCATAATGCTCACATGCACAAGCTACATATGAAATACAGTTGCCCAGGACTGCCCATCGCCTCGTACGCCTCCGGGACGCTGACGGGCGCAGACGGGCAGGACTCTGGCACGACTCCGGCTAAGAGACGGCGTCCCACTGCGCGATCCCGCTGCGCGGGAGAGGACGACTTTAAATAGGCGTCTCCCACATCCCCTCGAGCGTCGAGACACTCCAAGATGGCGCCCGCGCACACACACACTCAGCCCAACCAAAGATGGCGCCCACAAATGAAATCAGCCCCGGAACCCGGGTCTTGGGTGTTGTTCTCCTTGATTTTGTGCTGGAAGTAGGTGCAGATTTTGTTACAGAGGTCTTGGGAGAGTGGGACTTCTGTGGTCCCACTGTTGGGTTTGGTGAACTCCTTGACAATGGCTTAAGAGTTCTTTTCTGTTGTGTGCGTTGGCATTGATTCTGTTTTGGAGGGCCGTTTTCTTTGTAGTTTTGAGGAGGTGGTGGTGTGCGGTGACAGTGGCTTTGAAGGTTGCGTGGGCTTCTGGGGTTATGTTGTTACTCCATCTCTTCTTGAACCGTCCACAGGTGTGTAGGGACTTGTGGAGGGTGGCAGTGAACCAACTGGCTTTCTTGGAGTGTTGCTGGCCGGGTGCTTTTCTTGAGGGGGACCTGCTCGCTGGAACAGTTGGAGATCCAACGGTGGAGGTTGCATGCTGCGGTATTGGCGTCTATGGATGTTGTTAGTGTGTTTGTGCTGAGGGAGGCTGTGAGATGTTCTTCTGTGACCTTTTTCCAGTTACGGCGGTGGGGGCGTGGTGTACAGTGGGTTTGGTGAAGGCGAAGTGAACTCAGTGGGGGTCAGTCCAGAGGAGTTCGGAGGCGTGGCTGTAGGGGATTTTTTCACTCAGGCACCATATAGTAAGGCTTCCTAGTTTTGGCTCCACCTCATGTCTATCTTCCACCACCCTAGACTTTCCATCTCTTTATGTCTCTTGTGTGGGTTCTTGTATGCCCTTTCTTACTTTTGTCCTATATTTTCCTCATTCTTTCTCCTTTTTCTGCCTTTCTCGAATTGCTCTGGGTCAAAGGCTGATGGTGAGAAAAAGGTTTTGGTCCCCCAAAATGAGCTCCGGATCTCACCGCCTGCAAGCACTGAATATCTTCCATGCTGCAAGGAAATGTTACCTGCTACGAGCAGACAGTGAGAGTGTGTAACCTGACAAGAGAACTTTATCATTAGATGTTGCAGTCGCACTTTTACACCAGGGCTTCTGCAACTCTTGCTCTAAAAATAATAATATAAAGGATGGGCTTGTACTGGGATATATTGCCTATTTCTTACATTTTACTCTTTTAAAACCTGTTTAAGTTGTTACTGGTCAATTTCATAAACCAGTCAAGATCCAAAAGCTGTTTTAGAATAAGGTTAGAACTCTTAATGTTACTAGAAGAGTTCCATTTTAGCATGCCATGAATATCGCTCACAATAACACAGTGCTTAGTAGCTGAGTGCGTAAACGTGAGAGGGTATTTGTATTCATGAGTCTCCGTTGTCTGCAGTAGCGGCTCGTAGAGGGAGTGCTGCAGGGTGGTGTGGTGGGGGAAAGGGCAGGGTGGGATGTAGTAAACTCCGGCTCATGGCCGACTGGAGTAATGTAAATAAATAAATAAATAAAATTCATTTCATTGCACGCTCTAAAACTCCAAATGCGTTTCAGTGCTCGCTATGAAATTCGTTTTAATTATTTATTTATTTATTTACATTACTCCGGTCGGCCTTGATCAGAGTTTACTACCTCCCACCCTGCCCCTCCACCGCACTTCCCCACGGCGCTCCCTCCACGAGCCGCTACTGGTTGTCTGTCTTCAAACCTCAATGCCTACAACCCTGTCATCTCCTGCCCCATGGGATGAGAGGGGAATGCCCTCTTCCACCTTTATTTGCATCTTCTAAATACCATTCACTACACAAGTTAGCACGTGGGCTCGTAAGTCGTCATCTTTTTGTTTATTATCTTTACAGGATTTCTATAAAAATATTTCAGCTCAATGTTCATGTTTTCAGCATCTGACGCTATCCATGTAGTGCCGAGGCTCCAACGACTAATTATTAGTCCAATTAATGATTCGATATTTGCCCATCTTGTTTAGGTAGTCAGGACTAAACAAATCTCAATATTAAGTTAAGAAAGGTAGTGCCATATAAAATATTAATTTAGATGTCTCAGCGCTCATTAATGTATTTAAGTTATTTACAGTACAATACAAAGAACTTTATTTCGATCCCTATAGGTCATAAAAGTACACCATAAAACAGGACACTTACAGACACAAAACACAAAATACAAATATGGCATTATAAATAACTATTCACAGTCCATTTACAATAGCAGCATAATAACGTTATCAGAGTGCATATTTGTATTTCATTGGAAAGGCATAATTATCTTCAAGAGATGTAAATGTTGAATTATGAATAGTAAGTCAGTAATTCTACTATTCCTATTTTTGTGCTACTATGGTAGCTGATATTTTGGTCAAAATATTCTGGCAGGGCAATATTTTGTCCCTCATTATTGTGGCAAACAACCCTCCTGTCTCGGGAGTTCAAGCGCGAAATTGACTATTCGATGCCAGCAACTGTTTGACAGTATCAGAATCACCCTAGTCAGTATTGATGTAAACCTGCCTTCTGTTTTCACATTGTGCCTTCAACATCTGTGCAGTTTTGCATGTTTCCAAGTCTTCTGTATCATTTAGAAAATACTTCCAAGTTTCCATTATGTCAAAATGATATAACGGGGCTAGAGCAGAGTCCACCTCCATCCTCAGAAGATTAAATCCACTTGCAATTTTCCATCTCAAACCTTTTAAGAGGAAGTAGAAAAATATACAGCAGTGACATATGTTCCAAAAAGATATGATGAGGGGCTGTTTTCGTCATTTGATATCCTGTCTTGGGATAATTTAAGCCAGAGGCGCATCCTGTTTCAAGGATTTCTCCCACAGAAGACCACATATTCATCATTGCCCATCCAGCAGCTTCATTCTTGGCCAGGCTAGAGATTCAACATCTCGAAATGATAGAATAACAACCTGCTCCAGTTTTTTCTCAATGAAAAAAGCAGTAGGGACTATTAGCAACGAGGTACCCTTTTAGTGATTTGGGATTCCTTTGGAGAAGCAGTCCTCCATAAAAATTGCTAAGGAATAACAGATTCATTTAACAATAATAAATACTCGGAAGCAGACCCCAAGGTCCATGTTGCCTATACAGCTCCCAAACAATAGCTACAATTAAGCCATTAAGGTGCTCGTCCCCAGACCTCACTTCCATTTGAAAGTTTGCTTCATTTTAAAACATTCTGTCACCCGTGAGTGAAGCAGTGCCCTGCCCTGGGTGGAGATATACATCTCCACCACCAACTGGCCCACACACAAGCATTGCCAAGACTCACGTGTTTTTAAATGTCACTTATATTATGCACATCACACCCAAAGGACAAGGGTATCTGAAGGTGAGTCAAGTGAGTTTTATTTTGAACGCTTCATTGCACTGCACAGAACAAATCTCCCAATAGTTATGTGTTGTGATCTTTTAAAGTTGTACTGCATGCGCTTGCAATTCCACCTCCATGGTAGCATTCTGGTTAGACAGTTTTGACTCTGGGAGGATAGCAGGCTGGCAGGAGGTGTTGGTGGTCTATTTTACAAGACTGAATAAAAGGCTAAGACCTTACCTGAATGCGTCTTCGTAACATTATGCATTTTGTTTATCCACTTTGATAACTCTGGCGACGAGGGTAGGATTGCATTTTCCAATAGAGACTCTCCATCTCACCATTCTAGAACTTATTGTCTCCCGAAAAGGTATGAGGATTATGAAATGTCCTAATCTTTTCAATTAACTTATTTTTTTTATATATGAAATAAAAAAAAATCTGCATTATTCTTATAATTGTGCTACCATTCTATGTATTACTTACATTGTTGTTTTTGTTCAATTGTTTTCCTTTTTCTTATTGTTTCTTCTGTAAGGGGGGGTGTGTAGTGATCTTTTAAAGTTGTACTGCATGCGCTTGCAATTCTATCTCCATGGTAGCATTCTGGTTAGACAGTTTTGACTCTGGGAGGATAGCAGGCTGGCAGCAGGAGTTGGTGGGCTGTTGTACAAGACTGAATAAAAGGCTAAAACCTTACCTGAATGTGTCTTCGTAACATTATGCATTTTGTTTATCCACTTTGATTTCCTCTCTGAACCGAATTCGTCAAGCTCATGTTTTTACTTGTTGCAGAAATTAATACCTGCCCAAATGCAGGCCATTTAAAACAAGTTATTTGCGCATCTGCATTCTTGACATAGTCCCCATATCTACTCTATAGTTTACTTATTCTCCATGGCTATATTTTCCTTTTCCTAATATGTAAGCACATTTAATCTCGCAAGTATAACGTTTTGGTTTTCAGGATAGAATTACTCTGATTTATTTATTCTACTGGTTTGTAAAATGTGATTTCTTCAGCCTGAATTCGATTGCAGGGGTTAAGTGATTTCTTTTACCGTTAATGGATTAGAAAAGTAGATTGCTTTGCTTCACCCTGCATTACCTATAGAGCCAGATTGCAGACGAAACAGATACATTATTATTTCACCTTCCTTTAACAGGAGACTAATCTGATCACTGCATTCTGCAACAAACCACACAAAAGATTGCTCTGGTTACTGTACCTTGCATTAGATTAGTGAAGTGGGTTGCAGGATGTTACTTGGAGTGCTTTAACTTGCATTTAACTACAGAATTAGATTGCTCTGCCTTTTGTACCGTGCTTTAAATGAAATAGGAATGGGTGGCAAGTTATTTGACTCTTTATTAGATTACAGCAGGGCCGTTTCTAGGTGTTTTGCCATCCAGGCCTCTGCAGTTTCTCACTCTCTATATACTTTCATTCTTTCTCTTCCAACAAAATCGGTTAGCACTCTTTGAGAACATCAGCTGCCAGTGACAGTGGCAACTCTGCTCGTTTTGCTGCAGAGTAGACTGGCCTTGGTGACTGGCCCATCCCTGTACCAGGCTGTCATCTCATCATCTCCCATCTCATCAAAGGGTGAGCTCAGGAGCCTCTCTGCCCTCACTCGATCCTGTGACATGATGTGAGAGGGTACAGAGAAAAATCTAGAAGTGAAAAACTGAACTCTGCGCAGTGAAGACAGACAGATGTCAGCTTTCAGCTTCCTGCCTCAGAGCCTGGAAGTATCTGCATGCTGCCTGAAGGTCCATGCAATAGCATCTGAGGAGCAGCAGTGGTTTAATGCTGGCAGCTGAAGCCAGGAAAGTTGGAAAAAACTGTCTATGTGTGAGAGAGACAGTGAGTGCGTTTGTGTGTGTGTATGTGAATGTGTGTATGTGACAGAGACAGAGAGAGAGAGAATGTGTGCCTGTGTGTCTGTGTGTCTGTGTGAACACGTGAGCACGTGTGTTTGTGAGTGGAAATGACACATTTCTGGCAATGACATATGTAAAATAATTCTTGGCAAAATTCTGGCACTGGCATACTAGATGTAATTGTTAACTTAAGGGAATACACCCAATTCATATTAGGTGCACCTATTGACATACACAGTGCATCCACTGCACATTTTGAATAAATGGGGTCCAAGCCTGGGGAGCGTTAGGCTGCACTTTCTTGGCACACCAATGGCTATTGAACCAATCACTGTAAAATTTGACCCCATATCATTCAAAATTTTCCCAGTGGAGAATCTCCCTGAGCCCTTATAGCAGAAGTCTATGAATATGATTGAAACCTGCACTGATACCCTCGATGCTGTTCCTGATCGCTGTGCCTTCCGTACATAGTTGTGCCTTTTCATGTGGTGCTGTGGCTGGTATTGAGGCAGTAAGTGAACATTGAGGCTATAATTGGACAGCATAGCAGGGTCATATGGATATATATGTCCCATGGGTATATGATAGCCACATCCTTGTTATAATTGCAGTTCTGTTGGAATATGTATAATAACTCAGACAGACTTGTACCTCCTTTAGCATTTTTGTTATTTTATTGACTAGGGATTTAATTTTGCTCTTCAGACCATAAGTTGCCCCTTATTGCACACCTTCTTCTGAGCCAACATATTCCAGGTCTGATTAATATTTTATGCAGAGGTTAGTAGGGAGGTCGTTGAGGCGCTGGGCGTTTGATAAAGAAAGCCACGGCTCCTTAGCCGATGTGGTACATCTTAATTGCAGCGGAACGCGTAGTACCGAGTTCAGTTGGCACCTCCCTAGGGCCCTGAAAATAGAATTTGAAGCTATTATTTTTATCGAATCCGATGCTGTCTTAATACTGCACCTTTAGTTCCCTCCTGGGAACACTGTTACTTTTTTCCGATTCCCTCCACTGGGAAATGGATTGTTGCTCTACCTTTACTTTAGAAACATCTTTGGGATGATGACAAGACGGGCTGCGTTTAACTTTCTCCTTCACTGCATCCCTAAGCTGTTGCAAGAAAGTGACAGGGGATCTCAAACTCAATTTTTTTGCCGCCCTCCCTCTTTTGCCGCCCACTGCATAATTTGTTCCATTTGTGGTATAAAACACGCTTCCATTGCTTGTCTTCAGTCATACCTTGAACAGTCCACTTCTGCTTATCCACTTTGCACTGGTGTAAAGTCAGCAAAAGTTAAGCAAACCAGCGCAGAGTGTCGATTTGTTATTTACTTTCCAGCCCAAAACATGTTTACACTGGAAAGTTGCCTGAAAATAACAAAAAGTAGTGCTTAGCTCTGAGTTGTGTTCTTTTGTCAAAGGGGCATCCTATGGGTAGTATATAAGTGTTCCCATGCTACTACCCATGATGGAAAGCCATGTCTATTACAATCGATAGACAGGGCGTTGTGCAAAAAATATGCCTCCTCAAGGCAGGTGCAAAGTAGCAAACATATTTTATTTTGCATACTTTTCAAACTTTGCATGTCTCTTACATTGTACAGTACACATCCATTTTAATGTTGGTCTAAGCATATGGTTTCGCACCTCCGTTGTAAAACCTATGCTAGAGCACACACACACACACCTTTCTTTGCACTATGGTGCATAGGTGTGTGATAGTGCAAAGCAGCCAAACTGTGCGCTAGCGCTTGGGAAGAGAGCAGCAGTGCCATTTCTTTGTAGATATGGCGCTCTCCCGCTTGCTCCATTGCAGACAATGCATTCCTCCATCTCCTTGGATAAGGGCTCGCGGAAGTCTTGCTAATTATGGCTGTCTGTCTTCTAGCTAATAACAGTGCCAAGTCCCTGAATCTGTTCATCACAGAGTTAGATGCACTGTACGTTTTAGAGATGGAGAAGAAGAAAAGAGAAAGTGAGGAAACGATATGTGATAAGAGGCAACAAATCACTGTTCGGTGGTGAGTATGTACTCTTAAATTTCGCCAACAAATGAAATCTTAGTTCTCCACCTAGATGCTGTGCACAGGCCACCAGGGAGTGGATAAAAGACTGAGAGCAAGAGAGTCCCAGAGAGACAGAGGCCCAAAGCGAAAGACAACAAGCATTTACAATGCAATGGTTTCGCCTTTGTTAAAGTTAGAGCTATTGGCATTGCTCTTGACATTATTTTTATTTATGTATTTTTTAACATAAATAAATGGCATTGTCATTTACAATGCCACTAGCTTTATCTCTCGCAAATGACACACAGAGCCCCCCCCACACACACAGCCACACAAAGCTCCCCACACACACAGCCGCACAAAGCTCCCCACACACACAGCCGCACAAAGCTCCCCACACACAGCCACACAAAGCTCCCCACACACACAGCCACACAAAGCTCCCCACACACACAGCCACACAAACCTCCCCACACACACAGCCACACAGAGCCCTCCACACACACCCACATGGCACAAGCAGGCAACAGGGGCACACTGAGGCACAAGCAGGCAACAGGGGCACACGGACGCACAAGCAGGCAACAGGGGCACACTGAGGCACAAGCAGGCAACAGGGGCACACGGAGGCACAAGCAGGCAACAGGGGCACAAGCAGGCAACAGGGGCACAAGCAGGCAACAAGGGCACACGGAGGCACAAGCAGGCAACAGGGGCACACGGAGGCACAAGCAGGCAACAGGGGCGCACAAGCAGGCAACAGGGGCACGAAAACTGAGGCACAAGCAGGCGACAGGGGCACACGGAGGCACAAGCAGGCAACAGGGGCACACGGAGGCACAAGCAGGCAACAGGGGCGCACAAGCAGGCAACAGGGGCACGAAAACTGAGGCACAAACAGGCGACAGGGGCACACGGAGGCACAAGCAGGCAACAGGGGCACACGGAGGCACAAGCAGGCAACAGGGTCAGGAAAACAAGCACAAGCAGGCAAAAGGGTCACAAGCAGGAATTGTAATTTAGACGGGGCTGAAGTGGAGAACGGTCAGTAGGGAAGTAGTGTGGCTGGTGCAGTGGTACCAAGTGGTACCAATTATTCTGCAATTGACACTTGCTTTATTCCCACCTTTCTGTTTACAGACTACACTCCGAGCTACTGTAGTGGCAGTATCCTCTGAGCTCGTGTCGCAGAGCTGCCAGGTGGCGCAATGTATATTCAAGAGCACGTATGGGCCCCTATGTATAATATAGTCTCGGCGTGAAAGCAGCAAAATACAAAAAATATGTATGATTACAGCTTTACAGATGAACAGCAGTAAAGATGCATGATTAGAAATAGTGAGTTTAAACTACTAGTGTGAACTTTTTGGGTGTGTTCCTGCCTAATCAAATATATGAAGAATGCTACCTTTTCTTACTGGATCTGTACTATAAATGTATTAAAATGTGTTTTATTGGAATACAAATAGCTTAATTAAATCCCTCCTTCAGAAACAAAAAGAGTAGCTTTGGGTTCAAAAAGAAGGTTGTGTGCTAAAGGTCACACTGTGTGACAGAGCTTGGGTATAGTAGTCGTTTTACAAAGTGCACTTAAGCCGAAGCTGGTTTAGCATTTACTGTATTTTTGTAGGGACCTTGTATGTAGGAGACCTGTTTGTACCTTAGTAAATATGGGCCAAAGCTTTAACGACTCACTCATCGAAACAGTTTGCTAATCCTGCCACTATTTAATTAAATTCCAGAAAAAATATGTAATGCGTTTTTAAAGACCACTTGCTGATGGCAGCTGCGTCCTTTGCCATGGTGGTCCCCTGTCATGCTCCATAAATGGCACATGCCATCCAGGTTACTTTGGAGGGTGGCACAGGGGCACAGCGTGGCGATCTCTTTCACGCAGAGGGACGGTTTCAAGACCTCAACAAAGAGAGGCATTCGCCCCTCCATGCCCCCTGCCCCCTGCGGGGGGCGTGTCACAACTAGCAGGCCTGGCGTGCACCAAGCACATCTGTCACTTGTGAGGAAATAAATGGCTCTCCGTGTGGCCAATGGGCTGGCAGTGACTCAGGAGGTCAGCCAACCATGGCAGCCCACCAGCACCTGCCGCCATTTACGCGACACCCCGGCCAGCACGCACAAAGCCAGGCCGCACTCTCTGAACCCGGATCACCAAGGGGTGACCTAAGGCACACAAAACATCCCCCCCAAGGAAGGTTGGCATTTGGAACCCTCCACCCAGCCTTTGTTACAGCGTGGCCCTACACCAATGTCTGCCAAAAAACACCTGCATTACCATAATGTCTGTGCGGGTTCAATGTGCTAAATTACATTAACGCATCTCTCTCCTGCATACATACACAGAACCGTCTGCTTCAGAAACGTGTTTCTAAAACTCCCGTCAAAGTTTTATCTCTCTACTTTGGTTTCCAGTTGATTTTCCCATACTACAAACGGGCTGCGTTAAACCTCTTTACTTCAGGTGTGTATCTTGTGTACAATATGTGATCTCTTTACTCGCTCTCTGATTAACCTGTAGCAGTTAGAATCAAGGAAAGGCGAACTCCCCGTTTCATCCTTCCGAGGTCGATACCCCAACCATCATGCAAACGGGTGATAGTAACACCTGTTATGTACAGCGCCTATTGGTGGCAAAAAGTGCAACATTAAGCGCTGTAAATAATATTTCATGCTGGCTCCTACTCAGCCCCCAGGTGCCTTCCGTCAACCTCAAAAATTGAGCCCCATCAGGACCACGGATCACCTCTTTCCTAAAGATGCTTTGCACAGCTGTGCACAGGAAGGCTCAAACAACAGGCAGAATTTTTGGCTGTCTTCCTTGGAGGAGTCTTCTTTGGGGAACAGAGTAAATAAAAGACCATGGCGGGGATATTAACCTTGTCTTAAAACATAAAAAATTAGCCTGGTCTTAAAACATAGCCCGAGTCCAGTGCCCCTGGTGGGCACAGGATAGAGGCAGCCTGAGAGGAGACCACAGCAGAATTAACAAGCGTGTCATGCCTTGTAGAAACCATTACAAAGGATGGTTCGATATACACTGATGCACTGTGTAACAAGTGCACTTTGCACAAAACTCAATTAAATGAATGACATTCCTATGGAATGGTTTCACATGGTCATGCTAAAGTTTTCTGCCGAGTCATCCAAAGACCTTCCTCCTTCCAGTGTCCTCCCTGACACTCCTGTCGAACTGCCAAGATTCTGCTCCCCTTACCTACCTTGCACCAAACAGAGCAGCAATCTGCAAAACCAGATCGCTCAAGGTCCCTTCTGCCTCGTGTAAGTGGTTCATTTTAACTAAGTTATTTTATTTGTATTCTGGGTCTTGTAACTGATTTTCTCATTATAAGCCCGAGAATGCAAAGAACAAGACTGGACTGGATGAAAGAGAAATAGAATGAGCATCTCAAACAAAGACCTGGAGGGTCTCACCCCTGCCCCAGTTCATCCCTGTAAAACCAGTCACCCTGAGCTCCCCTGCAGAGTGGGCCTCCACGCTGCGCATTCGCACACCAACTCTCCACACCTAAGACGTAGGCGTAGCAGCCCTCACCGAGACCAGCCACACACCTTGTTCTACCCACTCTAAGCATCCACGCACCAAATCTAAAATCCGAGAATCACTCCTGGGAAGCAATCAAATTTTGAGCACACCAAAATGACCCAGCCAAAGTTTTAACCCAGAATATACACCAGAACTGATCAAATAAGAAACTTTACAATGCAATGTTAAATCCCAGAATAAATACGCATGCCTTCCATGGGCACAACAAAGTCTACAATTAGGACGAATATGCAGTCCTTACTATCATGGCTGGGTGACTGGGGTAATATTAAACAAACGCTGCACCCAGATCTGTTCGCTCCGAAGCGAACAGCGTTTCTTCCATGAAAGCAGCATTGCATGTTACTCAGAAAAAAAATTACAGCAGATTTAGGAAAGAATGACAGCAGTTTCGGGCTTACATTAAGTTGTGTACTTCCTGTTGCAAAAGGAAAGATTGCTAGAGCAGATGGTAATTAAAGAGGGTTGTGCTGCAGTTTAAAGGCGTGTGTCTGGGTTATTGTACTACAACATCACTACAAGCAGGGAGCTGTCACACTGTGGCATCACATTGTTGCTGTAGCTAGTTGGACGGTCAAGGGCATCACATTTGAAACGAAACATACACCACATATACAAAGAGGCATGCAGACAGAAGTGCACACAGGACAGGTGCACCGACACCTGCACACAAAGAGCAATCCAGACACACTCACAAACAGACGCTGCCCCAAACATATACACGCGCACGGGACACCCGGACGAACCACACCGACTCGCCCTCGAAGAATACACAGACTCACGCTGTCACACACAAACACACCGACATAAAATGCACCGAAAATAAGGTAAGTGGCATACAGACACCGCAATACCCAATCCCACACACAAAAAGCCCTCACTCGCACTCAGTTGAATACAGAGTCACACACTCTCCGACTGATACAGATACCCCTCTGCACACAGTCACGCAAACAGGTGCATACACCGACTTAAAAATACACGTAAACTCAGGGGCATGGCACACAGAGACCGGAACACGCGAACTCACACACTAAAAACCAACATGTGGACACAGCCAATACTCAGGCACATACACGCCGGCAAACACACAAAGACACAAATACCCCTGTGCACACCAGCACTCACAGTTACACAAACACGCCACAAATGTGCGTTCTCTACCTAACGTCGTGCAGTGAATCTCTGCCGCGTACATAGCTTCGGGTGCCCTTCGCTGCACCTGCAGACACCCTGCCGCTGCGCATGCTCAAACACTAAAAGGCGCGCTCCACGGCACAGCAGCCTGGCACACTTGTGGTCACTTATAATTCGGCGCTTAGAAGCACAAGAACCCACTGCAGTGGCCTGTAAAGCACTACGGGGCACATGTAATTCACATTATATTCCAACATAGATAAGTAGTACCTCAGAATGAACAGAGAGGAGGATGAGATGTAGAGGGGTAGGTGGATGCAGGGAAGCATGGATGTAGAGGAGGATAAGAGGTAAAAGGGTAGGTGGATGGAGGGAAGCATGGACGGAGAGGATGATAAGAGGTGAGGGGGGTAGGTGGATGGAGAGAAGGATGGATCGACGGACAAGGGACAAATGGAAAGAGTTTAGATTGAAGGGGTGGATGAGAGAAGGGTGGACAGAGGGACAGACACAGATGAGTGGGTGGATGGAGCTAGGGATGGCTGGGTGGGAGGAGAGAGGGACAGATGTATCAATGGACGTACCTCCTGTTCGCGTACCTGTGTCAAGTGCTGCTCATTGTGACGCGTCTCTGACTCGCGCTGTGGTAGCCTTTGAGGTTCACTGTGACGTGTGTCAGACTCGGGCTGTGGCTGTCGTTGATCATTGTGACGAGTCTCGGAGTCAAGGTTAGGCCGTGGTTGTTCGCTGTGACGTGATTCTGTCTCTCGCTGCGGGGTTAACGTCACACAGGGCTCATGCTGCACTTGGCATTGACGTGCTTCTAGTCCACGCTGCTGCTGCGACGCCTCTTGCGGTGCCTCCTTTGCTGATAGTGTTGTCAAGCCTATGTCGACCTGGCGCTGGGGTGCCTCGAGCTGCTGCAGCGGGCCCTGACGTCTTTCGTCCACCTCGTGTATGCTGCACTTGGCATGGACGTGCTTCTAGTCCACGCTGCTGCTGCGACGCCTCTTGCGGTGCCTCCTTTGCTGATAGTGTTGTCAAGCCTATGTCGACCTGGCGCTGGGGTGCCTCGAGCTGCTGCAGCGGGCCCTGACGTCTTTCGTCCACCTCGTGTCCCGACGAGGGCGCAGCATTGCCTCTGCCGCCATCTTGGGACCCACATAAATAAAAATTGTAACCTCCCCATTCCGACGTCTCTTGAGAGCGCATGCGCCACGTAGACATTGAAAACGGCTTCCGATTTTCTCCACAATCTTTCTCTTCTCCTAAATAGTAACGAAAATAACCCTGTTTCAACATGGCCACAAACGAGCGCAGACGCCACATTGACATGGGATGGTAAACTAAAAAAACTATCGCCATTTTTAAATGGTAATATGACCCAGACTGAGATTATAGAGTCAACTGGGAGGGTTCATTCAATAACTGAGCATAAACCTGTAGACGCAGATTTTGTATTTGACGATCGTGAACAAGCCCGTCAGACATAAAACAAGTCTCACGCTTCCCGCGTGAGACGCGATCGGCCCGGTCGGGTCTTGTAGAGCGGATGGCCCCCCTGGTCTACAGGACCCACTCGGGGGGGAACCACCGACCTCAGGGCTATCCAGGGGGAGGGAAGGCCCAAGGACCCAGCGCCGCCTCAGTCACGCGGGCGGGGGCTTCGTTTGCAGCCTGCTGGACCCGACCGCTAAAGGATTCCAGCGGGAGGGGCTGGAGCGCTCTCGCAGCGCGGAGCTGCAGGCAGGCAGAGAGACACAGAGCGGTGCGAGTCAGCGGGAAGGGGCGGCTCGCACCGCGGGGGATATCAACAATACCTTGGCACTTGCAGGCAGGCTGGCAACCCCAAAACCAAGGGGGGAAACAAACGTTGCGGGCCCCGAGCCCGATGATAGTCTCGGTGGCGGCTTTTCTCCGGGGACAGATGCGACACGGGGCAGGAGAGACGTAGAAGTGCCGGCAATGCCGGACCAGACACGGGGGCGTTCCCGGCGTCGCGTGACGTCGGCAAAAGCCAAAGAATGTCGGGAACGCCCCCGTGTCTGGTCCGGCATTGACGGACAGGCCCCTCGTCCAATGGCAAGGCTCCGTTTACGGAGCCAGCCAATCAAGGACGAGGGCCGAACAAAAGCCACACTACGGTTCTCAACAGGATTTCGCCTGCGCGGAAAAGCTGCGCAGAGCGCAGCTTCCGCTAGGCGAAACCTAAAAAGGTTGTTTGTCTGGTTCGCGGACTGAAGGTGCGTTTCCTTAGTTCCATCCTGGGAACACTGTTATTTTTTTCTGATTCCCTCCACTGGAGTCGACCGCCCCCAAATAGCAGCGTTTATTTGTAGTGTCAGAGCTGTGATGAGCCCAGCCTAACCATAATTCCCGAGCTGCCAAAGATAAACAACAGCAACACAATGAATTGTTGCTCTCCCTTTACTTTAGAAACAGCTTTGGGGTGACAAGACGTCAGACAAGGGAATCTAGAGGCAGCGGTGGCTCCTCCGCAATTACTGAGGAGCTTTGCATCACTGCCTGGCTCAGAGCCAGAAAATGTAAAATAAAACAATGTTTTTGCATTGTTTTATTTTGCATTATTTTGCATTTGCCAGCTCTTAGCCAGGGGTGTTGGGAAGGGAGGGGTGGGGGGATGAGGAGTGCTACTTGCACTGCACTTCCTAAGTGCGCATAGGTGTTTTGGCCGGCCGTCTCAGGCTGACCAAAACATAGTTGCACACTTAGGTTTTCTCCAGCCCAACTGCATTGAGCAGCCGGGCTGGAGAAACTCTACAGCAGTGGTGGCTGTCAAAGCTCGCGGGAGATGGGGTGGGAGGGAGGACAGCGGGGGCATGGGGTAAGCAGCCAGTCTCCCCTGACCAATCACAATGCTGCAATGCAGCGTTATGATTAGTCTGAGCACCATGGTTCGGCGCTCTCCCAGGGACTCTGGCCCTGGGCATGTGCTTCATGCAGGCTGCATGGAAACTAGAAAAGTGTGCATCACTGTTTTGGGCAGCCAAAGACGGCCGGCCAAACAGTAATTGCGCACTCCGGATGGTTCTACCACTCTTTCCCTGCTCTGCAGCCCGCCAGCCCCCTCATGCAAAGCTGCTGCAGTAGGACAAAATAACATGATACCAACATTATGTTATTATCATTTTATTTTTTCCTTTTTTTACTGCTTCAAGGCAGTGGGGTGACGCTCCTCTGCCTTTGCGGAGAAGCCGCCCCTGCAAATCCGTCATATCTGGCTACTAGCTAGTTCGACCCCAATCATGACAAACTCCTACAAAATAGTTATTTATTAGTATTGATAGGATGCCAAATTATTTCAGATGGGGTCGCCGTTTATCCTATATATGTTTGAAGAGGCCAGGGGCGTGGGCTGCTTACCAGTTGACCAAAGTAAAGTCACCATCGTGGTTATACCAAAGGCAGCTCAGCAGCCAAACCACTGCAGCTCCTACAGGCCCATATGTTTATTGAATATGGAAGTCAAGGTCCTCGTTAAGGCCTTGGTGAATTGCCTTACAGGAGTGATTACATCATTAATACACGCAGAGCAGTCTGGCTTTATGCCACACCGGAGCACCAGATAAATCTACTTCATTTGTACGGTCTGATGCACTTGACTGAGTCCAGGCCGACTGAGGACACTGCGCTCCTGTCCATAGACGCACGTATGGCGTTCAACAGCATCGAGTGGCACTACCTGTTCGCTGTCTTAGAAGAATGGGTTTCGCCCCTGATTTCAATCCTGGATCAGGCTACTTTATAACTGCCCTTCCGCCAGAATACTTATGAATGGCTATGTCTCCCACTCCTTCACCTTGCACAGGGGGACAAGGCAGGGATGTCCACTGTCCCCTTTGCTATTCGTGCTGGCACTGGGGCCACTTGCAGCGTGGGTGCGGGCAGACCCAATGGCCTCTGAAATTAATGGAGGTGGACAATGGAAAGAGAAAATCTCCCTATACGCCGACGATGTTCTTCTATACGCGACCAATCAGCAGGCTCCTACTAATCTTTCACTTATTCGGAGGATACTCTGGTTATCAAAATATTAGGGATAAGTCCCTTCTATTCATGCTCTCGGGCGGCCCACCACCCGTTCCCTCCAATGGGATCCAGTTTCAAGTGCATGACCATTTTAAATATCTTGGCTTTGTACTAACCAAGACAGAGGCAGAATTAATGGATATAAATTTGTTACCCCAACTTGAACGCCTAAGAAGAGATGTGGCGAACTGGAGGATGTTGTCAATCTCCCTGATGGGGAGCCATCCTGATTAAAATAATGTCTCTACCACGAATGGTCTACATACTCCAGAACACCCTTTATAAGATACCTGACGGATTCTTCAAAGAGGTCGATAGTGAACTGTGGAAGTTACTGTGGGACAGGGGTGGTGCGAGAATAGCGCTTGTCAAATTACAGCGTGGCATATATGAGGGGGGCCTGGCAGTGCCGGACCTTAGGAAATACTATTGAGCGTCAGAATTGTTAGTGATAAATGACTGGGTCTTTGGGGATAGAAACGACCCAGCATATCGTGTTGACTATCTAGTGATGGGCACTGTATCGTAAACGAGCTGGGAAGTCCATGCCCCCCATACAAAAGCAGTGTTGTGTGCGTGGTAAGGGGTCTAATAGATTCCTTGGGTGGAACAACAGATTGACGGAACATACCCACCTGTGGGACAGTGATATGCTAGAGGAGATCGGAAATTGCATGGCAGATAGAAACTGCTCGACATTGCCCACTTAGCGGATGTATGGTGGGGCCCGGCGATCATATAGTTCGAAAACCTACAGTCTGAGTTTCAGCTCGCGGAAACAGAACGATATAAGTATATGCAGCTGAGGCATGAACTCCATACACATATCCGTGAGGGGGAATGTTTTCCAGAGTACAGCCCCTTGGAAGATCGCCTTCTATTGGATCCTAGCCCCGAAAAAGCACAATCCCTAACATACAAGAAAGTTAATAATTCTCTCGATACATTGGGGGCGCTGAGGGAGGCCTGAGAAGCTGACATCTTTTGAAAAATTATTTCGGAGGAGGGGTATTCGTGAATTGCATACTGATATCAAGGTACATTATCAATATCAAGGGTTATATGGAGGAGGAGATGGCTATACATTTAGGATAAAAGGAAAACTTACAAATGGATTGTGGACATCATACAACAGACATGGACATAACAGTTGAAAGACTCTTCTCTGATGTCATTGTACTACTAATATTGAGTTTTGTTTAAAGATCAGTAAGGTATCAACTTGGGCACATGAATTAGTTGTAATTTGAAGAACCACTAATATCTGATTTTTCCATTTCTTCGGAAGCATGTGCTTAACACTAGCTGAAAAAGATGCATTACTGGAAGTTATTGAGCAGTTATTTATCCACTGGTCCAAGAGCTTTATGTATATGGGGGGAAATATAGATTATATATTACATTGGCCAAAAGGAGAACATACTAGCAAATATAACCGATTGGGATATGACCCTTAGTTAAGGTAGAGAAAAATAAAGTAGATAAGATACACGCTCCATACCAATTGCCCACTGGGGCAAGATTTAAAACTACGGTAGAGAAACATTGACTCCATATCCCATTGGCCTTTGCCACTAGAATTGGGCAGGATGAGGCAGGATTGAGAGAAGTATCCTTATGTTTATAGGTCCTACCAGTTCATGTAACATACAAGACCACTTTAAAATAAATAATATGCCCTCAATAGCTCCAAATTTGCTTATGGTGTGCTACTACCTAAAAAAAATACCCAGATTTATATTTTAACAACTACCGAACAACATCTTAAAATACACAAATATAGCTAGATTGGCCACCGGAGAGTGTCTGTGACATCCATACTGAGTAAACGATTTTAGTAAATACATTTTCGGAACCCTTATGCATTGACATATTGCCCCCTTACCATATGAAATATAATATTTGATTTGATTATGTTCAACTTATTATCTGGCATGGTAAATTCTAAGAAACATACTCACCATCCTCATTGCCTCTGTTATGTTGCACGATCTCACATGTGGTCCCCATTTTAATCTTGACTTAGTGTATTTAAATTCACATTTGCACACATGAACAGAAATAGTGTCAAAAAACAGATCGCTATTACTCGCTGGGCATTATGGGGCTCACCTTAAAGGAGAAGTGAGTAATAAATGAAGAGCTCCTGGTGCTCATTTATTATTCACTTTAAAAAAAAACTATGTACTGTGGGTGTCACAGGGCCCATCTGAATACTCCCATGTTAAAATTAGTTGGGAGCTGTAGGGGGAGCCCCAGAGCTCCCGCGGCCCCAGCGACTCCCCAGCCGGCACATATTGTGTGTGCTGGAGGGAGCAGGCATATTGTTTATTAAGTAGGGGCTTTAGTGCCATCCTGGGTAACCTTCACTGCAAGAGGTCAGTGGGGGCTATGGGGAGAGCGCCAGGGTCCACTGCAGCCCCAGCTGGCACCTCTTGCTGGAGCCCTTATTACGTTTTTAGTGGCTTCCCTACAGGGACACAGTAGAGGTCATTGGGGCCAGCTTCCCTTGCAGGAGACAAATATTTTCTGATTTGTGGTTGGGTGCCCCGGTGCCCACCCCGGGACCCACCTCAGGTCCTAGCTCACCCCGCGGGATATTTATATTTGTAGCTTTGGAGCCCATGCATTTTTTAAATCTTTTTTGTTGTTGCTGCGGATCCTCTGAGAATTTGATGCAAAATTGGGGAAAACATTTTTTTGTCTGGGGAGGCGGAGTACCTCTCCACCAGGCCAAGAGTGGTGGACTCAAGACTGAGTCCTGAGTCCAAAAATGGCTGCCGCCACATCTTTGTTGATGCGGTGCTGGCTAATCAGATTTCATCTTGAGATCTGTCACCTCTGCAGATATTCTACAGCATGAACGAAGAAATATTTTTAGCTTTAATTGCTTAAAAACTACTGCACGGATCTACATCAAATCACGAAAAGCGCGTTTCGGGACGAAGAGCTAGCTTCCTGCCAAATTTAGTGTAAATCGCTTTTGCATTTTTGCTATATCACCGTTCAATTTTCCTAAAGAAAAATGTATGTGGATAACAACTTTTGGGATCTGCCCTTTTTCTCGCCCACTGCTTGAAGGATCACCCCAAAACTTTCCAAGAAGGAACTGGCATAGATGAGACGTTTTTTGAGAAATTTCATGAAGAGTCAGCAAACAGCATTAAATTTATTAGCAATCCCAAAAATTATTTTCTTATTTAAACACAACCCAAATTATAACTACCCAGTGGCGACTGTCATTGTGTGTGTGTGTGTGTGTGTATGTGCGTGTGTGTATATATATATATATCTATATATATATAGATATATATATATATATATATATATATATATGTGTCTGAAAGGGTTTCTCAGTGGATATTGTTCGAGAGTACACAAAAGACTCGCACTCCAGGGTCCGTGTGTGTAAGATCGTTTATTGGCGACGCGTTTCGACCAAGCGGTCTTCTTCGTTAGCCAGCCACATAAACACACAATCACCATTTTAAAGTGCACATAGAAAGGTGAACATAGACAAAGGACCACATTCCGAGACGAATTACAAATGAGATAGAGAAAAGACTCTGTTGTTTAACTGCTCTGTAAATGCATACTTGCTAATGAACAGACATTTTACATATGCGCAAGCCCATATTTGTGTGTTGATATTCTAGGGATGAATATTCAAGTATCAATTTTGATAACATAAATAATAAACAGTAAATGTTGAATTCATAACATAGTATACAATACTATAACATAAGTTCTGGCCCAAGTGGCCTCGTTTTAACTCTCGGAGAGGATTGCATAAATACAGGTTGTGAGTTAGAATATAACCAACCACAAATTGTGACAATTTACTATAAAGGCAATAGTGATTTGATAATTATCATGTACATATTCACAATTTCCAAGAATTATTCTATTAAGATTCAGAATCCAAGGCAGGTGGTGCTACGTCTTAGGGGGGTGGAGGTGGGTGGGAGGGAATAACGCTGATCAACAGATATAGCTAAATAAAACCTACAACACTGAAATACTTGTTTCAGCGCTGTGATTAGTGCAAAAAAGTGAGCCCTCTACTATCTGTTGACAGTCTTCTCAGACCTGCAGCAAAGAGTACAGTTGTGGGTGTGATTGTGTAGTGAAACCAGTGGGGTGTTGGTTGTAAGCAAAAAAGGGGAAATTAACCAAAAGTAAAATGGGGTGGGTTTCTATTGGAGAGCGTGCTCTCACATGTGCTGGACCAGATGGGTTGTCCCAAGGTGGTGGTGTCTAAGCTATAATGTGAAATTCCTAAAGCCACAACTGTCACAAGAGAGACCCCTCTCCAGTATTACAGTGTGGTATAGGAGGTTGCGATCACAACAGCTGAGAGGAGGGGCGGGTAGAGGGTGGGGTGCAAAGGCTAGGCAGAGTAGTTCCAGGGCCATATGTGAGGTGTTTAGCCGATGTGCACATGTAACTCCTCATCCTCATTCATGCCAAAAGGGTTTCTTTAATCCAGACGGATGATGTACTGAGATTCCAGGACTCGTAGCTGTTTAAGTCTGTTACCCCCTCTTGGATTTGCAGGAACTCTGTCAAAACCAAAAAACGAGAAATGATTGACATCATTGTCATGGAAACGCATCCAATGGCGTGCGGTGGCATAGCTCATGTCGCCATTTTTAACACCTTGGCTGCTAGGGGGTTTTCCCCTCCTGCGCTGGATATGCATGATCCCCATTGTTCATGACAAGGTCAACTCGTCAAACGCACAGCGCAGGTAACACCCATGACAAGCTGACCTTGTCATGAGCATGGAAGGGGTTAATAGCCTTCGTGTTCCAGTATTTGTTTTTTGATTGGGAAGATGGTGCTCCCAACATAAAACTTACCACATGGGCATACAATCACATTGACACAGAAATCCGTGTTGCAATTCATGAATTTCCCAATCTGTTCACTTTTGCCAGTAGGAAGGGGATACGATTTGACATTCTTGCTTGTGTCACAGGCCTTGCATTTACCACATTTGTAAAAACCTTTCTATTCCTTAAGCCAAGTCTTTTTCTCCGTGGCCCCAAAGTAACTTCTCACTAACATGTCCTTGAGTGAGCGTGCTTTTCTGTAAGTAATCTGGTGTTGTTTGTTAACTGTGTTCCCTATGACGGGATCACTCTTGACGATGTGCCAATGTTTCTTAAGTATCTCACGTACTCTGCCTGCTTCTACATTGAAAGAGGTTATCAACCTGACATTGTTGGACTTAAGGTTCTCTGTGGCTCTTCCTGTCCCCTTTGTCAAGAGTGTCTCTCTATTCCTGGCCTTGGCTTTTCCTTTGGTCACCAGCAGTACCTGGTCGGAATAGCCCCTGGCCTTAAATCTTTTGGTCATTGAAGCCTGTTCTTTCTCAAATGGTGTATGTGAGCTACAGTTATGCTTTCCCCTAAGGAACTCCCCGTACGGGATTCTATCCTTGAGACTAGTATATACTCGTCATGGAGGGCACTTGCTCTGCACTTACTGCTCAATAAATGCACTGCTGAAAACATATTTTTGGTGCTGGCTGATAATTCATCTTTTAACTGGAGTGATTGCTTCGGAGGTCTGCGCCCGTTTGAACTGCGTCCAGAGCAGTTGGGAGCCTATTTTATATATATATATATATATATATATATATATATATATATATATATATATATATATATATATATAATATATATATATATAAAATAGGCTCCCAACTGCTCTGGACGCAGTTCAAACGGGCGCAGACCTCCGAAGCAAGCCCGTTTGAACTGCGTCCAGAGCAGTTGGGAGCCTATTTTATATATATATATATATATATATATATATATATATATATATATATATATATATATATATATATATATATATATATATATATATATAATATATATATATAAAATAGGCTCCCAACTGCTCTGGACGCAGTTCAAACGGGCGCAGACCTCCGAAGCAATCACTCCAGTTTAATCTGGATTCACATACGGTCAGTTTGCACAGCTGAATTGTCATTTCCCTCCTGAGGCGGAAGCCGGGAGGTTGCTGTGTTGTGCTACTATTCCTTCGTGTGTCATCTCCCTGTTGTGTCACGGACCTGAAACCTTGTTTTTACTCACTTTGCACTTTGTTGAATAGTCAGCAATTTTAATTCCTAATAACTTTTCCCCGCACTCTGGGCCAGCCTCAGCCGAGTCAGGCGCTCGGTCCTTCGGTCCCGGGCGGCCAAATTTTGCAGTGGCCATCTTGGGTGGGAGGAAGCGCTTTCGCGCATTCTAGTTGACAGCATAAAAGGGGACAGTCATACCTCCGCGCAGCGGACGCGATCAGCGGACGCGCCGTACCTGCGCCGGAGTCGCGCCTGAGTCCAGCCTGTCTGCGCCCGATGGGGAGGGAGGGCCTTTTTCTCCCTTGCCCCGAGACTGTGGAACATGCTTCCCGCTGAGCTCAAGGGCCATGCATCTCTCGCATTCTTCTGCAAAGCCTTGAAAACCTGGCTATACACAGAAGCTTACCTGTAGTCAACACATGTTTTACATCTCGGGCTAAGTTCGCGCCTTATAAATCCTATTTCATTCATTCATTCATTCATTCATTCATTCATTCATTCATTCATTTATTCATATGTATATATATATATATATATATATGGTTTACAGATTACAATGTCCCTGTGACAAGTTTTACATCGGGAGCATGATAAATAAGTTGAAATTAAGAATACTTCAGCACTTAAGGGCGATTAAAAACAAGGACCCATGCTACCCGATGGCCACACATTTTGCCAAACACCATCAGAGCAATCCCACCCTATTAAAATATTCAGGAATCAAGCTAAGTAAAATCTCAGAAAGGGGTGGAGCTCAAACTCTACAACTGAGAAGACTTGAATCCAGAATGATATTAGGCATGAGAACTGAGGTGCCTTTTGGACATAATCTGGATGCCGAACTCCATGTACACTTATAGATAGAAGATGAGGTGATGTAAACAAGAGACTTATTTTTCATATCAGAGGAGTGTAATTAGTGTACATAATGAATATGACAAATTATGTAAATAGATGTGAGGAAAAACTGGATACAGCATATAAGTTAGAACCCAAACCACAATAACATTTAAAGCTCCCCTGCCTTTTTGTACAGGATAAACATGGGAGGGCATACAAAGATAAACACAGAATAAAGGGATGATTGGGATGTGGACTTAATTGATGGAATGTACTTCACAGATATCTTGAATGGTCAACCCCCTAGCCCAAATATAAAATTGCTATAAAATTTAGGATCAACTGAATATGTACATATTTGTAAATAATGATTGGGATATCAATTATGAGTACAATTGTAAAAATGTAAATATGTACATATTATACTGTGGTTTGTAAGGTTTAATTTAATATGAGTACTTCACGAAAATATAGAAATGTAAAATGGCTACCAGAATGTGCCGGCCTGGAACCACTGTGCAGGGTTGTTGGTCTAGATGACCAAGGAAAGGGAAGAGGGTACTTACACTTAGCACTATTTTAAAATGAGGTCTAGACTCAAGGACTCTATGGTCCAGTTGAAGGCAAGGAGCCGAAACGCGTAGACCGTCCGTTTATTGATGCACTTTATTTTGCACATGGTGTGTAAATAAAATCTGTGAACTAACCTGTTGCTGTGCCATGACTTCATCTGTGGTAATCGTGGGAAGAAGAAACGTGGGAAGAAGAAACGAAGTAATATACGTGATCAAGGCAAGTCGCCGAAACGCGTTGTGAATAAACCAAAGATTTAAGACTACTGGATTGTTTTGTGGTTCCTGAGAGCGTACGAGATACTGGTATCTTTGTTGGACATATATACATATATATATATATATGCGCTCCAAGAACAAATCACCAGCACTCATGGGGGTTTTAATGTCCTTCGGATTTTAACGGCACGTTATATAAACAAACAAACGCGTTTCAGCGCTACACCTTCCTATATATATAAACACGCTACCTATTGAAGAGGTGACAGTTTGTCCAGCCCCTTCCTGCACTGGATTAAATTTGCATACTTTACTCCTTCGTGTGTGCGTCCTCTTTGGAACTTTTTTCGTGATATGGTACATACACTGCATCTCCTCTATGGGAGCTACCTACATGCTCTGGCTACAGCTTGTTTATTATGGTATTCAGTGGCGTAACACAAAATTATGCCTCCCCTGCAGATTGTGATGAGGAGTCCCTGAGTCTCCAATTTCTCAAAGATGTTCATTGGTCTTAATGGGGGGCCAACTGGAGGGTTGGGGTACCCCTGCACCTCAGTGGCTTCAGGGTTCTTTGTTGCACACTTATGCAGTGGGGGAATAGTTTCCCTGCACCAGAACTCAACAACTTTTTGAAAAAATAACATTATGACGCACCATTAATTATTTTCCTTGTGGGTACAGCTGTGCTCTCTCGCCTGCTCCCCAAATTAAACTGACAGTGAGAAACTACTGCCAAGGGCAGATAATCAGAGGGAGCTCACAAATCCAAGTCTGCTTTCATAATTCTTTTTCTCCAGCTGTAATTGAGTTTCGCTGCAAAAAGCCACCCACACAACACAACAAATAAGTAGTTCACCTCTCCATATGCCACGCTCCTTGGGTCATATGAAAGCAGCGTGAAGAATATTATGAAGAGGATTTTAACAGCCTGAATGAAGTGGGATTGTGAGACATTGGGTTGTTGGTTGAGGGAAGTTGTGAGCCCTTTTCAAGCAACAACCACAATCTTTGCCTGGGTGAACCACAGAAAGACAATAAATTAACCTGTGCTTAACAATGTCGTAGCTTGGCACAAACATTGTCAGGAATAACTATATGTAAAGTATTTATGTAGCACTTAAACAGCAATAAAGTGATAACACAACATAAGAAAAATCCTACACCAATCAAGGAAAATAGACTAAAATGTAATAAATTATTTGGCAGCAAAATGAGCTTTTAGTTTTAAAATGTAAAGTAAAAAATAGCGCCTAAAAGATCAAAGCTCCATGCACAGACATCTAGCTGCATAAAAGAGGGAAAAAGTCAAAAGTTATGGCCAACCCCGATGAAGTGTGGCTCAGGTGCACAAAGTGGATTGGGGTCACTTAAATTTGGATGTATAAGAATATTAAAGAAAAAATAACGGAGAAGGTAAAGATCAACAGGGCAAGACAGCTGGCGGTGTCTGTTGGGGAGCTGCTAGATGAAGTCACAGTGAAGATTTATACGTTCAGACATAGTCTCTTTTTTGGAAGCCGAAAATCTCCAGTGCAACAAACCTGCATGCTATAGCTGAGGAGGGCTCCATGAGGTCGGATACCCCTTCTGTGAGAAACCATGAAGTTAGGCCGACTGGTGATACAACTTGTGCGGATCGGCAAGTAGGTAGGTCGGGTCTCCTCTTGGTTCTCTGGCCATTTTTTTGACTAAAAAGTATATTTTTTAAGTCCCAATTTTTGGATTTGGGCTTTGTGGGTACCTTTAACATAATTTTCAAGGGTTCAGGACCGCAGGGGCACCGCTTGAAGAGTCAGTACTCACTCAGACAGGGTCCAGGTGCGGGTCTGTCCCTGAGGCTCTGACCAGGAGGCTAGCCAACTAGACCTTGGAGTCACTCCGGAAGTCCAGGGTTCAAGCAGGACTAAAGCACCAGAGCTGTCTTCTGAGGTTACATAGCAGCTTTTAGGGAGCAGGGCAGTCCTATTGGTGTAGCCGGGCAGTAATCTGAAGTACACAGCAGACCGCAGGCAGCACGTCAGTCCTCTCAGAGACAGCCACAGGTCCAGGAGTTCCAGAAGAGAACTGAAGGAGTATGAGGGTCCTAACTTTATACCTGGTGCCAGCTTTGAAGAGCAATAAACTTCTAAAGGTTTCCCTCCACAAATAGTGTTGACATTTCCTTCCTCCTTGCCCTGGTCCCAGGATGTCTAGTTGCACAAAAGGCTAGTGTTAAGCTCTTTGTGTGTAGGCTGAGGCAGCTGCTTGGAAGTGCAAGTGGAGCTCAACACATCTCTGCACCCCAAGAATCCTGCATGGAAGGCCCATCTTGCCAAATTTCAGTCCCCTATTGTGTGGCTTTCTGGGAGCCAAACGTTATGGCCAACCATGATGGAGTGTCAACTGCCAACTACACCTAGTCATGTGACCCAGGAAATAGGCTGCAGGCACCACCAAATTACCAAGCCAAGAAAATGCCAAATTTCTAAAAGTGGCATTTTCAGAATTGTTACTTAAAATCTGACTTTACCAACAAAGAGGATTTTAATTTTCAATCCTTAAAGACCAAACAATATTTCTGCCTGCTCCCAAATAAAACGTATCACTTGCTTAATGTATTAGAGTAACCAAGTTACAGGTTCTGGGCACATGTCGTACCACTTTACTATGGACTTAAAAGGAAATTAAATGTGCCACTCAGGTGTAGCCCAATTTTACCATGTTTGAAGGAGAGAGCACAGGCACCTTAGCACTGGTTAGTGTAGCAGCCTGCCCCGGGTGTATGCAAATGATCACCCAAAACAAAGAGATTGGTGTTGCACGTCTTTATTTCTCAGTGTGTAACAGTTCTCTGAACATTCTACATCAAGAATTCTATCACCCTGGCCCAAGCAGCAAGCACTTATGTCACTGTTCTACGAAGTCCATCAGGAACCAGAAGAGTCCCGTCATCTCTAAAAGCTTACTAAAACGGATTCAGAAAATAGGAGTGGTAAATGACAATAAAAAATCTGGTGGTGACCACGCAGAGGGGGTCAAGTCTAACAGAGATGATGTGGCATTACGGGCTGCCGACATTGGAAGTGGGCAACAAGGACTGGGTCCAGGTGTCGGCTCAACATCCTGTGAGTCTGGGAAAATCACATCTCCCTGTGCCTAAAAAAAATTAATTGGACCTTGTATTTTACATGGCTTGACTCTGGCCAAGTAGGAGTCTGAAAGCAACCCCTATGCAGACAACTAATTCCATACAGAACCTCTTGAACATTGGCAAACCTGTTTCCAGTAAGTTGAAAATTGTTTACATATGATATCCTATGCGTGTTATTTTAATAGAAAGTGTATGATTAAGACATTTTTGGTTGTTTATTAAAAAGGGGCATGAAGCTGTTAGTGGAAGAGTTGATGTGTCATATCATATAGAGATTTATTTATTTATTTATTTATTAAGCAATTTGTATTGCGCAGACTAAACCCGAAGGTATCAAGGCGCCTATCAAAATCAATAGATCAATAGAGAAAGTAGGTTACCTTTTTTAAAGCTCATATGTGGAAACTGTAAACTTTATCTTACATCTGAAGACTAAAAAAAGTTACAGATTGTCTGCTATGTGTTTTAGTTGTTATGTGCGGCCACCTTTCAGGCAACACCTATTTAGGGGAATATATTGTGCCAATGTTTCATTTAGCCACTTTCAAATCTACCCATTGATAAACTATCAGCCTTTGCTGGGTTGCATAAAAAATGGACAGTCTTTAGAAATAATTTGATCATTAGACTTCAAGTGTATTTTGAGTCTGTTTTAGTACACTATATATTAAGAAAACAGAAAATAATTGAGTGACTTCCAGATACATGTCGAACATCCCCATTCAAGAGCTGTGTCGGCTAGAAATCCATTTTAGCTTCTCCTTTAAATGAATTGGTCTTTTCTTTTAAATGGTATTACGCTACTTGCGGCAAAAAAGTATGTCAAATGAGGGGGGCTGTTTAACATGTGCTTAGGCTCATCTCAAAGACTAATTGGGGTATAGATGAGAAAAACGCATCTCCTAATGGTACCAACATGTTCGTGTTCTTGTCAACTACACTATTTTTGCACAGTTGCATGCATGTTAGACGCTCTGTAGAAACAGTGCTACTTAGTACTGTGGCAAACCCTTATGTGCTAGAATATTTCAATTGATGCCTTCTAGAAATGGGGGTCTCTAGGTGGCAGAGGTAGGTACCTTTGCCCAAATAGGGGCCCTTGCTTCTAGCCTGGGTAAGGGGGATACACTTCTAAAATAACTCCTGTTTACCCTCTTGGTAGCTTGGCACAAGCAGACAGGCTTATCCCAGAGGCAGTGTGTAAAGCATTTGTGAAAACATACAGTAATACAGTGAAAACACTATAAATGGACACCACACCAGTTTAGAAAAATAAGTGATCTTTATCTAAACCAAAACAAGACCAAACAACAAAAATCCACAATACAGTAATAAAAATGACTTTCCTATGGTAGAAATAGTTCAGTTCAAGCAAATTGCAGATGCAGCACTTTTCTCACAAAGTACCTGGGATGCGTCATGCAAACAAACAAAATGGGCCTCAGGGAAGGTGATGCGTCGGTTCATTATATTCAGGAAAGGTGATGTGTTGGTTCCTTGCTTCAGGGGGAGGTGATGCGTCGGTTCCTTACTGCAGCGCAGGGGAGGTGATGTGTTGGTTCCTTACATGACAGGAGGTGATGCGTTGGTTTCTTACTGCGTGGGGAGGTGATGCGTTGGCTCCTTACAGCATCCCCCAATGCTGCGACAGACTTGGCGCTGCGATGCGATGCGATGATCCAGTGATAATGCGTGAACTTGTGCAGCCGCAAAGCAGGCCTTGCCTTGATGCAGCGTGCAGCGATTTCTCGAGCGCCAGCAGGCGCTGCAATGGTTTCTTCGGCGATGCGTTGGAAACAGGTGCAGATGCGTCTCGCTTCTTTGAAGTTGGGTCGATTTTTTTCAGCTCCCAGCAGAAAACAGTCTCTAGAGGTCCAGAATACCAGCAGGCACCTCTTTGCAGATTATAATTCCCAGCAAGGAAGTTCAGGTGAGCTGTTGATGAAGTCTTTGTGTCCCTGAGACTTCAGAACAGGAGGCAAGCTCAGTTTAAAGCCCTTGGAGATCTTCTTTCCAGCAGGTGACAAAGCAAAACAGCAAAGTCCTTTTCTCCTTTCCTTGGCAGCAATTAGCCCTGCAGGCCATCCCAGACAGCAAACAGCACAGGGGCAGCATCCCTCCTCAGCTTCTCCAGCTCTTCTCCTTGGCAAAGGTTCCTCTTGATGCCTGGAAGTGATCTAAAAGTCTGGGGTCTGGGCCCCTCTTTTTATACACAAAAATCCTTTGTTCTCTGAAGGCAGAGAGTGTTGGTACCCAGCCAAAACAAGTTCTGTCCTCACTGTTGCAGGCTTCCTGGCAGCATTGTTGAAGGCAGACCACGCTGATTCAAGTGAAAGGAAATCTCCTCCCCCTACTCTAAATGCAGCCCAGGTCTATTCAGCCCAGCCCTGACTCATCAGACTTCTGAAGTTACTCCCCCCTCCATCCCCTAGCATCCAAAAGCCAGGCATGCAATACACAAACCTAGCAGAGGCACACTGGATGGTTAGGCAAGAAAATACCTACTTTCTAAAAGTGGGATTTTCAAA
This sequence comes from Lissotriton vulgaris, assembly GCF_964263255.1. Taxonomy (NCBI): domain Eukaryota; kingdom Metazoa; phylum Chordata; class Amphibia; order Caudata; family Salamandridae; genus Lissotriton; species Lissotriton vulgaris. Next base: position 1,804,889,925 of record NC_141687.1, on the reverse strand, counting down.
CACAGAGTGTAAAAATCACCCTCACGAAAAGATGCACTTTTACAGTCTGAGTTTTGGAGCACTAAACGTAATTTTCCGACCTTGCTTCCAGGGCTAGTTATGCTTATAAGATGTTATAAACAAACTCCCCATTCTGTCCTATGAGAGCAGGGAGCCTTGCCATAGTGAAAAACGAAATTGGCAGTAATTCCCTATCAGGACATGCCACACACATCAGGCATGTCCTACCTTTCACATACACTGCACCCTGCCCACAGGGGTACCTTGGGCGTACCTTAGGGGCGTCTGATATTTGAGAAAAGGGAAGGGTAGGGCCTGGCAAGTGCTTGCACTTGCCAAGTCGACATGCAGTACCTTACTGCACACAGGCTCTGCAATGGTAGGCCAGAGTTATGTTTACAGGCTGCTTCTTTAAATAGACTCCTTTACCTAACATAGTAATCTTTGAAAACTATGAGGATGAGTACAATTTGATGATGTTTGTTTGAATAATATGTGCAAACATCGCATACAATTCAATTGTCAGAGGGAATTTAAAAGTCTCCAAAACGATACTTTATCTTATAGGTGACATCCCTTAAAGCTTGACATTTATGCAGGCCGAACACGGGATCAAGATACGAAATAAGAAAATCGTCAGCGACATTTGTTCCAGGAGTATCACTATACTGTGGTAACTATGATTCTCAAAATTTTATTGAATAATGTTAGGATAACAGAATGGTGAGACGATATATTGGGAACTTAATAATCAATCTAGATAAACATGGTCCCCCCATTCAATCTATAAGATGGAATTGTTGACCTTTTTAGATTGAATCAATCGTATCCATCAATCAAAGAGGACCCTATGGAGCTATAAGAGCCCAGCTGCCCCTCACCCGGATCAGTCATACACCGTTGGGACGCTCGGGTAGGTTGTTTGTAATAAAGAATTATTTTAGTGATACAAGAATTAAACACATAGAGTAGTTAATCATTTTGTTCTATCACTTGGTCTCTAGAAATTAACTAGAAATATAGAGCACTTCCGTGGGCCTGAAGCGAGTGACCAGGCCCTGCCCGGAAACAAATCAACAGTTTCCTGGGAACACCATTCAAAATCAATAAGGTGGGTTTCTACACTCACCCACACCAAAGAATGTTAGAATGTCAGATACGTATGAGTGTGAGTGTATGGTTAGTCTACATCTTGTTCCTCAAAGGTTGCTTGACATCATTATTAGGTTGTGCTCATAGAGATTTGTAAAATAGAGTTAGTGGGCGGGCCTCCTACCTCCCCATGTCCTCATCGCTTTCTAATGTACCAAGGGGATTGCATTTTATAAATGTATGAGTCTTAGGATGTCACAAAGTGTTTAATGTACTCTTGCATGATGTAAAATTGTTGGGAGAGATTGTGTTCTATGCATATATTAGACCTAGGTTGTTACAAAGTGTCTAAATACATTCTAGTATGATTAAAATTGCTGGGAGAAACATCAGCTGAGACACCATTAGGTATAGACATTTTTTTACCCTTAGAATATTGTCTAATTGTACCTATTGTTTTATGTAGGTTATTAATGCCGTCGTAAGAAGAAAGCTTGCTTTATACATACATATTGTCCTGAAGAAGGTGGCATAGAGAAACACATACGCCACCGAAACGCGTCGACGCATCATTGAATGTTACATCCAAAGAACCACACGGGTGTCACCCTTGATGAAATAACCTATAGACACCTGTTTTAAGAGATACATTTTGAGTTCTATATGGAGTAACCAACTAGAGATGCTCTTTATTGGTTTGCACTACATTTGGTCGCTAGCTTTCATATTCAGATCTATGTACACAGTGGTATCTTTTACTTGTGTAGTTAGTCTTTTTAATTTGAGGATCGTGCTAAAATGATTGGTCAATAGGACTTTTTAAATGGTTTTGTATATACAAATTGTTATATAAATGTTGTAGAACATACTATTATTGATTTTATTAAAGACCCATGGTATTTTTCATATTTAGTTACGTTGTTATTGATGTCACTTGTCTACCTTTGAGGAATTGAACCCGTTTTGAATGGATGCATGATATAGCCGAGTGTGAGTTATTGGTTAGGGTAACCTTCCACCATCAACACTGATTGGTGGGGATCTTACCAGTCCCAGGAGAAATCCTTTTATTTGACTTGCTTCTGTGGGTGGCACAATCACTGCAGCAAGTCCACCAGTAGCATTTGATTTACAGGCCCTGTACTACGAACTGACTAGTAAATCAAATAGCCAATCAATGAAACACCAATCCATAACAGTAATGTCCATAGGGAGCACTTGCACATTGGCACTAAAGAGCAGTGGCAAAGTGCTCAAAGCACTAGACCAGCAAAACGGAGTCCAACACACAGCAAAAACTCAGGAGGTAAAGGCAAAAAATGCAGGGGAAACCCACGCCAATGGTGCTAGGTCTAACAATGGCGTTCGGAACAGTCAGTAAATCTAGCAAATGTAACTGAGAAATTGCACTGTAAATAGGCACCGTTCTGATTCACTTTTCCCAAAATTTCCCTGGGAAAATCCTACTCTGCTTTAAGTTCCCAGTCCCGCCCTGGTATTTAATGTTCTGTAAAACCTGTGTCAAGAAGTGAATGTTCAGAACTCTGAGCAGCCCATCACATCATTCACTTTCCATCTGTCTTTCAGGGCAGTCTCACAAACTAAGCTTTCATCAACCTATCAAGGCTTATTTTAGGTATCATTTTGGTGAGGTGCCTGTCCACCTCGAACAGGTGCTAATTGATCAATGCCGAAAGCACCTTTAGAGCTTCAGGGATTCTGAATGAACTTATACTCCTAATCAATAAATATGGGGCAGAACTAAAAAATCTATTCGGAAATGTATTTTGATCTGGAGCCCTCAAAGCAAAAGAATCAGTGTGAATCGCTGCCATTTCTAATGGTACATCCCTTAACAGAGTAGTGGCATACACCTCTTAGTGAAATTATGAATCACTCAAAGCCATGGTCAGCACATTCTGCAAACCCCTCAAAAGCGAGTTAAAAAATTGCTAATATAGGTATTCTGAGCTTACCTGCAAAATATGGCGTATAATTTAAATGCTAATAGAGAGACACATACATGAAAATACGACCTCGTCAAAGTACTGCCAGTAATAATACATGTGCATGGAAACCTGCTCCTACCAGTGCCTACTACTTTGTGCTGCTCTGAAGGAAAAATGATCTATTTATAAATATGGCCTATAAAGGAATGGAAGGCGGGGTCTTTTTTTAAATAACAGTTTCAGAGGTTTTCTGCTCCAGTTTTATTTATACATCTTTGAAAAGCTCAGTGAAGTAGTTGAAGCGGTGCCATGGCAGGAAATTCCCAGGAGGTTGTTTTCGTCTGCTGCGGCTTCTGTCCTGAGGCAGAAGTTCATATTTCCTACTCTAGAAGAATTATGACATAAAGTATGCAGCTCCCTTTATAGCTCGAGGATTGTTTATATAACATTTATTTTTACCATTTTCGACAAAAGTAAATATGCATTTGGGATGGAGCACTACATAGTCTGCTGTATTTGCAGATGATATATTAAAAAGCTTTTCATTCTTCGTTTCAGAAAATTCTGTTGAAAAATATTCCTCTGGAGTCTGATATTTCCATTGCTTCTTTTCTCTTAAAAGAGAGGACTACAGGCAAATTATTTTTCGAAAAATAATGTATTTTGGAAAAGATATCCAAATACAGAAATGTCAGCCATGCTGCTGTCAAGACTTTGCACCTAATTATGCTACTTGGACTGTTACATTCTCATGCACTGGTTGCTGCTCTCTGTCTAGAGTGGCATAGAGAGCAAAAAATGATGGACAGGCACATGACCCGAATAATTAGTAGTGCCTCAGATTCAGCCAAGTATTCCACCCATTACCTTTTTATTTTCTTAAATTCTCAAGCACCAGACCATTTTGCTCAACTCCACCAGGTGCTTCTTATGCGAGGTAGACGCTCTATTATGGAGAAGATCTTTGTATGCAGATGGACAATTTTAAGATCAATCTCACAACCGTCCCAGCTCTCCTCCAGGTTTTGAATTACAGGTGAACTTCATTTGGGTTGCAGCAATCGACTCTTCTGCTATCCAACCACCATTAACAAGAAGGGTTCTGCTTTGCTGCAATACTCATGCACTGTCTGCATTGCGCAGGCAGCAAACTCCAGGATTCTCTGTTTCCTTGTGTGCAATACCACAGAAGGTCACACACTTCAAGAACATTAAAGCCTCCTTCTTCTAATAGTCCTTCGCAAGTTGTCATTTGGGCTGCACCCCCTTAACCACCCTCTAATTAAAATCTGATAGTCACAGCAGAAACAATAAGCTGAATACAACCCTCTGTGGTTTACAGCTGCATTCCATTCCAGCTGAGGATGACTGGCCTCTCGGTAACATAAGTAGAGTTTCTTCACTATGACCAATGCTAACCTACTCCTGTCATTAAACAGATGGCCAACTACTTAAGGTATAATTAGGTGCAGTTGCCTGAGTGTAGATGCAGTCTCTCTTCGGGGTGCTGCACCTGTGGACATCAGCTCCTCTGGAAGCCTTCGCCCGGTGGACAAGAGAGTAAACATCCTGTGTAATGTTTCCACCTTTCTGGTGTTAAATACATCCTAATTCTTCAGTGTCCTACTTACTTTAAATGGAAAGCAACACAACACCAAATACAATGCAAAACAAACGCTCCCATGGTACACAGTGATATTTCATACATCCTTCTGTCGTCTGGTTTACATTAGAAAATGCAAATTCAGCTCACCACAGTACTTTTCAGGCAGATAACAACAGTAGCTCATTTGCACATTTCTGAGAATCTGGCCTCGATTACAGGTTTAGTGGTAAATTCCATCAAAGTTGCACATAATGTAAATAGTGGTTCCACAGGTTGGGTAAATAACATGAGTTTATGAGTTTGGTGGTATATACTACCAAAGTTGCACATAGAGTAAATAGTGGTTCCACGGGGTACGGTAAATAACACTGATTATGAGTTTTTACTGTCTACCATGAAATCCTTATTTTGCACCTATGTGAAATAGCTCACCAGATGAATAGTAAACAAACCATCAGGTAGTGCCCATTTTCAGGTATTGGAAACTCCTGTAGTGTGAACATTAATCCATAGAACACAGAAAAAGCCAGAGTAAAACACAAAAAGACCTTAGAACATCCCCAAAGTACACCAAAAGCTCCCTGTGTGGGAGTGTGCAGAAAGGCGTTCAGTGTGAACAAAGCACTTTGAAACAGGACAAACAGAATCCACTGCCATCCTCTGATATCACTCAGTCATCGCTCATGTGAAACCTGCCAAACTCGTCTATATGGACCCAGACAGTAAAAGGAAGTACAAGTTTATTGATTCTGAGCTTGAGGTTCTGGCCAAAGAGGTGTGTAGATACCATGGCTGTCTAATGTACCCTGTCCTCTGAAGATGTCACCAAAAACAAACAAAAACATGGTTGGAGGGTATAATAGCCAAATCAATACTGAATCAATGGTCTCCACATGATGTTGAGAACATTAAAACAGTTTCTAAACATTGAAATTCAAGGAACTTATATAAGTTACCAAGAACAAATACTAAAACATGACATGGCAACAGGTGGTATTTCTCCACCTCAACTCACCTCAACCGTGCGATCCAAGAGGACGCGCAGTCATGGCATAGACCGTACAGGCGAGGGGGAGGTCCTGATGGGGAACACCATTCCCGAGAAAGACTGGGTTAAAATACATGAAGGGGTGAAGCAGGTGAGCGCAAATGTGAGGTTCAAATTAATTCAATATAAATACATACACCAGGCATATTTGACACCCAAGATGCTACATAAGATTTACCCGGAGCGTTCGTGGCAATGCCCTAGATGCAGAGAAGCAGAAAATGGTCTGGTCTTGCCCAGAATTACAAGGCTTCTTGACGGATGTCCTGACTGCTCTACGAGGAGTGACGGGAAGGCAGATAGCAGGAGATTCAGGTGGTGCTGCTAGGCCTGCTGCCCAGACCCAAGAACAAAGGTTTGAGTAGGAGATTTGTCCTCCTGGGATTAGTGCTGCCAAAAAGACGGCTTTCCATATCATGGCTGAGCTGTCGACCGCCCATAATGATCCAATGGAAACAAGACATGACGGAATGGGTGACTGCCGAGATGCTCAGAATGCAACAGAATAGGAAGGATGAAAAGGTTTAGGATGACGTGCGGGCATGGAGGATGATGTTGGGTGTACTAGCGAACAACAGAGAGAACAGTGAAATTAACGAGAAAGAGGATGGGAATGTGCAGAAAGTAAGCGGATCAGAGGGTATGCAGGAGACGGGGGAAACGGCCTAGTCAGGACCTCTTGGACAATGAATAGACATGGACTGTGCGGTTAAGAGACAAGTAGCTATACCGAAAGAGAACTTGCCAGACATGGTAGGGGAGGGTTGTTTGTAGTTGAGGGTGGAGGGTGTTGGTGGGGAGATTTACAAAGCCACAGGCTGGCCCCTAATATTCAAACAATTTGGACCAGGTGGGTCAATTCATGGGGACTGGAGTGTGACACAGAGACATGAACGGAAACAGAGCGTTCTTGATTATGATTACATCTGACTATAATTATGTTATGTAATCAAACTGCTCATTATATGTGTATGCTGCTCTGTTGCTCCTCATATGTGTTTGTGAGAACATACACATTTATTTTGTAATGGTAATGCAAATGTTAAAAAAAGATATTAACAAAAAAACTCACCTCAAGCTGTGTGAAGAAAAATGTATGACCATCCTCAACATGTGTTGGGACGGGAAGTCTCCTGCATGTCTCTAGAGAGAGTGCTTCCCCTGCCTTATGCTAATCTCCAGGCAAGTCACTCAAAAGCTACTATATGGTTTCTAGATCCCTACCTCAGTAAGCGTGACAAACATACATGTCCACTGAGGGTCTCTCTATTTACATGGATTGAGACCTTAGAGCTTGGCTCTGAGGTCAAGGGGGCATGCCTTGTGCACCCCTATTTTTCAGAGAGTGGCTGGTGTCCTCTCTATTAAGGCTGTGGTAGACTGACAGTGGTGGCAGCAGTAAATCTATAGTCAGGAGGGGTGAGTCCCTAGGCACCCTCCTGACCAAGTCTGTGCAGTCTGCCAAGCCTGTGGACCTGTTGCCTTTGTCTACCTGAGGTATATTTGATAGCCTGTGAGTGTACGGGGGAAGAATGGTGAGCTGAACCATTGAGGAATGCAAGCTGTTCTGCTGGACATCCCAGGTCCCCCCATGCACCTCCCCATTTCCTTGGAAAGGCCTGGTGGGCTGGGGTAGACACTCAGCTCTTATCTGGGTTTAGCTGCGCAAACTCTGCTAAGAGGACCCTCCCCCACTGGTCAGTGCCTCCTGGGCTGGAGTTATTTAAAATTCCTCTTTAGGTATTTGCACAGGCTGATACCAGGAAAACATCGAGGAAAATTGTGCATGCTTTAGCCATGCATTGAACATGCCATGGAGGGTTTGGAATTGGAGGTGTATTCAGGATGCAAAAGTAGCAGACCCTCTGATTGGATGATCCTATCAATCAGAGGTGATAAATGTCTGGCCTGAGTGGTCAGCTGTTGTTCAAGACTGGTCTATGACTGAAGAGGCGGATACACCATGTCCGTCTGAAGATAGCCAGGTGCAATCCGCAGTGTGAAGGCAGGAGATAGGACACTGTTTACTGCGTCTGGAACTAAGACAGTTTTCTCTATGACGGATGGAGTCTGCTGCCAAGAGTTCAATGAGAATCCATGGCATCAGCAACATTGGAGACCAGCTGTTTCTGTGAGACTTGTGGCGCATGCGCTTTTGAACAAGGAAATTACAGACAGCAGCCCAAGGTGTGGAAAGGAAACTTACAGCACATCAAGAAAGTTGGTGTGGAAAGGAAGCTTGCAGCACATCAAGGGAGCCAGAGAGGGGGAATCTTGATTCTAGTCCTTGAAGGTGAGATCAAAACCCCTCTAACCTTCTCCCCTGCACGGTGGGCGCCTGTACAAGCAGTAGCTGGGAATAGAGGCGAGTGAAACAGGCCCCACCTTTCTTTTTGTGATCTCTGGGGCAAGCAGGGTGAACTGACACTCTGTCCAGCCACTACCCTCCTACAGCTAGCCAGTGGCTACTGGACTAGTGAGACTACAGTAAACTGTGCCAAGACATCATGCACCTGTGGTCAGATCCCTGACACCACTAGAGTGGTGTCCTCGCTCACGACAGGAGGGCACTTCTGTTGCTTTGGGTGGGGGTTATGTGGCTGATCAAGAACATTTGACTTCACATCATATGCTGAAACTGTATCCTTTCAATCCAAAGATTGGTATCCAGGCTCTAGGGAATTAGAGCAGCCCTGTGTAACATGGTCTGTAATATGCAATGCTTATTGTGTGTTTTCATGTTAACTTTGTTTTTATAGTGCTTGGCGTCTAGGCGCTGTAATACTCTGTCCCAGAGGGTTGTAGAGACATCTGGTTTTCACTGTTTATCCTGGTTTTATGTGTAGTATAATTATCTTGTGTGTATTAAAGTACTTTTCTTTTATAAAAAGTAAAGCACTGACTGGACATTGAGTTTATCAGCTGATGGTACGGTGTGTACTGTATTCTGAATGTCTAACTCAACCTCACCTCCTTTAGTAAGCCTTGGACGGCTCTGTCTCGCAACTCTGAGAGAGTCAAGTGCTGGAGAGGAGTACTTGGTTATCCAGTTTTGAGTCCACTAGTACTGAGGCCCCAGGACACCAGTGGGGCACACTCCAGTTCATGCGATTTGAGCACAGTTACCCCTAAGTTCCCTGGTGCCCAGGAAGCCGGGTCTAACAACATGTCTGGAGTGGAAGACATGAAAGAAGGTCTAGAGGTCAAAAGAATCCAAGGTATTGAGAGTTGTAATGGAATTACTATGTTTATTAAAAGTTGACTTCGCTGATAATTATCATCATTGTGCAGAGTGGCAGATGTAATTTGTTGCATATATTCACGGTGATCAATGAATATGTCATAGGGGCTAGCAACTCTCCAATGGTACTGCTGACAAGTATTGAGAGTACAACAATCCTAATGCACTGTAATCTTGTTAACGAAAGGTTGATTTGTCCGCCAAGTACCTTAAAGGTGACGTGTTACCACAGTATGACTTATGTTGCTACTCGTCAGCATTATAGCATTGTGGTTTCGTCCAGAGAGCCTACCACACCTGTTCAGTATACAGATCAACATCACACAGCATTTGCACATAATAAGTCTGTTTCATTTTATGCTTTCAGCACACTTGTTCCAGTTTACCTGAGGTCATCACATGTACATGAGTACAGCCAGTTTACCCTGGCATATCAGGAAATCTTTCTGTAGCACAGATGTTTTATTTATATATAGCTTTTAGGACACTGCACTTACTTGTATATTTTGTTTCTGGGTGCTGGGAAACATCAAAACAGTTTCTATTGCATTGCTTCATCCTCTAAACATGGAAACAAATTGGCTAACCACAATTTACTTCTCTAACTTTTAGGTAATTCAACAAAACAGGCATTTGCAATGTAATAGGTCTTGCATTCACGCAAGTTTGAGCTATCAGCATTGTAAATGACAATGCCTTTTATTTATGTTTTGGGTTTTAAAACATAAATAAAAGGCATTGTCATTTACAATATTAATAGCTTAAACTCTCACAAATGCGAGACCTATTGCATTGCAATAAAGGGCCTTCTCGACCTCTTGTTAGATTGTAAGTATCAGAGGAAGAGCCCGCCTTCGACATCTTCAAAGTAGTGATAGTGCAGTGAAGAAGATGTGTAAGTGTTGTAAATTACACAGACACAAAGTGTGAAGTGAGAGCTCCATATGATCCGAGCTATAAACACTAACAAAGCTCTCCAGCACCTTTTGCTCTATGATTACACTGTCTTGGCTCAGGAGGAAGAGCAGGATGGGGCCAGTTCCTGCCCTCTCCATGAATTGAGAGTGCAGTGTGGCATTGCGTAATGTCATTGCTATCTTTGGCCTAATAAAAAACAATGCAGCTGTAATAGGGCCCAGGCTTCACCTCCTGGTGCGGGAAGGAGGGGAGGCTTTATTGCAGGCATGGAGGGAGTGATGGTCTCGGCTGCAGCTCCGGCTTCGTAGAGTGCCCCTGCTACTTCTAGTGAGCAAGAGGTGCTAAGGTGGTGGTATTGGTGCTGGTGGTGGTGGTATTGGTATTGGTGTGTAGGCTTCAGCCCAGGGGAGGGGGTGTGCACCAGTCACCCAGCCCCTTTGATACCAGTGTAAAACAAGTGATATTGTCAAGTGTAGGAAGGGCTGTATTTGGATTATGCGCCCTGGGTCCTGGCCTCGGTTCTGCAGAACCTAAAAGGTCTGTGCCTTCTACCAAGCAGCGAAGACAGTGCTCTACGGCTTAGAGGCTGCACTGCCCGGGCAGTGAAGGTTTGACATCATGGCAGTGATTGTGCCCTAGAGAAGTGCACAGGGCAGTCCTTCCATTTCTCGCTCTTAACCCAATCAGCAGGGTATCCCGTTGTCAATGTTCATGTTTTATGAATTCCAGGGTTTTTTTCCCAGTATTTCTCCAACTTCTGAAAACATTTGATTTTCATTGTAGGGGGAGCAGATGCAGCATGAGGTCAGGTGCACACGAGTATTCACGTTTACTATTAAGTAAGATGCTTGGAGGCTCATGAAAATATTTACAGATCTCTGCTGTTGGTAGAGAGCCTTGGGGCGATTATAAACCATTGAATTCACCATATAGACCTGGCCACAGATTTGAATTTTATGTAAAATAAATCGATGGGCTGCATCTTTCGTTGCAAAGATCATTGTGTAACCTGGAGCCGAGGTATTTAAATCCTTTCCAATAGTTTTTCCTTCATGTATGTTGCAGTTGGAAGGTTAGGCTGGGAGCAATGGCAGCTCATAAAATCTCCCATTTCATGATGTGCCCTCTGGAACTCAATCAACATCAACTAAGTTGGCTTCCTATGAAGTTAGGCTGCAGCGCAAGGCTCTAGATGTTTGGATACATTAGGGTAGAGGGTGGGGCAGGGCACAAGTCCTATAAAAAGAAGTGGGGGGACTGACCAAGTAAGACAATATACAAATTACCTTATGACATCACGAGGTAGCGCTACAAAAGAAATAAAATAGTGCTATTTAAATTATTTGTGTAAATACTGGGACAGACTAACCCATCTGACAATCTTAGAGTGTCTGCATTTATATACTGGGACAGAACAAAGGCAAAAGCATGCCTCTCCTAAGTACCTGTGAAGAGAAGGCAAACTGTGTGCCTTTGTTTCCCTCTGTGGCATTTACATTTAAATGTAAGGTTTCGGCCCAGCTGGAGTTGAAAAAAGGCTCCCTTGATGCCTGCACTTTGATGCTGGGAATGGAAAGCAGGCAACGTGCAGGTGCTGCTGAACGTGTCTTGGTGACTGAAAATTACACCAGGACATGTTTAGCCTATTTCTGTGAGGCCCAACTTATTGGCAGGGGGACGGCATCCACCCTGTGAAAAGAGTGGGGGGATGCTGTGCACCTGTGTGTACCCCCGACGCGAGCCCTGGGGTGGGGCTTAGGTCCAAAGGAGGCTCCGACCTTAGTTCTGCCTGGGATGCTGCTGAATGACTCCCAGAGGGCTCTGTCCCTGTGCCGTGCAGTCACCTCTCTGCAGAGGCATGGACAGAGTACGGATACTGTAACTTCAATGGGAGAGAGGGACTGACAATACTCAGCAAGACTGATGCACAGGCCCGAGCAGTGGAAGTGCCTCACAATGACCTTCAGCAGCACAGAACCTCCTGTGATTGGGCAGATTCGTCTCAGTGGTGATACAGTGCAGTAGGCCTCAAGTACTTGCATTTGCTTCCTACTTCAAGATGAACCTTAAAATGTAAAGTGTCTCTGGTATGTGGTTCTTTGCCCATCAGCCACTTACAGTGCCACGCTGTCCTGCTTGGAGCCCTGTTTCCTAACAGTAAGAGAAAGTGTGTCTACGCCTCTGTTGTTTGTTTCGTAGATGCTGCACTGTTGCACTCGGTGACAGTATAATGAGCGCACGCTTCTGCGTTACTTTATTCTTCTTTCTTTTACAAATTAGATCTCACTTCATTTCTGACCCGGGAATCGTGTTTTGCTGTATACAATGATTAACAATGTTCTCTATAGTGCAAATGTTCCCATCCGGCCACTTGTAATGTAATGTAAGCTCACATTTATATAGCGCTACTATCGCTCCAAGGAGCATCTTGGTGCTCAACACCCAACCCCGCTGGAAAAGGTTGGTGGACAGAAGGCAATTTCAACGCATTACAAGCTTTACACTAGTGCTCTACAAGCCACATCGGAGAGTGAGAAGATCCATGTCTTCAAAGACTTCCTGAATTCACTCTCCTTAACTATACGCCGAAGCTGAGCTGGCAATTTATTCCAAGCTCTTGAGCCTAGTACAAAAAGAGGTTTCCCCCCTTTGGTGGCCAATCTAAATCTGGGAGTTACCAAAAGATTCTGATTGACAGACCTCAAGCAGCGTGCTGGCAGGTAGCGTTTAAAGACATTTAACAGATATCTCGGTCCTTGTGACTGAAAGGCTCTAAAGGTGATAACAAGGACCTTAAATAGGACACGCTTATGGATGGGTAGCCAGTGTAGGATCTTAACCGCCGTCGAGGCAGTGGAGAAGTGTGGCTCAGGGGTTAGAGGCGGCAGACCCGGAAGCTGAGATCGGCCCTGGACCAGGGTTCAATTCCCCGCCTCGGCGGGTCTTGGGCCAAAAAATTCCACGGACTCGATAATTCTCGCTCCGGTGCCTTCTCGACTCACGGGTTCACACTCTGCGACTCTGGGCAATAGCTTGCTTAATCTCCACAACGGCCCCTCGCGGCGGGATGCCTGGCTTTCACCTTGTGGATACCCTGCCGGGGTTATCTCACAGGGGAATACCAGGACGGGTTCCCTAAGCAAGCGCCGGGAAACCCACTGCGGGTAGCTGTGCACTATATAAGCTCAAATACATTTACATTTACATTACCTTCTCGGCCAGCGAAGTACCAGGCGAGCAGCTGCATGCTGGACCATCTGCAGCCTGTGGAGCACTGCTTTGTTGGTATCTGCATAAAGGCTGTTGCAGTAGTCCAGTCTAGATGTTATCAATGCTACTGCTACCGTCTTCCTGGCTGCCAGAGGAAGATGGTCAAAAAACTTCCTCAATGATTTGATAATCTGGAAACATGAGCTAGCCACGCCTACCGCTTGCTGCTTGAATGAAAGTTGGCCATCAAATTTAATACCCAGGTTTCGCACAGAGGTAATAGTATTAGGGGGGGGGCTTCTGCATCCTCAGGCCACCATTGTTTAGGGGAGAACAGATTTTGGGGTCCAAAGGGCAATATTTTTGTCTTCCCGGAGTTACATTTGAGGTGATTGTTATTCATCCACTCAAATGTAGCCGTGAGGCAGTTCATCAGGTTTTCCTCAGCCCCAGGCAGCTCCCTATCCAACACCAGGATCAGCTGCGTATCGTCAGCGTACGATATGACTTCAATCTGATAGGATGCAATCAGCTCAATCAGGTGAACCATGTATAGATTAAAAAGTACAGGGCTCAAACTAGCGCCCTATGGTACCCCTAAGCTGATGACCTTTTCTTCAGATTTGAAGTCACCTAGTACTATTACCTGACGTCTCTGGGAGAGGAAATTTGTAAGCCATGCCAGCACCACTCCTCCTATGCCTGCGTTATCCAAACGGTCAATCAAGATAGAGAGTGAGACCGTATCGAAGGCCGCCGATAGATCGAGTAAAATCAAGACGGCCTTCTTCCCTTGGTCCAATGCCATTCGTAGAGTCTCTGCTGTAAACAAAAGAGCAGATTCAGTCGAATGTTTGGATCGAAACCCTGAATGATTGGAGTGCAAGATGTTATTCTCTTCCAAAAAACTCGTAAGTTGATAATTAACGAATTTCTCCGTCAGTTTAAACACCGCAGGGAGTAGGGAAATGGGACGCAGGTTGGACAGAGTAGTTGGACCTGGCAGGGCTTTTTTCTGAAGTGGCATAACCGCTGCACACTTCCAATCACCTGGGATTACTGCTGTGACCAATGAAGAGTTGATAATACTATTGATAATTGGGTTTATCTCCTCAACCAAGGTCCGCAGGACCATGGGCGGGCAGGGATCAAATGGAGATCCAGATTTTATTGCTAAAATGGCCTGATGTGAATCCTCCAGGGAGATGTGCGTAAATGAGTCAAAGCGAGAGATGTTAGTTGTCACGGCGCCTATCCTCATTGTTTCCGCATTTGTCGAAGTAGATGGCATAGATGGGAAATCCTTAACAATGTCAGAGATTTTCTTTTCAAAATAATTGGCTATGGCATTGCAAAGCGGGAGGGAAGGTGGAATTTCCTGAGAGAGTGCTGTGGGGTTGGTGAAACTCTTAACTATCTTAAAGATCTCTTTCTGTCCCTTATCAGAAGAAGAGATGACCTCTAAATTGTATGTTTTTTTTGCCAGCTTAATTGCGGCATGGTAATTCCTACATACAGATTTATATAAATCACGGGCAGCCACCTCATAATTTCTTCGCCACCTTCGCTCCAATGATCTCACTACGCCTAACTCGGTTTTTACAGCTGATGAAAACCATGGGGCACTCTTTCTATCTCCAGACACAAACATGCAGAAGTGCGCATAGAATAGTAAGGGGAGAGCGGACAGCCAAACGCCGCAACCGGTGCTCAGCCAGACCTGCACTACTCTATCTCCACTGGCATGCAGTACAGCAGAGAATACATTTCAAGGCTCTCTGCATAGCTCACGAGGCGCTGAATGGAGGCAGATCCGTAATCACAAATGCTATGATATGCCCCTACAGGACAAATAGGAAACGCTGTTCAAACGAACTCCACCATGCTATGGTCCCCAGGATCAAGAAGAGGAAGAGAAGTGGCGGAAGGCTTTTTTCACTCAACCCCTCCAAACTCTGGAATGCCCTCCCGTTAAATCTACGGAGGGAACTGAACCTTAAATTTCCGGAAACAACGAAAGACCTGGCTTTTCCCTTAAGAGATCAGCGCCCCTAGCGACGTCCACGGTGCTGGGATGCCTCTGGGTAGCCATGCGCTATACAATACAATACACTGTGTGCATATACTTGATGAGAAGATCTTGGAGGGAAAACTCCAGCCAGGGGTAGACAGGCAACGATGTAGCCAGACCCCTCTGGCGCCCTCTGCAGTTCCATTGTGATGCTCGGAGGGCCAGACAGTCTGTACATTCCACAGAGCACATTAAACTACTGCTTCGTTTCGCGTATTTTTCTGAAGTGCTGTTTAAGCATGAGTGGAAAATCTGTTCCGCTCGCGGATTTCGCGGATTTTTGGTAAATTCCCAATCCGCAGGATTCGCAAATTTCCCGCAAAATCCGCGAATGAAAATCCGCGAATGGAACGGATTGGGTCAAAAGTTCAAGCTGACTTTTGTAACTCTTTTAGAATGGCGCCAGCAAGCTGCCAGAGCCATTCTAAAATAGTTACAAAAGTCAGCTTCAACAGGAAGCTCTAATAGATAAAGTAAAGCAGGTGCTGCTCAAATTCAGTTACACAATCATTAATCACCCCAAACTTGGGGTGATTAATGATTGTGTAACTTAATTTGACCTTCAACTGGAGCACCTGCTTTACTTTATCTATTAGTGCTTCCTGTTGAAGCTATTTCTAGCTATTTTAGAATGGCGCTGGCAGCTTGCCGGCACCATTCTAAGTGGGGCACAAAAGTGGGACAGAGGGCTGAAGGGGACAAAAAATGAGTGGGGCAGAGGGCAGAAGGGCACAGAAACAAGTGGTACAGAGGGCAGATGGGCATAAAAAACAAGAGGGTGGCAGTGATTGAGCAGGTAAAAAAAAATACCAGCGAAATTGCAAAGCGCCTCGCGAACACCCGCGAACACGCAAAGCGCCTCGCCAACATGCAAAAATAAAAAAATCCACAAATTCGCGTGAATTCGCGTATTTTGCGGATTGCCAATTCGCAAATCCGCAAATTCACGAATTGCCAATTCACAAAATTCGCCCATGCTTAGTGCTGCTTTATCAGTTTAAACAATCTGCAGCTACAGCCCTGCCACAGCTTCAAATGTAAGTGAGTGATGCCATATATCCGGCCTCTCACGTCATCATCTTCCTTTAGGGCAGAGGTCTTCAAACTTTTTGATGCCGAGGCCCCCTTGTAAAACCTTTTTAGGCGTAAGGACCCCATTCCGACAAAAGATTCTAGAAACTGGTACTCCTCATCATAAACAACTATCGACAACCATAAATGCGCCTGTTAGACCTCATCACATCCATCCATCCATCATTCATCCACCCACACTTCCACACATCCATCCATCCTTCATCCATCCTTTCATCCTTCCATCCATACATCCATCCTTTACCTATCCACCCGTCCATCCACACACCCACCTTTTCACACATCCATCCATCCATCATTCATCCATGCAACCTTTTATCCATCCATATATCCATCATCCATCCACCCTTTCATCCTTCCATCCATACATCCATCCTTTACCTATCCACCCGTCCATCCATCCATCATTCTTCCACCCACCTTTTCACACATCCATCCATCATTCATCCATGCAACCTTTTATCCATCCACCCATACATCCATCCTTCATCCATCCACCCTTTCATCCTTCCATCCATACATCCATCCTTCATCCATCCTCCCTTTCATTATTCCATCCATATATCCATCCACCCTTTCATCCATACATCCATCCTTCATCCACCCACCCTTTCATCCATCCATCCACCCACCCATCCATCATTCATCCCCCACCTTTTCACACATCCATCCATCCATCATTCATCCATGCAACCTTGTATCCATCCATACATCCTTCATCCATCCACCCTTTCATCCTTCCATCCATACATCCATCCTTTACCTATCCACCGTCCATCCATCCATCCACCCATCATTCTTCCACCCACCTTTTCACACATCCATCCATCATTCATCCATGCAACCTTTTATCCATCCATCCATCCATATATCCATCCTTCATCCATCCACCCTTTCATCCATACATCCATCCTTCATCCATCCACCCTTTCATTATTCCATCCATATATCCATCCACTCTTTCATCCATACATCCATCCTTCATCCACCCACCCTTTCATCCATCCATCCACCCATCCATCATTCATCCCCCACCTTTTCACACATCCATCCATCATTCATCCATGCAACCTTTTATCCATCCATACATACATACATCCTTCATCCATCCACCCTTTCATTATTCCATCCATATATCCATCCACTCTTTCATCCATACATCCATCCTTCATCCACCCACCCTTTCATCCATCCATCCACCCATCCATCATTCATCCCCCACCTTTTCACACATCCATCCATCATTCATCCATGCAACCTTTTATCCATCCATACATCCTTCATCCATCCACCTTTTCATCCTTCCATCCATACATCCATCCTTTACCTATCCACCCATCCATCCATCCACCCACCATTCTTCCACCCACCTTTTCACGCATCCATCCATCATTCATCCATGCAACCTTTTATCCATCCATACATACATCCATCCTTCATCCATCCACCCTTTCATCCTTCCATCCATACATCCATCCTTCATCCATCCAAACTTTCATTAATCCATCCACCCTTTCATTATTCCATCCATATATCCATCCACCCTTTCATCTATACATCCATCCTTCATCCACCCACCCTTTCATCCATCCATCCATCCATCCACCCACCCATCCATCCATCCATCATTCATCCCCCACCTTTTCACACATCCATCCATGCATCCATCATTCATCATGCAACCTTTTATCCATCCATACATCCATCCTTCATCCATCCATCCACACTTTCATCCTTCCATCCTTCCATCCTTCCATCCATCCTTCATCCATCCACCCTTACATCCATCCATTCACCCATCACTCATCCACCCACCTTTTCACAAATCCATCCATCATTCATCCATGCAACCTTTTATCCATCCATACATCCATCTACCCTTTCATCCTTCCATCCACCCTTTCATCCATCCATCCTCCATCCACCCACCTTTTCACACATCCATACATCCTTCATCCATCCATCCACCCTTTCATCTTTACATCCATGCACTCATCATTCATCCACCCACCTTTTCACACATCCGTCCACCCTTTCATCCTTCCATCCGTCCATCCATACAGCCATCCACCCTTTCATCCATCCATCCATTTATTTATTTATTTATTTTATTTATGGGTTTATAACGCGCCGGAATCGCACCCGAAGGTGTATCTCCGCGCAGTGCTGAGAAGGAAACAGGTCTAGCAGGCACTAATACTGAAATAGAGTTGTCTTAAGACTTTTCCTGAAGGCTAGATGACTAGAGCACTGTCTAAGGGAGAGGGGGAGGTTGTTCCACAGGCGCGGACCCATAACAGAAAGAGCGCGTCCTCCCTGTCTGGTCTTGTTATGTCGTGGAATCTGTAGTAACAGCTGGTTACTGGACCGTAAATTACGAGGGGGGTGGTGATGAACAAATTTTTCGGCCAGATAGAGCGGCCCTAAGTTATGGAGACTCTTGTGCACCACACAGCAGGTCTTAAATTCCACCCGTCTCCGGATAGGAAGCCAGTGGAGCATTTTGAGAAGGGGCAGAGATGGTGTTCTGGGGGGGGCATTTGTCACCAGGCGTGCCGCGGTGTTCTGCACCACTTGAAGTTTGTTGAGCACTCCTTCGTTGGCCGCTAAAAGTAGACCATTACAATAGTCGAGGCGACTCAATACGAGGGCCTGGACCAAGGTCTTCCTTGTGCTGTCAGGGAGGAGAGGAAACACTTTCCGGAGGAGGCTGATGATATGAAAACAAGACCCCACCGTGGTGTTGGCATGATGTACAAGATTGAGGTCATGGTCCAGACGGACCCCCAGATTTTTCACCACCTGTTTGGGGGAAGGGGCCACTCCCAAACTCGTAGGCCACCAGTCAGGGGTCCACAGAATTTTTGCTTCCCCGAACAGCATGACTTCTGACTTCCCCACATTGCACTGGAGAAAGTTCCTGGCCATCCAACCGGCGACCGCAGTCATGCCATTCGAGAAGGCTTGCCTTATCTCCGGAGTAAAGGTCTTAAAGGTGAACAACAGCTGTGTATCATCAGCGTATGAAATAGGTGAAAACCCAAAAGACCTCATAGTATCTGCTAAGGAGGAGACATAAACGTTAAATAACGTGGGGCTGAGACAGGAGCCCTGCGGGACTCCTCTGGTGATTTTGGTGGAGATGGAACTGAAGGATCCCATGTTGACCTGCTGGGTGCGATCTGCAAGGAAACTTGTGAACCACGCCAGGGCAGATTTCTGTATGCCGATCTTCTTTAATCTTGTTAGGAGAATGGTATGGGATATGGTGTTGAATGCTGCGGACAAGTCCAACAGCACCAACACCACAGATAGACCCTTGTCCAAAGACATACGTATAGTATCCGTGACGGAAAGCAGAGCCGTCTCGGTACTATACCTAGGTCTGAACCCTGACTGAGAGTGGTCCAAACAGCCGATCTGCTCTATATAACTGGAGAGGTTGAGATTAACATGTTTCTCCATTATTTTGCCGACAAACGGCAGAGGGGAGATAGGCCTCAGGTTGGTCATATCCGACCAAGGAATGGAGGTGTTTTTCCATACATCCTTCATCCGTCCACCCTTTCATCTATCCATCCACCCATCATTCATTCACCCACCTTGTCTGTGCCTCTCTCATGGGGGGGTCAGTATCTCTCTGCTTCGTCTTCCTCTCTCATGGGAGGGCATCTCTGTGCCTCCCTGCTTGGGGGGGGGGGGGGGTGGCAGCCGGCTTTGAAAACATCTCACCATGAAGAACAGACTCAGCCACATTTCTCCTGCACAGGCGCCAGGTATGAGGGCTCGTGGGACTTGAACCAATGATATGATTGTAATGTCCTCCTGCTGTCCTTCTGCTGTTTACTGTGTATTTGTAAAGCGCTCTGATACCTACGGGTTAAACTAGCGCTATATAAAACGTTAAAAGTAAAAATAAACCCACAGCTAAGTCCATTGAACTCAAAGGGCTACAGCCTCCTCCCCTCTGTCCCCCCCCCAGCTCCTGTATGTCAGCCTGGCTGAAACAGCTTGGACACACACAAAGGCACACCAGAGTACTATCACAGGTCTTTAAAAGACCTTTACTTGTTAACGAGGCTTTGATGTTTTTCACACCTCGGTGTGAATTAGGCGGCCTCCGCCTTGAGCACCGACGCCAGGAACTGCACTCTGGCAGAATCTGCGACCCCCTTCCCAGGACTCCACGACCCCCCTGGGGGTCGCGCCCCACAGATAGAAGACCTCTGCTTTAGGGTGACCAACTGGTATGGGTGCAAATTCAAGACAGTGAGTGTAAAAATTCAGGACAAACGTCAAAATTCAGGATGAAAATTCAGGAGAGAAGGTCAGAATTCAGGACAAAAGTCGAGACAAAAGGTTCATTTTTACAGACACATTAGAGGAGGTTGAGCAACATTCTGCAGCAAACATAGAAAGAGGAAAACCCCTCTCAGGATTCTTTTTTTGTAGAAGGTGCCCCTTCCTGCACAAAAACAATCCTGCCTATGTTGGCATTAGGCAGCAATTTGTGCGCCAATGCAGGGGAAAGGACAGGAATGCACCGTATTTCATCAATAATGTGCATTCCTGCCCTTTCACATAGGTGTAGGGCAGACCAGTTAGAAGACTTGTGGCACTGCCCTACGTCAATGCCTCATAAATTAGGCCCTTTGTTCTGGTCACATATGAGGCACTTTGTTTTAGCCATCTTTGACTATGCCCCCGTGTTCACTGACCTTTGCTATGCTAAACACTGGTTAATTTATTTCCCCAATGTAAAAATTATTTGCTGTGGCAATTGGGGGCGTTTATTGTTGTAGATGGCAATGATGAGGAGGACCAAATTCTAGAAATTTTTGTCAGGAGGGGATCCTTATGCTTAAAGTTTTTTGACAGGGGGTCTCGGCATCAAAATGTTTGAGGACCTCTGCCCTAAACAAAAGTAGTTTCCATTCCATGGGTTCTGGCAGGAAGAGGCCCAGCAAATGCTGTCACTGGCTCATTATCATTCTGTGATAATTAGGCCGACATACAGAATGATAATGGGCTGATAGGTTGGGGAGGGGCTGCTGCAGGCCACTGATCACAGCAGGAGCGCGAGCTGGCCCCTGCAGTGAGAGTACAGGACTCTAAGGCTGCTTGCAGGGGGCAGCTCGCTCTAAAGTCTGAAATTCCAGACAAAACATGTCCGTGAAAGAATTCTTCATGGACAACCGCCAAAATGCCCAAATTACGGGCAGCCCGTGAAATGTACGGTCAGTTGGTCACCCTTTCTTCCTTCACTGGCTGTTCACCTTCACTCTTCCACAATACTCTCTCCTCACCTCCATCATGTTTCTCCTCCATACAACAACCAATATCCTGCCTTCTTTCTCAAGCACACTCGCCCATTTGTTCTCTTTTCTCTCTCTCACTTCCTCACATCTTCTCTCCCCATCTTTCTCTCTACACTCGTCCTTTATTTTGCTTCTCAAACTGTGTCTCAGTTCGGTGTATCGGAGAGAGGACAGAAGGCGTTCCTCACTAGAAGGAGATAAAAACTTAGGAAACTCGGGCCTGGATTACTTACAATACAGAAACTTACTAACACTTGGGCACATTTCGTGCCCAATCTCTAGTCAAACCAGCACTTAAAGGTTGCACAGCAACTAGAATATATTTAGGGTATGGATGTCCAGGTTAAGCTGAGCAAAATTAGTTGGGTGGGCGCCACCTATAATACCTGTGCGCCCTCAAGTGTTAAGAATGTGTAAGTGCAGGCAAATGGGGGGAAAAAGAACAAGCATTTGCAATGCAATAGGACTCACATTTACACAAGACCTATTGCATTGGAAACTGGAGTGCAGGCGGGCCGGGGTGGGGGGCAGGGGACCCGAGAAGGCACGGACAGCGGGAGTGCGGATGGGGAGGGGGGTGGGGGCAGAAAAGAGCACGGACAATGGGAGTGCGGGCGGAGGAGGGGGAAAAATTGTGCTCTAAATAACACATTCCGTACAGTGTAACACGCAATGTAAAGGGGTCAATAGCCATGGAAGGGTACAAATGATGATTGATCATAATAAGGTGGGCCAACAAGCCTCATAATCAATCAGAAGGCAGAATTTACGAAGAACAAAGACAGAAGCCAATGAAAAATATGGGCGGAGAGAGAGGGCAGCTTGTCTCCCATACTCTACTACCGCATGTGCGCTGCCGCTAAAGCTCGACCTAAAAATGGCACAGTAGGAGCACGAGGGACATAAATGTTAGTTGTCAAATGTGGTATACAGTGTAGATTTACAACACTTCCGTGAGTAACTTTAAAATATGTAATCAAGCTTGTGATTACAGCTCTCAACTGTTTTGAAAAGAACTGCAGTAGAGACATTGTAATGTGCACTCTTTTAACACGCGTAAACTCTTTCTTTTGACATTAGCGAAGTCAGTAAAAAGCGTTATCTTGAAACTTTCAATATCTGGGAGTATAATACTAAAATGTAGGATGTACATAATATTTATATATGCCTATGGTCTGAAAGTATTTCACAATCTCATTATATTGCCTAAGCTGTGGTATTTTTTTCCAATAGTAAAAGACTGCTTGTGAATACAATTATAATTTTTTTATACTTCAGACTAGGAAACACTTACAGACACACCCACACACTACTATAAATAATGAGTATCAAAATCAAATTCAATCAATTCTTAACATAGATTCTTGTTAAATGTACTACAGATATAATTTAATAAAAAATGTGGTTGCCTGAGAGTGTGAGCAGTAATCTATTCAGCTCTATTAGGCTGCCCATCCTCCAGTGTCAGTAAGAAGATCCTTGAGAAGGAGTAACTTTCCTGGGAGAAGACAATACGTTTAGGTCCGCTTACAGAGAGGGCTTATCACTGGCTATGTATCTTGGAAAATGATAGAGGAGGAGGACAGTAATAGCAGTTTGTAGCACAAAAACAATGCTGGGGTCAGAACATTTAGCATGCTGGTAAAAACAGATAATCTGCATAAAGTCATTTGAAGATGGTCTGTTTGCAGCCTACATGTCCCAACTACCAGCAGTAGGGGACTTAGCCTCAGAATTACTCAAGATCAGTGGGAGTTCCCTCACATTTGGAAGATGCCAAATGGCCAGGAACACCTTTTATGGTGCTCTTCTAAGAAACTACTCTATTTGATACCACCTTACCACCAAGAGCCATGTGGATGTGCTTTCTCTATGAGTGCTGTGATTGACCTTTACTCCTCTATGGACAATTCGAGGCCCCGCAGCCCCCTCGCTGACCTCCACCTCTCACTTCTTCACAGGAACTTTACCTGCTTCCCATTTCATGAATTGAATCGGCCATATGGTCGATCAATTGCTTTCCAACCACCTACTACATCTATCCTGCATAGAGTCGTTGACTTGTGATCACCTATGTATTCTGCAGCCATGCCGTTACACCATTTGCAACACAGCTGAAGGTCCCCATGAAGGTGGATTGCCACTTTTTTCACTTAGTCTCCTGGGCTGCACTTCATTGGCTGAGCCCTACTTGTCTACAGCCTGCTTGTTACTTAGGTGTGCTCATCTCCACCTCTCACCCTTTCAATATTTTTAGAACCAGCAGACCCCACATGGGTTAAGAAGTTATTAAATCATGCCTTTAACTTTCATGGTGATAAATGTATTAACGTTCATGGTGATAAACGTATTTTCTATCTTTTACACTGGCAGCCTTGCTTCACATCACATTGGCCTTGCTTTTAATCTCATGAGATTAGCCATCTTTGGTGAAGAAGAATGCCTTCTACTACTAATAAAGAACTGGTTAAATACCTGGTTGAATGGTTTGCTCACTTGGAATTTCTGGTCAATCCATCCTATGGCATAGCGACACCTTGCAATGGAATTTACTATTATTCAGTAATTACATTTCTGTGTTGGAACTCAGGTCACATTGTTTTGGTGAACATCTCTCTAATACAATTTAGAAAGTGTTTTTTTGCGTGCTATATCTGTTCCGATGTTAAGGGCTGTGATACTCACTGGGCTATGTTTGTGCTATACATAGTGGTCAAATAGATTAATAAAACAGCCCCTGTGTGGGAATTCTGAGATCCTACTGTCAATTCAAAAGAAACCGTACCAATTAAGTGTGTTGGCACATACTTGTGATTGATTCATAAATGTAACTATATATTCGCTGTGAAAGAAATTTACAGCATATGTTAAACTCTGTTGGAATACAGGCTTAGGTTGCGGAGTTTCGCCACATGGAACTCCCCGAAGTGGTAAAAAATCTCAGCAGAGTCCTGCAAGTGACGGAGTTCAGTGCAAACTGCAGTTCGCGCTGATCTTCCTGTCGCTCGGGTAAAAATTCTACCCGAGCTGCAGCTTGCGCTCGCGAACTTACCGTTCTAGAGCAGGGAAAAACTCTGCTGCACTACACGGAGTTTTCTGCACTTCACGAGCTCCGTGGAGCGCGGACTGCAGAAGACTCCACAAACTCTGTGAATATTCCTTTTACTGACCTCGCCTATTTCATTCCACACCCATTGCCTGCTCTTTCACCTGTTCATATGGTCCCTCTTCTAGTCTCCCCCTGCTCTTCTGTTCCTTTTCTTTGGTCCAAAATATTTGCGTGTTCTCAGTCACTGTGTGAATATATTATGCGTAATTCCACACAATACACTCAGCTTAAAAAACATCCTTAATCATGGATTTTATTCTCTTTGATTGCTCTGTCATTTATTTTACTAAAATTCTATAAAACTATAGAGCAGTGCTAATTTTGAAGTATCATCTTGTGATGTTTAATAGCCGCGATATGAGGAGGAGAGAGTCCTAAGACAATAATGTAAAACATGTAAATAATAAAAGTATTCCCGTACCCACCATATAACAGGATTACACGAGCATTTCTCAAACACTGACACAGAATAATTGAAAAGCAGATCCAAGCCTGTGCCCATATCCGGGAGTCAATGTTTTGGAGCCCAGACCTAGGAAGATAACTATAGTATAAGAGGGGAGTAGGGGTGGACAGGTATGTGGCTTCCCCCAAAGCATCTTTTAAAACAAACACTCTTCCAATACTTTTTGTACATGCTATAGAGCAGCTGTTCTTAAACTTTAGGCTTCTGTGAACCCCCACAGAATCATTATTGGAATCCGGGGACCCCACTGAGTCATTATTGGACCCATGGACTTCCCACCTAAACAATGTCTATGGTTTGAAACTTAAAACAATACATAAAAAATACAAAAAACAAGTATGCACCAAAAAATGCTCAATTATTGAAATATATTGTGTAATTCACAGTAAAACACAGAAAAAGTTTTAAAATGTACTATTATGCTTCTTTAACTGTACATACATTATTAATTTAATTTTGTATATATGTTAATATTTTATGTTTATTCAATTTTGTAAAACAGTCTTAGAGCCCCTCAGTAAGTCTCACGGATTCCCAGGGGTTCTCAGACCACAGGTTAAGAACCACTGCTGCAGACATCACCAAATATGCCACTACTGTACTGCATGAACAAAAGAGGGGAAAAAGTTGCAGTGACACAACCAAGTAGTTTTATAGGCATGCGCATGGATAATGACTACGGCTCCTTGTTTTCCTCTTTTATGGATTTTTACAGATAAATACAGACAGAAAACAATGTGTTTTCTGTCTGCATTCATTTTTGAAAGTGGATAAATACAGAAAATTGTGCTTCTTTTAAGTGACTTTCTGTGCTGCCTTTCATGAATTATAGGCCAGCAGCTGAGAAAATGGATAGCATGAGAAATTAAAAAACAGGATGAAATTTCTTTAAATAATGGTATATGTCAGCATACATTTATGGTATAATGCTATTAAGTACCACTGGATGTATAGTTATGTAATATTTAGCAGCTTAAATAGCTAAAACACGACAGACATCAAAGTATGAGTGGGCGTCTATCAGTTAAATCGATATGGAAATGTACAGTTTTACAACTTCGTTTGCACGCAAAACACAAAATAATTATGGATAAATACAGATAAAATGGCCAAAAAATAAATATGGATACATATAGAAGGAAATGGCCAAAAAATAAATACCATAAAACCGGGAGCCCTAATCATGATACATTCATGTGATGTCAGTGCCTTTTTTTTATTTTCCAATCAAGTTAAATCGGTACATTTTTAAAAAGTTATCAAAATGAAATAGTGCAAAAGCGCTTTCATTTAAAAAGTGGAAGGGCTGGTAGCATTTTGCACAAAAATTCTAAAAAAAAAAAAAATTAGGACCACTGGGAGAGAGAGGGGGAAAAGGAGGATCTGGTTAGAGTAGCAGTGAGGAGAAGGAAAAATAAAAGCACAAGAGGGAGAAAGCAACAAGGGGCAAAGCAAAACCACGTAGGTAAGAGAAACATGGAGTAAGTGGGTAAAGAAACACACAGGATAGACAGAGCAGATTAGGGGAGAGAAGCAGATGGGCAAGAAAGAGCAACACAGAGTGGAGATGGGAGAAGTACATAAGGAAGACACCTGGAAAACAGTGCACATGCAATCTCATGCAGTTCTTCAGCAAAAAGAAAAAGTAGATCCCTAAAAGGGAGTAGTGGAAGCACACAAGTAAAAAGGGTATGTTTTGGGGAAGGGAGAAACACAAGATAGAAAAGACAGCCCATCAAATAATAAGCAAGCAAATTAGAGTGAAAATAAAGCTAAGCAATGCTAAGCAACGGGCAGGCATAAACCCACTATAAGTTCTTGGTAAGTTGACAATAGGTCTTTTTCAACCAGACAACGATGCGCTGCCTGGTAGGCTCCACTTAAAAGGGAATAAGATAGTGAGAGTTTGTAGGACACAACACATTTGGCAGTATTTTTTTGAAGTCTTCTACCTTAAAAGCTTTTTCTGATTAGTAGTATTAGATTGGGCCATTAACGGCAGAGTGAGGAAGGAGAATTCGTAATTTTTCAGATAATGTGCCAAATGGTTGTTTTGAAAGCACTTATGGACAATAAAATTATACCAAGGATCTGGAACAACATCCCTATATTCACCAAGATCGCCCCAATGCTGCTCCAATTTCGGAAAAAGTTGAAGACGTATCTCTTTAAAGAATACTACCTCACAACACATTAACACTTCACAAACCAGCTCACACTCCCGTCACTTGTTGACTTTATGTTTGTCTTTGTCCCTGCACAATGCTCTGCTGCCTTTGGCTAGATTTGCATATATATATATATATATATATATATATATATATATATATATATATATATATATATATATATATATATATATATATATATATATATATATATATATATATATATATATATATATAATGGTAGTATCCCATATAACTTTTACAGTCCCATTGTTAATGTATTACAGGATCTGGGGTTGTGTGCCAGTGGCAGCAATGGACCTCTCAGCACATATGCTTATGTTCCTCTGTCAATATTGATAACGCTGTGTTTCTGTGTCAATGTATCCATGTCAGCGCTCCTGCAGCAGTGCCCCAGTGTCAGTATCCCTGTTCAGTGCCTCCTCATCGGTATTCATGTGCAAGTGTTGGTGTCTCAATGTGTGTCTCTCTAGTGTATCTCTGTCATTTCACAGTCCTGGTGTTGTGTTCAAGTGTCAGTATTTTAGTGTGAGCATACTGGTCTCCCTTTTTTCAAGCTCTCAGTGCCTCTGCCCTCTGTCATTCTCCCAGCATTGGTGTTTGTGCTCCCCGTCTGTATTGCATTGTACTTTTTCAAAGCCAATATCCTCATGTTGGAGTTGGTGCTCCCATGTCTGTGGCCCAGTGACTGTGTCCTTGTAACATGTTGCCAGGTGATTGATGCTTCCAATGTTTCAGTGTCCATTTTTAATGTCTGTGCTCCTTTGTCAGCGTCCTAATGTCAATGTTTATGACCCATGTCAATGTTCCAATGTCACCTGTTGCCAAAACCCCTATCTTGGAAGCCTAGGTCAGGGTTCTGCTGTCCATTTCCCAGTGACAGTATCCCGTATGAGCATCTTCTTATCAATGTCTTTCTGTTAGAGCCCTTGTGAGTATCCATATGTCAGTATATTAATTTCTCATCCTCCCAGTCAGTGTTCCTATGTCTTGGTACTGTACTAGTTTTGTGTCATAGTGTCAATATCCATGTGTCCTAGAGTCCTTGTGTCAGTGTCCCAGTGAAGCCCACCCATGCCTGTGTTTCAGCATTAGCGATTATGCTCCATGTCAGTGCTCCAGTATCACTGTTCTCTGGCTATATTAGTAGATGGGGCTCGCATTTAAAAACATGGTTACTGTAATGCCCAAGTACCACCCATTTAACTCCCCATGGACGAAAACAAGTGCAAAGTATTGCAAAGTGCAATTGGCACCAAGAAAAGGCAACATTTACAGTCAACATACAGGGCTGGCTTAATGGCGGTAGCACTCGGTGCCACTGCACCGAGTGCTAACTTCAGGGGGCAGGGTGTTTGCAAGTTTATTTTGGTTTTAAAAGCACCTGCTGCCGCAGTACTTGCCTCCAGCAATTTCCATGCAACAATAACATAACTGCAGTGATTAATGTGCTTCCTGGAGAGAGATTGAAGTTTTGTCTAGTTGAGGTTTTGACTGATCATAAAATAGCAGAGAGGGTTAATATGCCTGCTGCAAAGAGCATGTACCAGGCAAATCACAAATTGCATATTATGTAAATAGGTCAGTGGGTTCTTGCTTTTCTAAGAGTCATCCTCTTGTTACTTGCAGTTTATAAATTCTAATCCTAATATAGAACAGTGAATTATTAACTGTCATCCTATCACCCTCCTGACGTCTTTGCTTGGTGTACTTGCGGGGGCGAGATTTTGATCGATACCTTATCACTATTGATCTAAAACCCCGTTCTGGTCGACTGAACCTTTGTTGCCTGTCATTGAGGGAAGAAAGTGCATCTCTTACCAAGTTAGTTCACCCAATAATGGACTCCGCTCTGAAAGATCACAAACAACTTCTAGCTTTCAAAGGTTTATTATAAAGTTAGGATAAGCTGCAAGTACAGGCATCTCAGAATGAGATTCACAAGATACACGGGCCCAACTACATACATGTGCTCTCTGAAAACCCTCAGACGAGCAAAGAAGACTACAAGTACAAGTTCTAAGAATAATAAAGCTATAAGCATGGACACGTATTGAGATCTCTCCGTCATTTAAGGCTGGAGGGAGAATACAGGTTAGGCTGTCCCTACCCTGCTCTGGATGGTATCCCTACTTAACAAGGTCTCAACCTATCAAAAGGTGTCAGCGGTGAATGACCTCCTAGGAAGATCACCCACTCTTAGTCTCTTGGTGAAAACCTATGGTCCTCCAGTCATGACCCCTCTCTGCCTACCCATCCGCTCTCTAAAGGGTCCTCTGGCATCTGCTCTAACTCCACCCAGGGGTGCTGTCCCTAATACAAAACATACAACAGCATTTGAGACGCCCCTCGTGAGACGCCCCTCACGTGGTGTAGCTTCTGGCTTTTTCCATGATGAGGCCTCGTACGTTAGAGTTGACCTTGCTTCTCAGACTCTTCTCCGGCCCGCTGATACCCCTTAAAACATTCCGGAACCCTCCTCCATGTCTGTGCCGGCTCCTGAACAAACCTCTATTCATTTCATTTATAATTGGATCCCCCCTTTCTCTTGCAGACAGACATCTGCAGCCAAGATCCCAATTCTCATAGACTTCCAACAAAAGTTTGCAACATTTCTCGGCACAGACCAATACGTGTAAATCAATGTCTATAAACATTTCAGGCCTACAGCATTGCTCATAATGATTATACCATTCAAATCCTTCATTAATTAATAGTATGTTAATACTCTATTCTATTATTCGGTAAACACATCTATAAAATATGTCCCATTAACGCTACTACTAAAAGACATTAGTGCAATCCATGTCGTGAAAACAAACACCTTTCCCTTCCCTTCCAGCTCTGGCCCTGAGGCCTACCACGTTCTACGTTTAACCGCATGCCATCTTACATTTTAGCAGCTACACGACATGGATTCAGGATTAATCACGGCTAATAAAGTTATATAATTTCACACATTTCTGCATTAGTTCCACTTCTACTTAAATCTCTAAGTTAACTGCACATTTCAGAATATAGATGCATATAATATCAGCACTCATGGCATTTCTCTTCATGACTTGTGCTTATTACGTGTAAGTGTGATGTACTTATACATTTAGGTCAGTTTGCGCTCTCTCAGTTCCCCCCTTTGATGACCTCTCGGGGTCATCACTAACACTTAAACTGCAGTGATTGCTAGTGTACCTCGTTTCTGCGTTTCCAGAGCCCTCAGACTCCTGTACTGATTATCTTGTATGGCAGCTAATCTCTGCAGCTGTTCTCTCTGGGCCCTCTCCAACCTCCTTGCTCTGTACCATTTGAATACCCTCACCAATCCCCACAACACGATCCCACAGATCAATATTATGATGATAGGTTTCAGTATATACCACACGAAGCTTTTGCCTAATGTGGTGAGCCAACCTCCAGCTTCACTCATTCCATGGCCCACTTTTTCCCAAACATTTTCTCTACTTAGATCTTCGATCTCTTTGTGAATATCAGTTATATTCATAATAACTTTCTCAAGGGGCTTTGAATTGTCTGGAATGTAAGTGCAACATTCCTGGACCTTCAAAGCCTTACAGACTCCGCCCTCTTTTGCTAGCAGGACGTCTAATGCAAGACGATTTTGAAGAACCATGGCCCTTATCGATTGCATCTCTCCCTCCACCAGCATTAAGGACTGAGCAGTGCTGGCAGACAACCTGTCTACGACTGTTGCCAGTCGTCTAATTTTGACATCATTAAGGATTAGTCCCAAAAGAGGGAACACAGCTCCAAATACATCTCCAACCATTTCTGCATCTCCTATATCTCTCCTTACTCTCGATGATGCCTTGCCCTCGATGATCTCTAAGTCTTGGGCATGATATATTTTGGGGAAGATAATTGCCAAGTAACATGATCCGTACCAGTTATCAGGTAGTCTCACGTAGGCATTTCTTCCACATACAAAATACACATTTGGAATCACTTGCATTCCCTTTAGGAAATCCTTAGTATAATATTCTAAATTGAAAGCATGTTCACAGCTAACTTCTCCCACGTATAAATTTTCATAATACATTTTGGCTCGGTGAAGACATAGCTTTCCTCTCTGCGTTCTATCTAAAGCTATTGGACCACTACTACCCTTTCTCTTGTGTGCCTTCTCTTCCTCGGTCCAATCTGTTTTCCATTGTCCTGATTTTTTCAAAATCTTTTGTCTCCTGTATCGATCATCCACCTGCCCTATGAACTTTTTCTCGACTTCTGACACCTTGCATGTCAGATTGTTTCTGCGGGCATGTGAAGTATCTAAGGTAATCCAAGGAATGAAAAACTTGGCCAATCTGTCTTCACTCTTCCAGTAGTCCCATTTGTTCATTTGCTTATAATTTGGGACTTCTGGTAACACTGAATCATAATTGGAAAAATAGTATTCAAAACTATCCCTCCCATAAAATATACTAAGCAATAAGCTACATGTAATGCCATATGTCAGCGGGAGGTGATGATATCGAATGCCTTCATCTACAGACGCCGGCAACTGCATGCAGACATAGCAGTCCTTAACCTCCATGGCATCCACGTATTCATACAAAAGTTTAGCATAAGCATTTGACCTAAAGTCGCCTTGGGACTCATCTACGTGTAACCTGCGAGCTTCTGCAGCTAATAACGCTTTCTCTTGAATGTTTTCCCCTTTCTCACCAGCAACGGTGGGTTTAGGTGTCACTACAGATTTCACATCGGTTACCTTTGCCTCCTCCTCATGTCCCTTTACATAGGAGACTGTGACCACTAGAACTATTAATATTATCACTCCTACTATTAGTGTGCCTATTATACATTTGGCTCTGCGATTCGGGGTGCCGGCCTCCATTTCGTCAGACAGTATGGCTCTCTCTTATCTCAGCACAAAGTTCCTTTCTTCTCGTTCCTTTACAGTCCTTTTTACTCCTTTTGTCCTTAGAACCACACAACTGGAAGCTGACAACCTCTTTGCAGAAAGTCCTTAAACAGTTCAATACAGACAACCCTAGCCCTTCTCCGTCAACTCAAAGGAAGGTCCCTAAGATTCTCTGCTTCCTGGGCGCTAGGTAATCTTCTTTTTCTCGATTATTTACAAAGTCTCTAAGCATCCACAATCAGGCTTGTGCCTGCAGCTTTGACAGCATAGTTCAATATTTCCAAACGAAGAATATGCTTTTCATGGCTTGTTATCTTTGTACCAAAGTCGGGGAATTGTAATTCTGTGAAAAACATGTGCTTTAACTTGCTGAGGCGGGGAGGGCTGGGGAGTGTGAAAGTTAGTGACCCTTCTGCTTCGACTCCGGGTACTAACAGTTGTACTTCCACTGTGATGATGGGCTCAGAGCTGGACACCACCACCGCTCGTATCCTCCCTGTCTCCTGTTCCAAAGACATTTGTCTCCAGATATGTCCACTCAGGGGTGGCGTATCTTCTGCTAGGCACACGCACTCTTCTTGACCTTCTCAAGTCCGGTGCTTCAGCGCCCTGAGCACCTTCTTCCGGGTCTGAGTCCTCTGATATCGGAGGAAGGGTTCTCTCTGGAGTCGACCTCAGGTTGGAGCTCCTTCTTTGCGGCCAATTAGCTTCTCCACGTACCCTTCTACTCCTTCTTCTTCTGGTCTGTTCACACTCTCTGTCTGACCGGTCAGTGTCTGACTCGTACTCCCAGCTACTTTCTCCTTCAGTAGCGTCGTCTGTTTCGCTGTTGTACTGACCGTCCTCAGCTTGGTCAGACTCGTTCCCTGCTTCTTCTGGCACCTCTACAGCTTGGCTGGCCCCC
Source organism: Lissotriton vulgaris (assembly GCF_964263255.1). Lineage (NCBI taxonomy): Eukaryota > Metazoa > Chordata > Amphibia > Caudata > Salamandridae > Lissotriton > Lissotriton vulgaris. The sequence continues at coordinate 1,804,856,833 of NC_141687.1, read as the reverse complement.
TCTATGGCTTCTCGGTCCGCAGCTGGACGTCTATCCGAGAGAGGAGCTGTTTCTTCCAGAGGTGCTGGAACCCTCCGCGTATGCGACGCGTGGATCCAATTGGGCAGGCCTCCCACCTTTACTGCAGTGTTCGTGATCAGGATGATCTGGAAGGGCCCACGCCAACGAACATCCAGGCAGCTTCTTCTCACGTGCTTTCGCACAAGCACCCAGTCTCCAGGGCACAGGTCATGACACAGGTCCTGGCACGATGGAACCTCAGCAGCCTGCACCTGAAGGGACACAGAATGAATGGCGTCAGACAGCCCCTTACAATAGTCCAGGATCATATCATCTGTGATGTTTAACAGTGCGGCAGTTGGGACAGATGGCAACCTCATTGCTCTCCCCATCAACACCTCATGAGGTGACAGCCCCGTTCTTCTGTCTGGGGTACTACGGAGGCTCCTAAGGACTAATGGCAGGGCGTCAGGCCAACTCAAGGACGTTGATGAACACACTTTTGCAATCCTGGCTTTAATAGTGCTATTGATCTGCTCCACAATTCCTGAGGCTTCTGGTCGGTAACTGCAATGCAATTTCTGATCTATGTTCAGAGCCGCACAAATCATCTTCACAAGCTCGCTGTTGAAATGCGTTCCCCTATCTGATTCCAAAGAGGCCGGCACCCCGAAGCGCGGAATGAGCTCCCTAAGCAGTAACTTGGCTACTGTGAGGGTGTCGCACCTACGTGTAGGGTATGCCTCAACCCATCTGGAGAATACGCAAACAACCACCAGGACATAACGGAGGCGGTTACACCTTGGCAGTTCGATAAAATCCAACTGCATGCGGTTGAACGGACCCCCTGACCTCCCTATGTGGCTCAGTGCAACTGGTGTCTTTTTCCCTACATTCAACTGCTGACAGGTCACACAACGCTGGCACACTGCTTCGGCTGCTACTCTGAATTTAGGATTATACCAGGTCTGCCTAAATACTCTCAGCATAGCGTCTCTCCCTAGGTGTACGGGACCATGGATTTGTCTAGCCATTGGGCTCACCATCTCATTGGGTAACACTGCTCTGCCATCTGCTGAGACCCAGAAATGGGCCTCACCCACCACACATCCTGCCTTTTCCCATGTTTGTTTTTCAAAATCAGGAGCATTTTCTTGCATGCACTTTAGTTCTTCCCAAGAGTCAACAGTTTCTAGTATCATAGCTAATTCAGTTCTTACATTTATTCCACCCACTTCCACCTCTGTGAAAGAGTACCCTTGTTCCGCGCAATACCGCGCGACTTCGTCGGCATATCTATTGCCTTGTGACACGAAGTCCATGTTTCTGGTATGTGCGGTGCACTTCACAACTGCGATACCTGCTGGACATTGCAACGCTTCTAACAACAAGCGCACAAACTCTCCATTGTGAATGGGAGAGCCTGAAGAGGTCATGAAACCTCTTTGAGACCACAACTGCCCGTAATCGTGAACTACCCCGTAACCATATTGGCTGTCGGTGTATATGGTGACTCGAATTTGATTGCTTGCCAGGCAAGCACGCGTTAAGGCAATAATCTCGGCTACCTGAGCGGAGTGTACTCCTTCCAGGCATCCAGCTTCCACAACTCCAGTAATTGTACAAACAGCGTAAGCTGCTCTCAACTGCCCAACTTCGTCTCTTACACATGAGCCATCGACAAAGAAAATTTCGTCTGGGTCAGTCAGTGGCTCATCTACGATGTCGGGTCTAGGTTTGGTGCATACTTCAGTCACATCGAGGCAGTCATGGTCTGTACATTCATCATCATCATCGATATCATTTGGGAGTGGCATCAAGGTAGCAGGATTCAAAACAGAGCATCTCCTGAGGGTCACGTTCTCTGCAGCAAGGATAACTTGCTCATAGCGCGTGAGCCTACTGTTGGTCAGATGTTGTGTTTTGGTCCTGGTCATTAACAGTTCAACAGAATGGGGCACGTGCACCTCTAACGGATGCCCCATGACAATATTCTCACACCTCTCGATGCTGACACCTGTTGCGGCAACGGATTTGAGACATCCGGGCAACGCTGCGGCTACTGGGTCTAAAGTAGCCGAGAAATAAGCGACTGGTCTACGGGCATTCCCATGAATTTGGACTAACACAGACAGCGCGCAACCCTCTCTCTCACAACAATAAAGCAAGAATGGTTTATCGTAATCAGGCATTCCCAAAGCCGGAGCACGACACAGGTCCTCTCGCAGCTGTAGGAACGCCATCAAACAGTCTTTGTCCCATGGTACCGGATCGCTCACCTCCTTGTGCGTCAGTTTCTGCAAGGGCTTTGCTTTCAGTGAAAAGTTTGCGATCCACTGTCGGCAATACCCCACCATCCCTAGGAACATCCTGACTTCTCTCTGTGTTTTAGGCGCATTCATCTTCATGATAGCCTCTATCCTGTCTGGTGACACCTTTCGTTTGCCTTTCTCAATTCTGTGTCCCAAGTACTGCACTTCTGTCAGGCAGTACTGCAACTTTCCCGGGGACACCTTGTGCCCATTTGCAGCTAGGTGATTTAGCAAAGCAATGGAGTCCTCCCTGCAAGCTTCTTCTGTTTCTGACGCCACAAGTAGGTCGTCTATGTACTGGACCAGAACTGACCTCTGGGGCAGCACTAGACTTTCAAGATTTTTCTTCAGAAGCTGGTTGAAGATCGATGGGCTCTCTGTATACCCCTGAGGAATACGACACCATGTTAGGACGCGACCTTCCAGCTTAAATGCGAAAAGAAAATGGCTCTCTTCGTCCAGAGGGATTGAAAAGAAAGCCTGACAAAGATCAATCACAGTGAACCATTCAGCTTGGAACGGTATCTGAAACAGTATCACTGATGGATTCGGTACCACTGGACAACATGAAACAACTATGTTATTAATCTTTCGGAGGTCCTGTACTATCCGGAATTTCCCATTTGGTTTCTGCAAACCCATAATCGGTGAGTTACATGGACTTCCCACGATTTCTTTCAGTATTCCCTGCTTAATCATGGACTCGATCACAGGCTTTATGCCTGCAATCGTTTCTGGAGTCAATTTATATTGGGGTGTTCTTGGAAACTCAGCATGCGGTTTCACTACAATTTTCACTGGGTCCACCCCCTTGACCAATCCAATCTCTTCCCCAGTGAAATCCCACACTTCTGGTGCCACTGTCTCTCTCAGATCCCAGGGGAGCTCATCTACTGTCAGAGTGGGGTACAGCTCCACGCATATTCTTGAATTTGCAACCTTGAAGTCAGCATCATCATCATTAGTCAATACCTCCACTCCTTGTGGTGTGCAGTATATGGTGCAATTTAACTTGCACAAAAGATCTCTTCCTAGCAGGCATACAGGACTAGAATCGCAAACCACAAACTGGTGCTCATCGCTGTACTTCCCTATTTTCACCTGCACGGGTTCAGTCAGTGGGCTGGTCATTCTCCTGTTAGCGACCCCCACCACTTGTATGGTCTCTCCAGACATGGGCAGGCCTGGAACTGCGGCTGATCTGATCGTGGATCTAGTGGCTCCTGTGTCCACTAGAAATGTCGTGGGGCACCCTGCCACTTCGGCCTCGACGTAGGGTCCCCTTTGATCCACCTCCAAGGCTGCCCCGAGGGTACAGTCCTCCCTTTCCACTCTCTGTCCAGTTAGTGGGTCCACATAATAGCACTCCTCTCCTCCTACAAACAGGGGCATCTGTCTATATGTCTTACCCATAGTCCCTACTCTGGGTGGCTGAGGGAACTGGGCTCGGGGAGGAGGGCCCCCCCCTTTGAGCACCTTTCCCTGGTTTTGCGTTACCCCTCTCGTAGGCGCACTCTGGACCTCTTCCTCCTCTACCTCCTGTTCTCCTATCTCAACATTGTAGGGACACTCGCGTTTCCAATGCCCCACCTCGTTACACTGGTGGCACCGAGTCGTTTTCTTCAAGGCAGCTATGTCTATTCTGGGTCTAAAGGTGGAGTTCTCCTCATTGCCCTTGTTCTGGCTATACTGCTTCTTTCCCCCAGTTCCTGTTCCTTGTGGCTGTTGCTGCTGTCCCCCCTTTCCGGCTGCCTGCATCTGCACCACCATCAGTTTCTCTTTTAGCTTCTTTGCCTTGGAGTCTATCTCATCACAGCAGTACCTGGCATATCTCAGGATCTCATCTAAGGGTTTGTTTTGCCAACAAATCAAGTGTTGCTGAATCATTAAACTAATATCCGGTCTCAGGCCCAGGACGAACTTGGACACAAATTGCCCTATGTCCTTTGGATCTATTACATCCAGACCGCTATACTGTTTAAACGCCTTCAGCAATCTCTCATAGTATTCGTGAACTGTCTCTTTGGGTTCCTGTCTAGTTCGATCTATTTTGACCCAATCTATGTCTTGCATTGGCACTTTCTCTTTCAGCCATGTTATCACTCTCTCGTATTTTGCCATCACAGTCTCGGACGGCCCATTAGTCTTAGCATCTCTCTCTGGCTCTGTTGTGGGCCACTCAGCGCTAACCTTGCATGCTGTCCACAAATCTCCTGGCACTACGATGTCAAACAGCGTGTTCAGATCTATCCAGAGGACCTTTGAGATTTTTACGAATCTCTCAACTTGCTTGTACCACTCCACTGGGTTTTCCCGCAATTTGGGGAAGGAGGTGGTAAAAGCAGCTAAATCTCCCCTACTCCATGGCACGTGCACATAGTTCCCATTTGCAACTTCACGCAAAGGGTATGCCTCTATTCTCTGCAGTCCTCCTGGTGTCATACCAAGCGTGCTTCTCCTGACTGTCCCTTTCTTGGACCACCTCTCTTCCCACTTATCTAGTGCCCTCCATGTCCTTATTCCAGTGATCAATTCCCTTATGTGCGTCTTCAGTCCGATTGTTCTCCTCTCATTTAGGTCTCGATCTGAATAATGTAGTCTGTGGTTACCCTGTAATGCTTTGGTCCTTGACAGGTCCACCATATATTTGCCTGCTAGTTCGACTAACTTCTCATGGATTGTTCTCGCCTTCCGAGTGATATCCTTTGCCATGAACAGTATTTCATCCTGCTCATACATTTCCATTCTTTCTAAAGGCAGGGTACCATCTACCATGTCATCCAGATCTGACCTTAAGCTGGCGACATCGAGTCTCTTGGCTTTTATCTCAGCTCGCAATATCTCTTTCGAAGGAGGTTCACAGGTTTCTCTCCCATCCCAACTCCGAGCCCTACGTTTGGGTTCGGGAGAGTTAAGGAGTGTTCTCCCTTGCTCCCATCTCTCCAGGTCCCATGCTCGGCCATCCGATCTTGGAAGATGATGGAACACGGGCCTGTTACCCCCAATCTTACTTCGCCCATTCTCTCTTTCTTCTCTCTTTTCACAGTAGGACTCTCTGCTATTCTCCCTTCGGTCTCCATTCTCTCTCGGTCTAGTATCACTCAGTATCTGATATGATCCTTCTTGGTTCCCCATATTCCCTGGACTGCGCTCATGTCCGTCATCACAGGGACTGTGGCGCGGCCCCTCGCAACTCCCATTCTGTTCTCTGTTGCCGGGCACACAGTGGATACACTTAAAGCTGTCTCTGTACTCCCGTGTCCTCCTGTCTTCTTCACTGTGTATTGGGCGAGACACCCCCCCCGCTCTCGGCGCCCCCGTTTTCCAGGTCTGATCTACCTCCACTCCGGGCCCAATGGGTGACTCCCCTACTATCCTTCTCCCTCCCGTCCCACTCCGGACTGCTCTCCTCAGCCCCGCAGTGAGTCCGGGCTCTGCTATCCTGACTTTCCCTTCCAGCTTCCGCAGCTATGATGCTCTTGTGAGCCTCTACTGCCTCATCCCACTTCTTCATGTACTCGTTTAACTCCTGAAAGGATTTCCGTCCTGATCCCCTCATATCCACTGGCCATCTATGGTCCCCCGGATCCCCTGCTGGATCCCCTGCTGTGTGTACTGGGGTGCTCCACTCTCTTGGTATCGGCAACTGACTTGGGGAGTTGATCGTATCGTTCCTCCTTGCCATCTCTGCTCTTTCTCTGTCCCTCCGTACCCGTTCCTCCCCTCTGGCTCTTTCTGGGTCATAGATCGATACTATAGGACCTATGGTAACAGGTACTTGTAGTGCATCTGGCAATGCGTAGGATGTGGCACACTCCGTTTCCGGCACCCTTTGTACCACAAACCTCCCGACTACCTGCTGCACCGGACTAGGCTGGGACAGTTCTTTCTTTGCAGCGGGATCCCAATCGGAACTGGGAAGCGGTCCATGCTCTCCTGCGTTGCCCCCCTCCCTTTCACTATGCTCGACATCTCCCCCTGCTCTGTTATACGGGGGTGGCCTATCTGTCAATAATCTGTTTATCAGGCTGTCCTCTGTTTCGCTCTCATCATCTTCTTCTAGGGGGCTTTTGTTCCCGGGCATCTCTAACACTGGGTACAATTTATTTACTTCCATGTTATGCACTCTCCATCTTTTAGCATCTGCGCCCCACTTGGCATCCTGCACTGCCCTTACCGATCGTTTCACCCTTTCTTGTCGTCTATTCATGTTCTTCTCGTGTGCTGCCCTAATCCAGGCATTGAGAGCTTCAAACTGGGTCGGTCTAGGTAAGGGTCTCATTGAGGTCATAACTGCTTTTAATCGGTTTAGCACCTCTAATCTGAACGTCCCGTACTTCGGAAACGTCAGTTCCTCATTTCCTTCTGTAATCTTACTCCACTCTGAGATCCACAAAATTGTATGCAGCCCAACATTTGCCGCCATATAACGAGCCGGCGTACCCTCCGGCGGGGCTTCTTCCCCTTCATACGATCCCCGCCTCTCTTTTTTAAACGCCGCTCTCAACCATTTAAAACACTTCATGATTATATGCACAATTTCCAGCCTCAATACTCTGTTTACTTCCTGATGACAATCCACCAATCCTAGCGCGGCTTTGCTAGCTGGCCTATCGCAGCGCGGTCTTTCTCCGGCCGGCCAATCCCAGCGCGGCACTTTCTGACGTCACTCGTCTCCGCTTCGCAGCAGCACCCCTCCTTTCTCAGCTCTTCTCCCGGTCATGCATGCGTCCCTTTCATACCCTGAAAAATGACTACTTCCGACCAAGCGGTCACTTCCCTCGACTGTACGTCCACAGTCTATCTGTAATTGTCAACACAACTGACGAAATGTCTATCGTCCCTCTGATAGGTTGCTTACACACACAGTAACCTCCGACCAGCGTCCGTTACTCACGCACTCACTCTTACGTTCCCCCTATCTCGGTCTTTCGGGTGATCAATGGTACCTCACGACCCCCTTCGCACTGGTTGACAATTACTCTGGATGTCCGATACACCCGAACCACTTAAGCTCTCCTTGAACTTAAGATTTCCACCGGTTGCGCGCGCTCACAACCTGTTCCACAGTCACTCTACAGGCATTCAACTCCGCCAGACATTACAACATAGATACAATACAAAAACACCGCAATCTAGCACGCATGACCCTTTATACTCACTCTCGACCGATACTGCTGCTTTTCTGTCTCACGTCATCCGGACCTTCTTCGGCGGGCGGTTCTTCCGATCATCGATCTCTAGGGGCCTTGGGGTAATCTAACCTGGCCTAGATCACCTTCCTCAAGAAGGCAACCATCCTCTATAGCTACCAACTGCGGGGGCAAGATTTTGATCGATACCTTATCACTATTGATCTAAAACCCCGTTCTGGTCGACTGAACCTTTGTTGCCTGTCATTGAGGGAAGAAAGTGCATCTCTTACCAAGTTAGTTCACCCAATAATGGACTCCGCTCTGAAAGATCACAAACAACTTCTAGCTTTCAAAGGTTTATTATAAAGTTAGGATAAGCTGCAAGTACAGGCATCTCAGAATGAGATTCACAAAATACACGGGCCCAACTACATACATGTGCTCTCTGAAAACCCTCAGACGAGCAAAGAAGACTACAAGTACAAGTTCTAAGAATAATAAAGCTATAAGCATGGACACGTATTGAGATCTCTCCGTCATTTAAGGCTGGAGGGAGAATACAGGTTAGGCTGTCCCTACCCTGCTCTGGATGGTATCCCTACTTAACAAGGTCTCAACCTATCAAAAGGTGTCAGCGGTGAATGACCTCCTAGGAAGATCACCCACTCTTAGTCTCTTGGTGAAAACCTATGGTCCTCCAGTCATGACCCCTCTCTGCCTACCCATCCGCTCTCTAAAGGGTCCTCTGGCATCTGCTCTAACTCCACCCAGGGGTGCTGTCCCTAATACAAAACATACAACAGCATTTGAGACGCCCCTCGTGAGACGCCCCTCACGTGGTGTAGCTTCTGGCTTTTTCCATGATGAGGCCTCGTACGTTAGAGTTGACCTTGCTTCTCAGACTCTTCTCCGGCCCGCTGATACCCCTTAAAACATTCCGGAACCCTCCTCCATGTCTGTGCCGGCTCCTGAACAAACCTCTATTCATTTCATTTATAATTGGATCCCCCCTTTCTCTTGCAGACAGACATCTGCAGCCAAGATCCCAATTCTCATAGACTTCCAACAAAAGTTTGCAACATTTCTCGGCACAGACCAATACGTGTAAATCAATGTCTATAAACATTTCAGGCCTACAGCATTGCTCATAATGATTATACCATTCAAATCCTTCATTAATTAATAGTATGTTAATACTCTATTCTATTATTCGGTAAACACATCTATAAAATATGTCCCATTAACGCTACTACTAAAAGACATTAGTGCAATCCATGTCGTGAAAACAAACACCTTTCCCTTCCCTTCCAGCTCTGGCCCTGAGGCCTACCACGTTCTACGTTTAACCGCATGCCATCTTACATTTTAGCAGCTACACGACATGGATTCAGGATTAATCACGGCTAATAAAGTTATATAATTTCACACATTTCTGCATTAGTTCCACTTCTACTTAAATCTCTAAGTTAACTGCACATTTCAGAATATAGATGCATATAATATCAGCACTCATGGCATTTCTCTTCATGACTTGTGCTTATTACGTGTAAGTGTGATGTACTTATACATTTAGGTCAGTTTGCGCTCTCTCAGTTCCCCCCTTTGATGACCTCTCGGGGTCATCACTAACACTTAAACTGCAGTGATTGCTAGTGTACCTCGTTTCTGCGTTTCCAGAGCCCTCAGACTCCTGTACTGATTATCTTGTATGGCAGCTAATCTCTGCAGCTGTTCTCTCTGGGCCCTCTCCAACCTCCTTGCTCTGTACCATTTGAATACCCTCACCAATCCCCACAACACGATCCCACAGATCAATATTATGATGATAGGTTTCAGTATATACCACACGAAGCTTTTGCCTAATGTGGTGAACCAACCTCCAGCTTCACTCATTCCATGGCCCACTTTTTCCCAAACATTTTCTCTACTTAGATCTTCGATCTCTTTGTGAATATCAGTTATATTCATAATAACTTTCTCAAGGGGCTTTGAATTGTCTGGAATGTAAGTGCAACATTCCTGGACCTTCAAAGCCTTACAGACTCCGCCCTCTTTTGCTAGCAGGACGTCTAATGCAAGACGATTTTGAAGAACCATGGCCCTTATCGATTGCATCTCTCCCTCCACCAGCATTAAGGACTGAGCAGTGCTGGCAGACAACCTGTCTACGACTGTTGCCAGTCGTCTAATTTTGACATCATTAAGGATTAGTCCCAAAAGAGGGAACACAGCTCCAAATACATCTCCAACCATTTCTGCATCTCCTATATCTCTCCTTACTCTCGATGATGCCTTTCCCTCGATGATCTCTAAGTCTTGGGCATGATATATTTTGGGGAAGATAATTGCCAAGTAACATGATCCGTACCAGTTATCAGGTAGTCTCACGTAGGCATTTCTTCCACATACAAAATACACATTTGGAATCACTTGCATTCCCTTTAGGAAATCCTTAGTATAATATTCTAAATTGAAAGCATGTTCACAGCTAACTTCTCCCACGTATACATTTTCATAATACGTTTTGGCTCGGTGAAGACATAGCTTTCCTCTCTGCGTTCTATCTAAAGCTATTGGACCACTACTACCCTTTCTCTTGTGTGCCTTCTCTTCCTCGGTCCAATCTGTTTTCCATTGTCCTGATTTTTTCAAAATCTTTTGTCTCCTGTATCGATCATCCACCTGCCCTATGAACTTTTTCTCGACTTCTGACACCTTGCATGTCAGATTGTTTCTGCGGGCATGTGAAGTATCTAAGGTAATCCAAGGAATGAAAAACTTGGCCAATCTGTCTTCACTCTTCCAGTAGTCCCATTTGTTCATTTGCTTATAATTTGGGACTTCTGGTAACACTGAATCATAATTGGAAAAATAGTATTCAAAACTATCCCTCCCATAAAATATACTAAGCAATAAGCTACATGTAATGCCATATGTCAGCGGGAGGTGATGATATCGAATGCCTTCATCTACAGACGCCGGCAACTGCATGCAGACATAGCAGTCCTTAACCTCCATGGCATCCACGTATTCATACAAAAGTTTAGCATAAGCATTTGACCTAAAGTCGCCTTGGGACTCATCTACGTGTAACCTGCGAGCTTCTGCAGCTAATAACGCTTTCTCTTGAATGTTTTCCCCTTTCTCACCAGCAACGGTGGGTTTAGGTGTCACTACAGATTTCACATCGGTTACCTTTGCCTCCTCCTCATGTCCCTTTACATAGGAGACTGTGACCACTAGAACTATTAATATTATCACTCCTACTATTAGTGTGCCTATTATACATTTGGCTCTGCGATTCGGGGTGCCGGCCTCCATTTCGTCAGACAGTATGGCTCTCTCTTATCTCAGCACAAAGTTCCTTTCTTCTCGTTCCTTTACAGTCCTTTTTACTCCTTTTGTCCTTAGAACCACACAACTGGAAGCTGACAACCTCTTTGCAGAAAGTCCTTAAACAGTTCAATACAGACAACCCTAGCCCTTCTCCGTCAACTCAAAGGAAGGTCCCTAAGATTCTCTGCTTCCTGGGCGCTAGGTAATCTTCTTTTTCTCGATTATTTACAAAGTCTCCAAGCATCCACAATCAGGCTTGTGCCTGCAGCTTTGACAGCATAGTTCAATATTTCCAAACGAAGAATATGCTCTTCATGGCTTGTTATCTTTGTACCAAAGTCGGGGAATTGTAATTCTGTGAAAAACATGTGCTTTAACTTGCTGAGGCGGGGAGGGCTGGGGAGTGTGAAAGTTAGTGACCCTTCTGCTTTGACTCCGGGTACTAACAGTTGTACTTCCACTGTGATGATGGGCTCAGAGCTGGACACCACCACCGCTCGTATCCTCCCTGTCTCCTGTTCCAAAGACATTTGTCGCCAGATATGTCCACTCAGGGGTGGCGTATCTTCTGCTAGGCACACGCACTCTTCTTGACCTTCTCAAGTCCGGTGCTTCAGCGCCCTGAGCACCTTCTTCCGGGTCTGAGTCCTCTGATATCGGAGGAAGGGTTCTCTCTGGAGTCGACCTCAGGTTGGAGCTCCTTCTTTGCGGCCAATTAGCTTCTCCACGTACCCTTCTACTCCTTCTTCTTCTGGTCTGTTCACACTCTCTGTCCGACCGGTCAGTGTCTGACTCGTACTCCCAGCTACTTTCACCTTCAGTAGCGTCGTCTGTTTCGCTGTTGTACTGACCGTCCTCAGCTTGGTCAGACTCGTTCCCTGCTTCTTCTGGCACCTCTACAGCTTGGCTGGCCCCCTCTATGGCTTCTCGGTCCGCAGCTGGACGTCTATCCGAGAGAGGAGCTGTTTCTTCCAGAGGTGCTGGAACCCTCCGCGTATGCGACGCGTGGATCCAATTGGGCAGGCCTCCCACCTTTACTGCAGTGTTCGTGATCAGGATGATCTGGAAGGGCCCACGCCAACGAACATCCAGGCAGCTTCTTCTCACGTGCTTTCGTACAAGCACCCAGTCTCCAGGGCACAGGTCATGACACAGGTCCTGGCACGATGGAACCTCGGCAGCCTGAACCTGAAGGGACACAGAATGAATGGCGTCAGACAGCCCCTTACAATAGTCCAGGATCATATCATCTGTGATGTTTAACAGTGCGGCAGTTGGGACAGATGGCAACCTCATTGCTCTCCCCATCAACACCTCACGAGGTGACAGCCCCGTTCTTCTGTCTGGGGTACTACGGAGGCTCATAAGGACTAATGGCAGGGCGTCAGGCCAACTCAAGGACGTTGATGAACACACTTTTGCAATCCTGGCTTTAATAGTGCTATTGATCTGCTCCACAATTCCTGAGGCTTCTGGTCGGTAACTGCAATGCAATTTCTGATCTATGTTCAGAGCCGCACAAATCATCTTCACAAGCTCGCTGTTGAAATGCGTTCCCCTATCTGATTCCAAAGAGGCCGGCACCCCGAAGCGCGGAATGAGCTCCCTAAGCAGTAACTTGGCTACTGTGAGGGTGTCGCACCTACGTGTAGGGTATGCCTCAACCCATCTGGAGAATACGCAAACAACCACCAGGACATAACGGAGGCGGTTACACCTTGGCAGTTCGATAAAATCCAACTGCATGCGGTTGAACGGACCCCCTGACCTCCCTATGTGGCTCAGTGCAACTGGTGTCTTTTTCCCTACATTCAACTGCTGACAGGTCACACAACGCTGGCACACTGCTTCGGCTGCTACTCTGAATTTAGGATTATACCAGGTCTGCCTAAATACTCTCAGCATTGCGTCTCTCCCTAGGTGTACGGGACCATGGATTTGTCTAGCCATTGGGCTCACCATCTCATTGGGTAACACTGCTCTGCCATCTGCTGAGACCCAGAAATGGGCCTCACCCACCACACATCCTGCCTTTTCCCATGTTTGTTTTTCAAAATCAGGAGCATTTTCTTGCATGCACTTTAGTTCGTCCCAAGAGTCAACAGTTTCTAGTATCATAGCTAATTCAGTTCTTACATTTATTCCACCCACTTCCACCTCTGTGAAAGAGTACCCTTGTTCCGCGCAATACCGCGCGACTTCGTCGGCATATCTATTGCCTTGTGACACGAAGTCCATGTTTCTGGTATGTGCGGTGCACTTCACAACTGCGATACCTGCTGGACATTGCAACGCTTCTAACAACAAGCGCACAAACTCTCCATTGCGAATGGGAGAGCCTGAAGAGGTCATGAAACCTCTTTGAGACCACAACTGCCCGTAATCGTGAACTACCCCGTAACCATATTGGCTGTCGGTGTATATGGTGACTCGAATTTGATTGCTTGCCAGGCAAGCACGCGTTAAGGCAATAATCTCGGCTACCTGAGCGGAGTGTACTCCTTCCAGGCATCCAGCTTCCACAACTCCAGTAATTGTACAAACAGCGTAAGCTGCTCTCAACTGCCCAACTTTGTCTCTTACACATGAGCCATCGACAAAGAAAATTTCGTCTGGGTCAGTCAGTGGCTCATCTACGATGTCGGGTCTAGGTTTGGTGCATAGTTCAGTCACATCGAGGCAGTCATGGTCTGTACATTCATCATCATCATCGATATCATTTGGGAGTGGCATCAAGGTAGCAGGATTCAAAACAGAGCATCTCCTGAGGGTCACGTTCTCTGCAGCAAGGATAACTTGCTCATAGCGCGTGAGCCTACTGTTGGTCAGATGTTGTGTTTTGGTCCTGGTCATTAACAGTTCAACAGAATGGGGCACGTGCACCTCTAACGGATGCCCCATGACAATATTCTCACACCTCTCGATGCTGACACCTGTTGCGGCAACGGATTTGAGACATCCGGGCAACGCTGCGGCTACTGGGTCTAAAGTAGCCGAGAAATAAGCGACTGGTCTACGGGCATTCCCATGAATTTGGACTAACACAGACAGCGCGCAACCCTCTCTCTCACAACAATAAAGCAAGAATGGTTTATCGTAATCAGGCATTCCCAAAGCCGGAGCACGACACAGGTCCTCTCGCAGCTGTAGGAACGCCATCAAACAGTCTTTGTCCCATGGTACCGGATCGCTCACCTCCTTGTGCGTCAGTTTCTGCAAGGGCTTTGCTTTCAGTGAAAAGTTCGCGATCCACTGTCGGCAATACCCCACCATCCCTAGGAACATCCTGACTTCTCTCTGTGTTTTAGGCCCATTCATCTTCATGATAGCCTCTATCCTGTCTGGTGACACCTTTCGTTTGCCTTTCTCAATTCTGTGTCCCAAGTACTGCACTTCTGTCAGGCAGTACTGCAACTTTCCCGGGGACACCTTGTGCCCATTTGCAGCTAGGTGATTTAGCAAAGCAATGGAGTCCTCCCTGCAAGCTTCTTCTGTTTCTGACGCCACAAGTAGGTCGTCTATGTACTGGACCAGAACTGACCTCTGGGGCAGCACTAGACTTTCAAGATTTTTCTTCAGAAGCTGGTTGAAGATCGATGGGCTCTCTGTATACCCCTGAGGAATACGACACCATGTTAGGACGCGACCTTCCAGCTTAAATGCGAAAAGAAAATGGCTCTCTTCGTCCAGAGGGATTGAAAAGAAAGCCTGACAAAGATCAATCACAGTGAACCATTCAGCTTGGAACGGTATCTGAAACAGTATCACTGATGGATTCGGTACCACTGGACAACATGAAACAACTATGTTATTAATCTTTCGGAGGTCCTGTACTATCCGGAATTTCCCATTTGGTTTCTGCAAACCCATAATCGGTGAGTTACATGGACTTCCCACGATTTCTTTCAGTATTCCCTGCTTAATCATGGACTCGATCACAGGCTTTATGCCTGCAATCGTTTCTGGAGTCAATTTATATTGGGGTGTTCTTGGAAACTCAGCATGCGGTTTCACTACAATTTTCACTGGGTCCACCCCCTTGACCAATCCAATCTCTTCCCCAGTGAAATCCCACACTTCTGGTGCCACTGTCTCTCTCAGATCCCAGGGGAGCTCATCTACTGTCAGAGTGGGGTACAGCTCCACGCATATTCTTGAATTTGCAACCTTGAAGTCAGCAACATCATCATTAGTCAATACCTCCACTCCTTGTGGTGTGCAGTATATGGTGCAATTTAACTTGCACAAAAGATCTCTTCCTAGCAGGCATACAGGACTAGAATCGCAAACCACAAACTGGTGCTCATCGCTGTACTTCCCTATTTTCACCTGCACGGGTTCAGTCAGTGGGCTGGTCATTCTCCTGTTTGCGACCCCCACCACTTGTATGGTCTCTCCAGACATGGGCAGGCCTGGAACTGCGGCTGATCTGATCGTGGATCTAGTGGCTCCTGTGTCCACTAGAAATGTCGTGGGGCACCCTGCCACTTCGGCCTCGACGTAGGGTCCCCTTTGATCCACCTCCAAGGCTGCCCCGAGGGTACAGTCCTCCCTTTCCACTCTCTGTCCAGTTAGTGGGTCCACATAATAGCACTCCTCTCCTCCTACAAACAGGGGCATCTGTCTATATGTCTTACCCATAGTCCCTACTCTGGGTGGCTGAGGGAACTGGGCTCGGGGAGGAGGGCCCCCCCCTTTGAGCACCTTTCCCTGGTTTTGCGTTACCCCTCTCGTAGGCGCACTCTGGACCTCTTCCTTCTCTACCTCCTGTTCTCCTATCTCAACATTGTAGGGACACTCGCGTTTCCAATGCCCCACCTCGTTTCACTGGTGGCACCGAGTCGTTTTCTTCAAGGCAGCTATGTCTATTCTGGGTCTAAAGGTGGAGTTCTCCTCATTGCCCTTGTTCTGGCTATACTGCTTCTTTCCCCCAGTTCCTGTTCCTTGTGGCTGTTGCTGCTGTCCCCCCTTTCCGGCTGCCTGCATCTGCACCACCATCAGTTTCTCTTTTAGCTTCTTTGCCTTGGAGTCTATCTCATCACAGCAGTACCTGGCATATCTCAGGATCTCATCTAAGGGTTTGTTTTGCCAACAAATCAAGTGTTGCTGAATCATTAAACTAATATCCGGTCTCAGGCCCAGGACGAACTTGGACACAAATTGCCCTATGTCCTTTGGATCTATTACATCCAGACCGCTATACTGTTTAAACACCTTCAGCAATCTCTCATAGTATTCGTGAACTGTCTCTTTGGGTTCCTGTCTAGTTCGATCTATTTTGACCCAATCTATGTCTTGCATTGGCACTTTCTCTTTCAGCCATGTCATCACTCTCTCGTATTTTGCCATCACAGTCTCGGACGGCCCATTAGTCTTAGCATCTCTCTCTGGCTCTGTTGTGGGCCACTCAGCGCTAACCTTGCATGCTGTCCACAAATCTCCTGGCACTACGATGTCAAACAGCGTGTTCAGATCTATCCAGAGGACCTTTGAGATTTTTACGAATCTCTCAACTTGCTTGTACCACTCCACTGGGTTTTCCCGCAATTTGGGGAAGGAGGTGGTAAAGGCAGCTAAATCCCCCCTACTCCATGGCACGTGCACATAGTTCCCATTTGCAACTTCACGCAAAGGGTATGCCTCTATTCTCTGCAGTCCTCCTGGTGTCATACCAAGCGTGCTTCTCCTGACTGTCCCTTTCTTGGACCACCTCTCTTCCCACTTATCTAGTGCCCTCCATGTCCTTATTCCAGTGATCAATTCCCTTATGTGCGTCTTCAGTCCGATTGTTCTCCTCTCATCTAGGTCTCGATCTGAATAATGTAGTCTGTGGTTACCCTGTAATGCTTTGGTCCTTGACAGGTCCACCATATATTTGCCTGCTAGTTCGACTAACTTCTCATGGATTGTTCTCGCCTTCCGAGTGATATCCTTTGCCATGAACAGTATTTCATCCTGCTCATACATTTCCATTCTTTCTAAAGGCAGGGTACCATCTACCATGTCATCCAGATCTGACCTTAAGCTGGCGACATCGAGTCTCTTGGCTTTTATCTCAGCTCGCAATATCTCTTTCGAAGGAGGTTCACAGGTTTCTCTCCCATCCCAACTCCGAGCCCTACGTTTGGGTTCGGGAGAGTTAAGGAGTGTTCTCCCTTGCTCCCATCTCTCCAGGTCCCATGCTCGGCCATCCGATCTTGGAAGATGATGGAACACGGGCCTGTTACCCCCAATCTTACTTCGCCCATTCTCTCTTTCTTCTCTCTTTTCACAGTAGGACTCTCTGCTATTCTCCCTTCGGTCTCCATTCTCTCTCGGTCTTGTATCACTCAGTATCTGATATGATCCTTCTTGGTTCCCCATATTCCCTGGACTGCGCTCATGTCCGTCATCACAGGGACTGTGGCGCGGCCCCTCGCAACTCCCATTCTGTTCTCTGTTGCCGGGCACACAGTGGATACACTTAAAGCTGTCTCTGTACTCCCGTGTCCTCCTGTCTTCTTCACTGTGTATTGGGCGAGACACCCCCCCGCTCTCGGCGCCCCCGTTTTCCAGGTCTGATCTACCTCCACTCCGGGCCCAATGGGTGACTCCCCTACTATCCTTCTCCCTCCCGTCCCACTCCGGACTGCTCTCCTCAGCCCCGCAGTGAGTCCGGGCTCTGCTATCCTGACTTTCCCTTCCAGCTTCCGCAGCTATGATGCTCTTGTGAGCCTCTACTGCCTCATCCCACTTCTTCATGTACTCGTTTAACTCCTGAAAGGATTTCCGTCCTGATCCCCTCATATCCACTGGCCATCTATGGTCCCCCGGATCCCCTGCTGGATCCCCTGCTGTGTGTACTGGGGTGCTCCACTCTCTTGGTATCGGCAACTGACTTGGGGAGTTGATCGTATCGTTCCTCCTTGCCATCTCTGCTCTTTCTCTGTCCCTCCGTACCCGTTCCTCCCCTCTGGCTCTTTCTGGGTCATAGATCGATACTATAGGACCTATGGTAACAGGTACTTGTAGTGCATCTGGCAATGCGTAGGATGTGGCACACTCCGTTTCCGGCACCCTTTGTACCACAAACCTCCCGACTACCTGCTGCACCGGACTAGGCTGGGACAGTTCTTTCTTTGCAGCGGGATCCCAATCGGAACTGGGAAGCGGTCCATGCTCTCCTGCGTTGCCCCCCTCCCTTTCACTATGCTCGACATCTCCCCCTGCTCTGTTATACGGGGGTGGCCTATCTGTCAATAATCTGTTTATCAGGCTGTCCTCTGTTTCGCTCTCATCATCTTCTTCTAGGGGGCTTTTGTTCCCGGGCATCTCTAACACTGGGTACAATTTATTTACTTCCATGTTATGCACTCTCCATCTTTTAGCATCTGCATCCCACTTGGCATCCTGCACTGCCCTTACCGATCGTTTCACCCTTTCTTGTCGTCTATTCATGTTCTTCTCGTGCGCTGCCCTAATCCAGGCATTGAGAGCTTCAAACTGGGTCGGTCTAGGTAAGGGTCTCATTGAGGTCATAACTGCTTTTAATCAGTGTAGCACCTCTAATCTGAACGTCCCGTACTTCGGAAACGTCAGTTCCTCATTTCCTTCTGTAATCTTACTCCACTCTGAGATCCACAAAATTGTATGCAGCCCAACATTTGCCGCCATATAACGAGCCGGCGTACCCTCCGGCGGGGCTTCTTCCCCTTCATACGATCCCCGCCTCTCTTTTTTAAACGCCGCTCTCAACCATTTAAAACACTTCATGATTATATGCACAATTTCCAGCCTCAATACTCTGTTTACTTCCTGATGACAATCCACCAATCCTAGCGCGGCTTTGCTAGCTGGCCTATCGCAGCGCGGTCTTTCTCCGGCCGGCCAATCCCAGCGCGGCACTTTCTGACGTCACTCGTCTCCGCTTCGCAGCAGCACCCCTCCTTTCTCAGCTCTTCTCCCGGTCATGCATGCGTCCCTTTCATACCCTGAAAAATGACTACTTCCGACCAAGCGGTCACTTCCCTCGACTGTACGTCCACAGTCTATCTGTAATTGTCAACACAACTGACGAAATGTCTATCGTCCCTCTGATAGGTTGCTTACACACACAGTAACCTCCGACCAGCGTCCGTTACTCACGCACTCACTCTTACGTTCCCCCTATCTCGGTCTTTCGGGTGATCAATGGTACCTCACGACCCCCTTCGCACTGGTTGACAATTACTCTGGATGTCCGATACACCCGAACCACTTAAGCTCTCCTTGAACTTAAGATTTCCACCGGTTGCGCGCGCTCACAACCTGTTCCACAGTCACTCTACAGGCATTCAACTCCGCCAGACATTACAACATAGATACAATTAAGCATGAGCGAATTTTGCGGATCTCGCGTTCGCGAATTTTGCGGATTTGCGGATTCGCAATCCGCAAAATCCGCGAATTCCCGCGAATTTGCGGATTTTTTTTTTTTTTGTGTGTTCGCCCGTGTTTCTGCCAGTTCGCGAGGGTTTTGTACACTTTCGCAAATTGCGAACTTACCTGTCGGGTCGCAAGTTTTGCGAACTTGTTGTTTCTACGTGTCCAGCCTGTTTGGGACACTCTTCTTCATCACTGCCACTCTCTGTCACCACTGCCACTCTCTGACTACTCATGCCACCCTCTGGCCCACCCATGCCACCCTCTGTTTCATCACCACACCCTCTGGTTGTCCAGTGTACATTATTTTCGGCAAAGCAAAGCACACCTTCCCTGCCTCAAGTGACCTGAATTAATTTGGGGCTGATTAATGTGTCACTGAATATTTTTTTAGCTGGCACCTGCTTCCTTAGTGCGCCCTGATTAGTGATCTTTTGCACTTGCTAAGTGCTTTCATTGTTGCAAAATTAGTTACAACACCTGCCCTGCCCCAACTGACAATAATGAATTAGGGGCTGATTAATGGATTTTAACTTCCAGCCTGGCTCCTGCTTGTCTCCCTTAGCTGTAATTCAGGACCTTTGTGGCATATGTGTAACTATTCTGAGGTTCAGAGCAGGGTCACATAATAGTTTCAACTGGCAACTGAACTCTGGAGGGGCCCCTCAGGAAGCACTACAGGAAATGGCTACTAATGATGAGCCTGAACTTTTGAACCTGGTAAGTAGTTACTTTCAGTTTTGCTAAAATCGTATTTCTGCAATTTTGCACTTATTCGCGGGGCGCGAACTCACGCGAACTCACGCGAACAGTGCGAGCAGTGCGAGCAAAATCCGCTGCTCGCGGATTTGCGGATTTTGCGGGAGATTCGCAAATCTCGCGGATTGCGGATTTCCCGAAAATCCGCAAAATCCGCGAGCGGAACGGATTTTCCGCCCACCCCTAGATACAATACAAAAACACCGCAATCTAGCACGCATGACCCTTTATACTCACTCTCGACCGATACTGCTGCTTTTCTGTCTCACGTCATCCGGACCTTCTTCGGCGGGCGGTTCTTCCGATCATCGATCTCTAGGGGCCTTGGGGTAATCTAACCTGGCCTAGATCACCTTCCTCAAGAAGGCAACCATCCTCTATAGCTACCAACTGCGGGGGCAAGATTTTGATCGATACCTTATCACTATTGATCTAAAACCCCGTTCTGGTCGACTGAACCTTTGTTGCCTGTCATTGAGGGAAGAAAGTGCATCTCTTACCAAGTTAGTTCACCCAATAATGGACTCCGCTCTGAAAGATCACAAACAACTTCTAGCTTTCAAAGGTTTATTATAAAGTTAGGATAAGCTGCAAGTACAGGCATCTCAGAATGAGATTCACAAGATACACGGGCCCAACTACATACATGTGCTCTCTGAAAACCCTCAGACGAGCAAAGAAGACTACAAGTACAAGTTCTAAGAATAATAAAGCTATAAGCATGGACACGTATTGAGATCTCTCCGTCATTTAAGGCTGGAGGGAGAATACAGGTTAGGCTGTCCCTACCCCGCTCTGGATGGTATCCCTACTTAACAAGGTCTCAACCTATCAAAAGGTGTCAGCGGTGAATGACCTCCTAGGAAGATCACCCACTCTTAGTCTCTTGGTGAAAACCTATGGTCCTCCAGTCATGACCCCTCTCTGCCTACCCATCCGCTCTCTAAAGGGTCCTCTGGCATCTGCTCTAACTCCACCCAGGGGTGCTGTCCCTAATACAAAACATACAACAGCATTTGAGACGCCCCTCGTGAGACGCCCCTCACGTGGTGTAGCTTCTGGCTTTTTCCATGATGAGGCCTCGTACGTTAGAGTTGACCTTGCTTCTCAGACTCTTCTCCGGCCCGCTGATACCCCTTAAAACATTCCGGAACCCTCCTCCATGTCTGTGCCGGCTCCTGAACAAACCTCTATTCATTTCATTTATAATTGGATCCCCCTTTCTCTTGCAGACAGACATCTGCAGCCAAGATCCCAATTCTCATAGACTTCCAACAAAAGTTTGCAACATTTCTCGGCACAGACCAATACGTGTAAATCAATGTCTATAAACATTTCAGGCCTACAGCATTGCTCATAATGATTATACCATTCAAATCCTTCATTAATTAATAGTATGTTAATACTCTATTCTATTATTCGGTAAACACATCTATAAAATATGTCCCATTAACGCTACTACTAAAAGACATTAGTGCAATCCATGTCGTGAAAACAAACACCTTTCCCTTCCCTTCCAGCTCTGGCCCTGAGGCCTACCACGTTCTACGTTTAACCGCATGCCATCTTACATTTTAGCAGCTACACGACATGGATTCAGGATTAATCACGGCTAATAAAGTTATATAATTTCACACATTTCTGCATTAGTTCCACTTCTACTTAAATATCTAAGTTAACTGCACATTTCAGAATATAGATGCATATAATATCAGCACTCATGGCATTTCTCTTCATGACTTGTGCTTATTACGTGTAAGTGTGATGTACTTATACATTTAGGTCAGTTTGCGCTCTCTCATACTCGAGATAGTGCCACCGAAATCGCGTAAATTACCCGCAATGCTGCTTCTGATGGCCAAACAGTAGATAGCACTACACTGGGGACAGCAAGACCGCCGCTGTCTAAGGACTGGATCACACAAGTTGCTTACTGCAGTACACAGCTCACCACGTACTGGAATCTCCAACCAGCCAAATCCAGACCCAAAGATATCTAGGAACCGTTTGTAACCTGGTGGAGTGCCAGGGATGTCGAGGGGTTGAGAATAGCTTATTTGCTCTGTGTTCCTGTGGGGGCGCTTTTATGAAAGGTTATTGTGTTGTTGGAAATTTAGCAGGTGGGGTCAACACGTATCTTGTGGGACTTATGTACTATAATTTTACATACTATTGATCGCATATTGTGGACTCTAACTTCAGATGTGTGCTGGTTGTGTCACGGACATGTCATACCTGTCTATAATAGTCAAGCCCTGCAATGTATGTTCTTCCTCTTTTTATTGATGTTTTGTTATGAAAATGACAATAAAAAGCAATTTAAAAAAAAATATTAACTGTCATCAAAGAACTGCATGCACACTGCAAAGTATCGATTAGAACATAGATTGATATTGCAAAATGGGTTTATTTAGGTAGAAATCTATTCTTCTTATTAAAGAGAACTCCCAAGAATGATGTTCTGCTTTCAATTCTGATTTTGTGCTTCTCCAGATCAAGCACTCTTAAACTACACTGCCTACACGTATGGATGTAATGTCACTCCTACACCTTACAGTCCTCTGGCTTATGTAACATTTCCTATAAACTGATTTAGACATGTGTGATTGATTGTCTCAGAGCACTTTGCACCACACACACATTACACTAACACCCTACACTGGTATGAGTGGCATGTTGAATGCATCTGAAAGAGAGTGGTTATGGAGACTTGATGGGGAACTATTAAAAGGTAGTGGTAAGGGAATCTAACATGGCCACCATAGATGGGGCGGCCTCACCAAACATTGTCGCACTGGTTGCCACCAGCGCTAAAGCCAGCCCTGGCAAGCTATCATCTGCACTGGAAGGTAAATTCCTTTCCCAGACTTTGCGGTGGAGCATTCTTAGTAAATCAGCCCCAATGTTTTTCCTCGAGACAGAGAATGAGAGAAGGGCCACTAATCAAGCATTTGCAATGCATTTGGTCTCGCTTTTGGGACCTTATATGTATTTAGCTATGCACACATTAGCCTGGGCGATGAAACATCTACTGTTCTTTATCATGGAGGGAAAGTAAGCACCAAACTGCGTCACATGCCAGGTATGGGAACACATGGAGAGAAACATTGCCTTTTAGCGGTAAATGGTATAGTCCAAAGATCTGTTTTTAATATAAAAGCAGGGCCTTTGGTAGTCATATCACTGAAAATTCAAGATTTGAAAAATAAATGATTGTCTACGGTTGCTCGTGGAAGACAATTTCCATGGACTGGAATCTAGAGAATGCTAAAGTGATTCTGGTATTATACTAACCTCTGTTGGTCGTTTTCTATCAAGAAAGTTAAATAGAGGCAGTTGCCAGAAAATTTTTAAAAATAAAGTCCCTCAGCAAAAAGCAATTCTGGTATTTTAATGACCTCTGCTGGTCATTTTCTATCAAGACAGTTAAATAGAGGCAGTTGAACAGAAAAAAAGTCCCTAAGCGGCAGCAAACAGGTCCATGGGCTGATCTCCAGAGACCACAAAGTACATGCACACATAAGTATATACTAAAATATATACACTAGAGTATATACTAAAGTATATGCAAGAGGTCTTGAATGCTCGACCTAAAAAGGAGATGACAAGTAAAACATGCATTTTTCTAATGCATACATTAAAGTGGCTTGTGCAGCGTTGTGGCTATTCTGTATATCACATACATTTTTGTAGATAACCATGTAGGAACAGTTTCACTTATCATGTGAAATTTAAGGAAAGAGACTGAAGCTTCCTTCACAATAAAGTGCCGTTCTTTTATTTTAAAGTGCATGCTAAACATATTCATAGGTGAAAGAAGGGTTAATACATGCAAATCTTACCTCTTCAACAGTCTCCTGAATTGTACCTTTGAGCACTGCATATTGCCAACCGAATTATGATGACGCAAGCCTTATTTTGGGACCCCTGGCCGCTCCGGGTTCACCCTCCCCATGTAGCAGAGGCTCTGTTGAAGTTGCTTATCTTCACTAAAGAGAGTCACAAAGGCCAAAAATGTTAAGGACTTTTGGGGCATAGGGCAAGACACATTTGGGATACACTGTTTGCAAGAACTCTGATTGCTACCACCCATTGTTTTGCAAATGGAAGCCTTGATGGTGCCAAATAATCTTGAATTACACACAAATCTTTAACATGGCACTGAGATAGACGAGACAGAGCGAGAAGTTGAGGTAGACAGAGAGAGTTTGAGATATAGACATATAGACGAGACAGAGAAAGAGAAAGTTCACTTATCCGGGGGGAGGGGGCACTTTGAGTGTAGTGGTCTTGGGCAAATGCGCTTTGTCAATGCTTTGACTCATCTCTGGCCCACACTGCAGCAACCTACAACGTACTCAGAAGTCAGAATATAGAAAATGTTTTAGGACTTCAACCTAAAACATTGGTGACAGTGGAGAGTCTGAAATGTGTTTTAGATGGGGCACACATTTGCCTACAGCAGATCAAACTGATCGGGCCAACTACAAAGGTCAGTCGTAAAGTGCATGTGTGTGTGTGTGTGTGTGAATGTTCGCTTAAAATGTTAAAACAGACTCTATGTATCTGTCTATATCTATATCTATATACATACATAGTCTGATTTAAACATTTTAATAAAACAATGCTGCTTTGCAAATTAATGTATGTTGAAAGGCACAATGTCTGCTTGTTTTATGACATCTCCTACACTTCAACCCGCTGTGGTAATGGGGCTCAAAAGGCGGGGGGGGGGGGAGGGTTGTTCAGACAAATAGAGCTGGGGTGCAAGCCCCAGCTGGCCCTCCTCTAGCGACACCAGTGTATTTCACCCTAATTGTACCCTGGCTCGTGACCCAAAGGGTGCTAGCGAGCTTTTTGGGGTCTCTCTTCTTAGGATGTTTCAAGGACTAGCAGTGTGGACGCACCAAGGTTGTGTTATCAACGATGTTTTCTCGCACTGCTTGTTCCACTTCCTCTCGTGAAGCCTCGATTCTTCACACAACTCCTCTTTTCTACATTTTTGTTTTACGTTAAATATATTTATTGCACAGAACAACAAATCACATTCTCTGTATGTAACTCGTACTGCTACTTCTTGCCGACTAGAGCATTACAATTTTACAATCTCCCCCCTTCCTGTGACAGTCGCTCCCGCCATAAAGGTGACCGCCAGCCCCATGCGGGTGATAATTAGAAGCACACGTGGTGTCCATGTATAGATCTTCCCAGAGACACGTCCGATTTCACAAGCTGACCTTTCGTTCTTCCGCAGGGTTTCTGCTTTCTCTGCCACTGCATGAGCATTTCTTTGGGAATGTATAGGCTCTCCGTTAACCTTCTATGAAATGGCTTGGGGAGGGGGCCGTTGATGTACCGGAATAAATCATGAACTCTCATTTATTTTCCTCTGTTTCAGAAAACCCCCACAGCTCACACAATGAAGGAGGAGAATTTTCTTCGCCGCAGGTTCTCGCTATGTCCGACAGCGTCCACTCCTCAGAAGACTGTCCCTCGTAAGCTGACGCGGAATTTATCCTTTGGAACCGACCATGATATTTATCCACTCAGTCCAGGTCAGTGGAAATGGTTTTTGAAACATCCATGGTTGCTAGTCGATTCCCAGCTTGAGGCCCATCCATGGCACTGCAGGTCAGGGCTTGGTACAGTAAGAGCTAGAAATATTTCCCACCTTTTCAGGGAGTTGTAAGAAAACATGTAGTATATTTTAAGTTATCCAGTGCTGTATAGTGCAGTTCACCAATTACTTATATTCTCTTGATTCTGTTGGGCATCTCACATGTAGCAAGTCCTGCAGGTCATGCTGCACGGACTGTAGTGCTGGTGTGGTGAGTATACCACATGCCTTGTTTATTCACCTCAGTTGCTAGTACACTCCTTGCTTTGCTTGTTATATAGTGAGTGATGTCAGCCCAGCAAACAGTGTGTGGCAACAGTGGATAGAAAGCACCACTATATTGTTAGGAGAACATCCAGGGCAGCAAGCGCCTGCGAAGAGGTAGCAGTCGATGTGCACAGATCTCAAGATGGTCCCTAGGTGAGAGGGCAGGTGGCACTCAAGGGCTATACTGGGGTCTGTATGCCTTTATGAAGAGGCAGATCTTCCTCAGCGAAAGATCCGTCATATATTTGATGCAAAGGTGCGCTAGACAGTACCGGAGAAGACAACATGGTGTTAGTTGACCGCAAATAACATCAGAGTTCCGTTGCTTGGTGAGTGTTTGTGTGTGGTTCACAATGTCCTTTGGCTTTCTTTCCAATGAACATATGGTACAACTGAAGCTGAGAGCCATTAAAGTTGGTGTTTCATGAGCGTGATGCACTCCTAGAATCTGATCTAGAATATTGGTCTTTCTGATGTCTCTTGGAGTCAGGCATAAACACCATGTTCTCCTAGTACTGTGTAAGTGTTTTAGTCATGGCCTTGGCAATCCAAGCTAATTGTTTAGAATGGCTTTATGGTGTCACTTTTTATTTTTTAATGAAAGGGAATTGGAGCCCAATGAACTGCGGAGATTTGTAAGCAAGTAATGAGGTGGGACCTAACACGTCAGATAGATTTTTTTTACAAGCCTCTGAGGGCTTACTTTCTATAATGAGTATGTATTGAGTAATTTTTCACCATGCATTTCTTCTCATGTCCCTAAAGGGGTTCACTCTTTTAATTTTAGATTCCTTCTGTCAGCTTTTAAAAACTCCCTCTACTTGGAGACCTTGGAGTACTGTGCAGCCGCTCCACTGATAACTTTCAGAAACACCACTGCTCTGTGGGGGCTTACCACTTACACAACAGGGTTTTAAAATAAGGGACTTATGGTTAGGTTCTGGTGGGTTAACATTTACCACCAAATTTCCACAAAAGCTTGAAACAATTGTAGGGGGCTGAATTGTTGCAAGAGATTAAACCATATTAACATTTGCCTGAGCATACCTGCACGGCCCTGATAGTGTTTAAGTGTGCATCATTCTGGTGTTCCTTTTACCTTCAGAAGCCTTCAGTTCCTTGATAAGACATCTCCCAGACATTTTACATGGTCACAATAAGTCACAATAAGTATACAAAGTATTTTTCCCACAGAATCTTCACAATGAACGACCCTATTGGGTCCTTTTTACGGGGTAGGTTTGTGAATGGGATGTATAATCCTCTCTATCAGCACAATTGCAATACCTCTTTTGTCTTATACAGAATACAAGCCTCTAGGGCACTGTTGAGGCTGAATATCATCAGCAGAGAGAGCATCCTGATGCCAGAGGGATCCACGTTGTTAGTTTTAAATACATAAGTGAACATGGTGCATTATAGTGAATTATTTTCCAAACAGTGGTAACACTATTTTTTGATGGTATACTAGAGAGCTAGACATTCTATTTTGCAGCCGGAGAATTCATTTTAAGAAACTCATAGGTATTCCCTGTTGGAAACAACTGGTTGTACTGTCCCCACTCCTTCTTGATAGAACACATCTACTGGTCCTCTGAAGATTGCATCTAAATGCATATGGCTGGCTTGACTCGCAGGAAGGGCTAGAAATGGTGTATTAAGTGGCCTCTTGTCAATGATGTTTTGAAATGTTGACCACAGGCAATGGGGTGACGGTTGACGAGTTTCCAAGTGATTTTATGGTATGCTGGATTGTGAAAAGCTTGTTTTGTAGGGAGGAGAATGCTTGTTTGGCCATTAAAGCAAACCGCCATGTCTGTGTCTCTCCACGGGACATGGTTCTTACTACCCAGATCGATATTAATTGATATTTAATTGTGTTAACAACATTAATAATGGCTTGATCACACCCAAGTATAACATTTTTTCTCTGTGACGCTTATGATGGAGCCAGATTCTACGTTCTAGATCTACTCTGGAAACCCAGGCCGATGTCTCTTTTTGTCAGCATGTAAGCATGGAGGGAATGGAAATCGTTAGTCAATCGTTCATCACAGTTCCAATGAACTATGACTCCGAAGAATCACAGACTCCCAATTAAGTTTAGTTAGTTTATTACAAGCCAAGGACAGTGGACATACACGCACCTCAAGGTGAGGATGTAGGAATACATTGGAACTAATACAAATCCAAACCAATGGGTGAAATTAAGGCAGTGACACATGCACAGAATAATCATTTCGATAATCAGGATACAGAAAATAATTGCACCAATGTCAAGATTCCCCTTCATTGGAAGTTTGTAGGTGTAAGGCATTATTCTCTCCCTACACTACCACTGGCATGATATCTCTACTTAACATTTCCCAAGGCAAGATCCATAAAGGTGTCAGCGCGTGAAGTCTTCCTAAAAAGTTTTTTCACGTTTAGATGGGTTAAGTAGCATAAAGCTACAGCGCTTGTTCTAAAATGGTCTCTCTCTCTCAAGGCAAGGCAATAGTCCCCGGGCACTGTCCCTAACTTGGATACTTCACTTTGCATGAGTAACCCAAAATGCATTGCGACATCACACCATCCAAGCAAGCCACTTCCTTGTTGGTAACGTTCCACACGGCAGCGATGCTCCCAGGCTTCATTGAGATAACTTTGATTCCAAGGCTTACTCTCATGAGAAAATACAACAGTTCTTTATTATCAATATCGCTGTTCAATGTATGCTCTCCTCCCTAAGCCTAAATTCTAAAACAAAGGCATTATTCTATTCTCCGCCTGCAACAGAGATGTGAGAAATAACAAATTCAACAGGTACATGAAATTCACTAGTAAATCTAATGCAAGAGCTTTCAGGGGAAAAATACAATTCAGGCCTACCGAAATCGCCCAAAATAAGTAATAGCACAAGGCCTCATGAAGTTACACATATAAAATGAACATTATTTTTGAGCACATCTAAATTAACATGTTACTTAAGCACATCAATTGTTCGAATACTTGTCAGCGATATATAAAATTATGCAGGTTAATATTTTCGACTAACCGCACGTAGTTGCAACATTAATTTCTTCATGTTTGCATTGAAAATATTCCTAGCACATCACTTTTCCTGTTACTACAGTACACGTTCTAATGGCCTAAATTAATACTGTAAAGGATTATATGTAGGTGCGGACTACCCATGATTATGATGCACCCCTACAAATAAAAGAGCAACATTTGCGCTCTAACACTTGGAACTTTAAACTTTGGGGATTGGTGTTACCAGATTTTGAGGGTTATTATGTGGCTTCCCTGATGCAACCTGGTGAAGTGGTTTGATGATTTGCCTCAATGGGAGAACTCACAAATGGCTAGACGAAACTGGGCCTTTGTTAACTCATAACTGAGCCTTTGATATTGCAGTTTATGGTTCGCAGAGAAATCAGCCCTGGGACTTTGCAATTATTATCCTTGATGTCTATGGGATGGTTGAGCGGATGAAAGAGACTAAAAAAGAGGGTACCTTTTACGACCTAGGCATCATATGGAAACTGCTTCACTTTTAATAAGCTACAATAGTGTCTTGGGATGGCTAGAGGGGTTTAATTGAGATACTCTTTTAATGTTTGATGAAGCTGAAATCCAATTTGGAGCCTGAGCATGATAACCTTTGATGTATGCCAGGTTGGCTTGAGTGTCCCGGCTTAACAAGGAGAGACCACTAAATTCTACTACAATGATTGACTTCACTCATTGACAAAAGGTCTCAACACTTAATAAATTGCTCGGGGTGGATCGGCATAGGCTCTACTCTAGATTAGAAGAAAATGGGAGAGAGAAATTGGGAAGTGGATAACGGACACACATCTGTACAAGATGCTCATCTATAAAAAGAGGGTGCCCACTAAAACTTGATTCTAGTATAAGCACTATAAATTTCCCAGATGTTATGTCATCCCTATGATCATGCATAGGATCTACCCATATTGTACGGATGAGTGCCCTCTTGCCATGGTGGTAGGTGTAGTCTTTGTACATATTATAAGGGCTTAATCAATATTGAAGACATTTTGTCAATGTGTGATAGTACAAATCCATTGTTTGATAGACCTCAACATGAAACTCGGCCTACACCCAATACCAAAACATGGAAAGGATACATTATAAATGGGGTGGTCTGTCTCTCCTAATTGCGAAAAGACATAATACTATACATTGGGGCAGAGGTCTGGCCTTTTCTTTGATGGCTGTTGTAGGAGTAGATACCTATGACTCAGGTTGTGGCGGATGATAGATAAATAAAAGACTTGTATGGCTGAAAAGTAATAATTGACGCTTTAGATGATTATAGAGAAGCAATGTGTCCCTCACAGTAGGAGTCCCTCACAGTAGCAGGACTATAAAGGTTGCACCCCATTTCCACCCCCAGCTGATACCAGTATGAGGGATACCTATATATGATACTCCACTCAATGGCTATGTTGAAAGGCACAACAGACTCAAACATGGTCACTCACTAGTATATAGATATTGTTCTTGATCTTGAAATGCCTTCGACTGCCACAGAATGGTTTTTGTTTGTCTGTTTGTCATAAATAAATGAAATTGTTTCAAAAAAAGAAAGGGCAGAACTGGAAAGTTGACAAAGAAAATAATAAATTAAGATTAAAAGAATGGCTAGATGAGCTGAATGGAAAGCTTAGTAAGAAGAACGGAGGTGAGTTAAAAGAAAAATACACAAATATAAACACAATGACCAGAAACGTAGCCACACTGAATGTTGCAGTTAAAAACGTGAGAAATTACATGCAGATGATATTGCTGGATCCAATATGTAGGCCATACTATTAAAAGCCAGTATTCATACTAAATTGAAGTTGGCCTTATTGAAAATGCAACCATTAACAGAACAGGTCTCAACAGCAGCTTCGCCAGAACAGGAATGCACACACCACAATTCCCATGTCATCAGATTCTGATTCTATAATCATGACATCAAGTATTCTACAAGCTCCAATGGACATGAAGTTAATTACAACACATCCCCTTTACACAGTATATGAACAATAATAATAAAAGAAAAAAACACTAACCAACATCCTAGCAGAAACTAGTAATTAAAGTTATAACGTAAATTTAATGTAAAAATGAAATTGATACAAAACATAGTCTTCAGATTTTCTTGGAACATTCCTGGTCCTACAAGGAACATCCCTATTAACAAATTTATCCATAGAGACACGACCTTGGCTAGTAGCTGCACCATGGTTTGTCTCAACAAATTTGACCAAGCTAGACATACTCCAGGTACAAACATTTTCCAAGGTCACAACATTTTTCCTAATTGCAGTGATCACAAATGGGCCAAGAAAATTTGACAACCTTTTAGGACCATGTTTGTTCTTTTTCACCAGAACACGATCACCTACATTCCACTTCTTTTCTTTCACCAACATTTTATCATCATATCACAATTTCTATCTCTGTTGATACTCAGAAAGTTTGTTTTTCCTTAAGTCCTCAGACATTACCTCATTCCTTCTTTGAGGAATCCAACATGGATTTAATTTAGAACTTGTCATTCTTCCTCTCAATGCTTCAAAAGGTAATCTCTGCGAAATTGCATTAGGAGCAGTGCGATGCGCCCTGTGGTCTCTCTCAGCACTTTACAAAAGGAAAGTCTAGAATCTCGTGCACGCTGAGCACAACTCCTGACAACTCTATTCATCGTCTCTGTAAGACTATTTGCCTGCGGTGAATACAGAGCAGTCTTTTGATGAATAATACCCAGACTCACAAGAAAATCATGCATTTCACTAGAACTGAACTGAACTCCTTTATCAGTAATTAAATACTTGGGAATGCCTTCAGAAGCAAAAACATCCTTCAAAAATTCAATTACTGACTTAGAAATAACAGTGCCAAAAGAACTACAAATCTTTCCTGCAAAGGCATTAATTCAAAAGGTCCCATGATATCTAATCCCAATTTGATCCAAAGAGTGTCAGGCACTTCCACAGGAGAAAGAGGCACATGATTGGTTACTCGAGACTTGTCATTAATGGCACATAAATGACAATCTTTGACAACATTCTCCACCATTCGATCCACTCCTGGCCACCAATATCTCTCTCTAACTCATGCTTTCGTAAGACTTCTGCCTAAATGCCCTTCATGAGCCAACTTGATTACCTTATCTTTAATTCCATCAGGTGGAACCAACCTATCACCTCTCATCAAATTCTCTTGATGAAAAGATAAATCATCCCTTACTGTCCAGAAAGACTTTAACTCAGGACTCAAATCTTTGTAATTCGGCCAACCCTTGGAAATGAATTCCTTCAGAGACAAAAATAACCTATCCTTAACAGAACAGGATAACCATTCCTCCTTCAGCAACAAACTCTCCATCACCCAAATTACACATTCAATTTCGCCATGAACATGCTCACAGTCCACAGGCAATCTCGACAAACAATCCGCAGTCTTGTTACTGAGGTCTGAAATGTGCTGCACTTTAAAGTTGAACTCTTCCAAGCCCTCACTCCACCTCTTGAGTCTGGGAGTCATGTGATCAGTGTGATTACATGAGAAAAGTTGAACCAAAGGTCAATGGTCTGACTTGACCACAAGTGGAATCCCCTATAAATAAAACTTAAAATGCTGTATTGCCCAAAACACACTCAAAGCCTCCCTTTTAATGCACGAATAATTGACTTCTGCCTCCCTAAGAGCTCTACAGGCAAAAGCTAATACCCTTTCCTCACCATCCACAACCTGAGAAAGCACAGCTCCAAGTCCCTTGAGACTGGCATCAGTTGTAAGTATAGTTTTCAATTTGGTATCAAAATGGCCTAATGTTGGCATTTTTCCAATTTCCGCCTTGACCAACTCAAAAGCTTCCTCACATTACGGTGTCCAAGCAAACCATGCTCCCTTCCTCAACAAGGCTCTAATGGGATCAACAACACTGGCAAACATTTTTACAAACTTAGAGTAAAACTCTGCCATCCCTAAAAATGATCTAACTTGCTCCTTGTCTTTAGGCATTGGCGCTTTGACTATGCTTTCTGCAAGCTTAATCTTAGGCTGAATTCCCTCATCAGAAATAATGTGGCGAGATATGTGACAGATTTTAATCCAATTCAACATTTTTCCTTCTTAACAGTGAGACCTTTTTCTCTCAACCTATTCAATACCGACCTCAAAACTCTTTCATGCTCATCATCATCTTTTCCATAAGCCAAAATATCGTCTTGGAAGAATAAAACATTTGGTAAATTTCCTAAAACAATCTTCATCATCCTTTGGAAGCATGCTGCCGCCGAGGCCAAACCAAAAGGCATTCTTAAAAACAGATATGCTCCCAAAGGAGTAACAAATGACGTCAAATGTCTTGAATCTTTGTGAAGCTTAATCTGATGATACGTGGATGAAAGGTCCAACACACTAAAAATGCTGGCACCCCTCAACACACGTATTGACTCTGAGATGTTTGGAAGGGGTTGTCGATCTACCCAGATCCATTCATTCAGTCCTCGTAGATCCACACACATCCTTATAGCAGCTCCTCTATCCTTGGGTGCCAAAACCACCGGACTCAACCACTCTGAAGCTTCTATCTCTTCAATTACTCCCAACTTTATTAACTTATCAAGTTCACATTTAAGTGGCTCAACCATTAAGTTTGTCACTCTCCTTACTTTATGTACACAGGGTTTAGCTGAATTCTTCAAAATGATCTTATGCTCAAACCCCTTCAAACAACCAAGGTCATCTGAAAACACTTCAGGAAAATCATTGAAATAGCTCTCTCCAGTGCCCACTTCATCAACAGATATGACATTATACACACCTCTTCCATCAACATGACTTGGTTTTCAGGATTTTTGGCATTAGGATTCAATATAGAACTATTGGCCTACGCGCTTATTGCTGCTGCAACACTTTTAATTGCGCTTATTGTATTTTAAACTACCTGCGCTGCTGGTCATCGCGCTTAGAGCTTCTAGAGCTCGCTTTTATTGCGCTGTCTTCCTGGTGTCAGCTCCGTAGGCCGGGGAATTTTGACAGGCTTACGTGCACTTAAAAACTGCTTTTCACTCGTACTTGGCGGGATAGAGTGAGTTTACCGGGTCCGTCCGCCATCTTGGGTGGGGGTGAAGTTGGTGAGCACTCCGGGCGCCATCTTGAGAAGGTCAAGGGACGCAGGAGGCGGACTTCCGCACTTGGTGTGCTTATTTAAGCCACTGAGTGCATTAACAGGTCAGAACTATTGGCCTACGTGCTTATTGCTGCTGCAACACTTTTAATTGCGCCTATTGTATTTTAAACTACCTGCGCTGCTGGTCATCGCGCTTAGAGCTTCTAGAGCTCGCTTTTATTGCGCTGTCTTCCTGGTGTCGGCTCCGTAGGCCGGGGAATTTTGACAGGCTTACCTGCACTTAAAAACTGCTTTTCACTCTTACTTGGCGGGATAGAGTGAGTTTACCGGGTCCGTCCGCCATCTTGGGTGGGGGTGAAGTTGGTGAGCACTCCGGGCGCCATCTTGAGAAGGTCAAGGGATGCAGGAGGCGGACTTCCGCACTTGGTGTGCTTATTTAAGCCACCAAGTGCATTAACAGGTCAGAACTATTGGCCTACGCGCTTATTGCTGCTGCAACACTTTTAATTGCGCTTATTGTATTTTAAACCACCTGCGCTGCTGGTCATCGCGCTTAGAGCTTCTAGAGCTCGCTTTTATTGCGCTGTCTTTCTGGTGTCGGCTCCGTAGGCCGGGGAATTTTGACAGGCTTACCTGCACTTTAAAACTGCTTTTCACCCGTACTTGGCGGGATAGAGTGAGTTTACCGGGTCCGTCCGCCATCTTGGGTGGGGGTGAAGTTGGTCAGCACTCCGGGCGCCATCTTGAGAAGGTCAAGGGACGCAGGAGGTGGACTTACGCTCGGTCCAATACCATAAAGGAATGGTGGACAAAGCGCGCAGCGGTCACGTGTAGCGGGCGCGTCGTAGGCGCGCCGGAGGTGCGCCAGAGATAAGCCCGTTTGCGCCCGTTCGCGCAACGGGCGCGCATAGGGCCGCTTCCTCTGGACTCTAGCATTCCCCTCGCCTAGTTTATTCCCGGGCTGCCCTTCTGGAACTTAGACCGACTTTGGCGTCTCGGTCTCAGAAGGCTACTGTTTCTCTCCCGTCTCAATCCCTGTCCTGCGTTTTGCTTAATGTGCGGTCGCTTTGCAAGCACCACACAGAGATTGCCTTCCTGATTGAATCCTCAGGTTTGGACGTGTTGTTTCTAACCGAAACTTGGACTCGGGAGGACTGCCTAGTTGAACTGGGACTTGCTTGCCCCCCAGGCTTTAAAATCATTCACACCCCTCGGCTGAAGAACAGAGGTGGTGGAATTGGTATCATCTACAGAGAAAAGCTGGGTCTTTTTCAGCTTAAAATTGGTGAGGTTTCGGGTTTTGAACTGATGGGGTTCTCCATTAGAGACCTGGAGAGAACGCTGCTCACAGGTGTGCTCTGCTATCGTCCACCGGGCTCGGCACCCTCCCTATCAGATTTCTTTGACCTAATATATGACTTATCCAACACTCACTCTAAGCTGCTGGTCCTGGGGGACTTCAACTTATGGCAGGGGGGTCCACTGGATGGGGCGTTTACGACACTTTGCCAGGCCTTTGGTGACATTCAGTTGCAGCAATTGGTCTGTTCAGCGACTCATAAGGGAGGTCATGTCTTGGACTTGATTTTTGCTGACGCTCAATTAGCAGTGGTCACCGATATCTTACGCCAATGCTGGACTGACCACGCACTTGTGGCCTTCTCCCTCTGTATAGGGGATTACTCCTCTGAGGCAGCCGGGGTAGGAGTGGCGAAACTGGGTAGACCTTGGTCTCGACTACTCAGTTTATCTCCTATGCCTTCTTTACTACCAGACAATTTTTGTCTGAGTAACTCAGTGGAGGAAAGCTACCTGACTTTGTGCCTGTCGATTACTAACACGCTGGACAAGGTTGCTCCCTTTCGTAAGTCTCGTGGGAGAGTGAACCGGGCTTCTCCCTGGTACACGGAAGAGCTTCGACAGCTGAAGTTGAGCTGTAAACGTGCTGAGAGGGCTTGGAGGAAGCAGTATTCACCATCAGCAAAGGCCTCGTTCAGGCTCGCATTGCAGGGCTATAAGGCGCAGATTAAGTTTGCTAAGGCGGCTTTTTTGGAATCCACCTTGAATCAGGCGCCTAATAAATCGCAAGCACTGTTTAAAATCGTCAGGGACATGTCCCACCCTATATGTGTGGCTAAGACGGTCCCCGCGTCGCAGGCCCTGTGCGATTCCCTGGCGGGTGCTTTCGAAGAGAAGACTGCTAAGATCTTAGAGGGCCTAAAACACCCTCCGCCCGCTGCTCTCGGCCTGGGAGCTCCGGCTAGCCCGCTCAGTCGACCCCGGCCAGTTGGTTCTAGTCCTGGCTTGGGAGCTCCGAACGGGTTATCCAGTCGACCCCAGCCGACCGAATCGCGCCTCCCAATAGGAGCTCCTGATCTGGGAGCTCCGGTTGGCCTGTCCAGTCGACCCCAGACAGGTGCCTTTGGCCCCGGTCTGGGAGCTCCGGACGGCTCATCCAGTCGACCCCAGCTGAGAATCCCAGTTTGTAGCTTGGGAGCTCCGGACTTTCTCTCCAGTCGACCCCAACTAAAACTCTTTCCTCGTCCCTCTTTTGAGGAATTCTGCAGTTTGGCAAACACGGTGTCCTCTGGCTCTCCGCGTGATCCACTGCCTCCCAAATTTTGGAAGGCTTTTCAGGCGGAACTTTTTCAACCTTTGTATTCCATCTGCCTCCAGTCTCTGGAGTTGGCATCTGTCCCCGAGTGTTGGAAGCTAGCAGTAGTGTCACCTCTGCTCAAGAAACCAACGCTGGACCCGACCTGTCTTTCCAACTATAGGCCAATTTCCTTGCTCCCTTTTCCTATTAAGATCATGGAAAAATGGGTGACCCGCTCGCTCTCAGGTTTCCTGGAAAACATCGGTTGGTTCGATGAGGCACAGTTTGGCTTCCGCCCCGGGCACGGGACGGAGTCCGCGCTGGTAACCGTATTGGACAACCTTCGTTCTCGTGTCGACAGTGGTCGGGCAGCCTTTTTAGTTCTGCTCGACATGTCGGCCGCGTTCGATACGGTCTGCCACCGGACCCTTATCAGGAGACTGGAAGAGTGTGGGGTCACAGAGGATGCAAGAGACTGGCTCATATCCTATCTTGGCACTCGGCAACAGTTGGTCTTGCTCCCTCCATTTTGTTCTGAGCCAAGGAAAGTAGGGCAGGGGGTCCCACAGGGCTCGGCCATCACCCCAATACTTTTTAATCTGTACCTCCGCCCCTTGGTCCAGCTTATAAAATCTTTTGGTGTCTCGGCTTTTAATTACGCCGACGACACCCAGCTGGTCTTTTCCCTGGAGGGCAACAATGCGGTCTCGCTGGAGACATTCCATCGCTGCATGGCAGCCACAGCAGACTGGCTACGGGCCAACTCCTTACAATTTAACAGCGCAAAGACGGAGGTCCTCTACTGTTCCATAGATCGGATCTCGCGGGCACTTCCAGAGAACTTTTGGCCTGCCTCCTTTCCCGAGCCAGTATCAGCTGCGGAATCTGCTCGCAACTTGGGGGTGATCTTCGGCCCAAATTTACAGCTTGACATGCACGTCAATAAAACCACGTCTACGTGCATGATGCTGTTACGCATGTTGCGTAAAGTTCTGCCCCTTCTCCCCGCCCAAGCCAGGCCGGAAGTAGTTCGCGGTACCATACTAAGTCGCTTAGACTATTGTAATGCGCTACTTCTAGAGGCCCCAAAAAATCTGGTGGGGAAGCTACAACGGGTGCAGAATATGGCCGCCAAGTTGGCTCTCTCACGCCCTAGGTCTAGTTCTTCTACCCTAGCTTTGAGAGAGCTACACTGGCTCCCGGTACATCTGAGAGTGCTGTACAAAGCTGCGTGTTTGGTGTTTAAGGCAGTACATCAACTGGGCCCGATACCTCTGCAGAATATGTTCACCTGGTACTCTGCCCCGCGACTTCTCCGTTCCTCTTCAGCGCATTTGCTGGTAGTCCCGAGGTTTCAGAGAGTCAGGATGGGTGGCCGCTCATTCAGTGTTGCAGCGGCCAAACTTTGGAACTCCCTGCCACTCTCCTTGAGAAGCCACAGAGACTATCTTCCGTTCAGGAAAGCGTTAAAAACGCACTTGTTTCCTAAAATTGTTGTGTAAGTGAACAGTGCCACCGCTCAAGTTCAAGCGCCAGGATGCCCTTTGGGTGACAGGACTGCGCTTTATAAATACACTAAATAAAATAAATAAATAAATAAATATAATGCCCAAATCACGCTGATGTCTCCATCCTAGGAGGTTATCTCCTCTCACTGCTACATAAACATTTCCAACTGTTTTCCTCCCTCTGAACACAATTGTGGCGACAGTATAACCAACAATTTCCACATGAGACCCACCATAACTAAAAGGAGAAATGACAGGAGGTAAAAGCTTCACATTCTCCAAACCCACCACTTCATCCCATATTTTGTTCCCAATTAACGTAAATGGGGAACCAGAATCTGCCATTGCACTAAACTCATACTCATCAACAGAGATATTACAGAATGGCATAACAATTTTTCCTGTGTCGATGTCATTCCCAACCTCTGCAATGCTTGTAATATTCACAGAAACATTCTCAACACTCTCATCAGACAGACTAGAAATAACACAGTGCGAATAACATCAGAGTTCCTTTCAACAGAGCGTCCCTTTTTGGAAGATTTACAAACACAAGCATAGTGTCCCTTAACTCCACAATTATTGCACACTGACTCTCTGGCATAACAATTTAGAAAAGTAGAAGAATGAGAAAAACTCCCAAATCTGTAACAGCGCACCCTTTGATTCTCGGAAGTAGTTTTCTGCTGATCAAAGGAACGTGTTCCAATGCTTCTGATATTGTACAGAGGGTTAATATACCACTCACAAAGATTCGTGTTGCCTACAGGTCAGAAAACTATGAGTACATGCACTTACTGAGATCTATGATATTCTTGGATGTCACAGAGTGTAAGCCACTTAGGAAAGCTCAGTGACTTTAAGCCACTACAGAAACAGAAATTTATGAATAAACCTATGAGTTATGGATTCTAATGATAGTGAATAAGATTGGTCAGCTTATGCACTTAATGCAAGGATTTGTGTTTAACTTGTATATTTACAGATTTCAGTTCAATTCGAATACTTGCACACTTAAACCAATTTAGGGGCCAATTACGATGGCGGTTAATCCGCGACCGCCCGGCCGGCAGTGAGCCCCGCCGGCCTGGCGGTCGCGGATTCACCGCCATCGACCTTAAAATTCCCACCGCCATATTAGGATGGCGGTGGGAAGGGAGAAGGTACCGCGGCGGATGGAAAGACCGTCCGCCGAGGTCCCACAAGTCGGGCCTGTTCCGCCCGCCTTGCGGGACCAGGTACAGGGGGTTAATGGAGGCGGTGCCGTGCAGGTACCGCCGTGGGTATTTGGATGCTTGTCTTTTGCTGCGGAGTTTCCGCCGCAAAAAGACAGGCGGATAATGCCTTCGGGGGCCCGTTGTGGGGCCCCAGATGGTTGGGGTTATGGTATCACCCTACATTTGCATGTACAAGGTGGCAGGCACCGCACGGTTCCTGCCACGTTGCACATTCTAATGTAAAACATGTGTTTTTACATGGTGGCAGGTGCTGCCACCCGCCACAATGTAAACATACAGGATGTGCCCGCCAGTGTGGCGGGTGCATCCTAATTTGTCAAGCGGGAACGCCGCACCTATGGCAGTCGGTCTCTTTTGCACCACGATGGCGGGCGGACTTTGTCCGCCCGCCATCGTAATCGGCCCCATAGTTTCTCATTTGCCAACATATGCACTTATGTATGATGTGAGTGTACGCCTTCAAGTTCCGTACTAACAGTGTAAGCTGAATACCAAATGTCTTTTCGTAAAGAGTGAACATTCTAAGAAATGGAACGATTTACTCCTAAAATTCAACTTTATTGCACCAATGGCTCGGTCAAATGGTGACCACGCAGACCTGTTTGTACTACATGGTCCTGCTCAAAACCCAGGGCCTCCATTAATTCAGTCTTGAGGGGTAAGTGCAAAGCAAGTTTGACTTTACCATGCTGCTCAATAGAAAGAAGTCCCACAGAGCACACAAGTCACAGTTCACAGATCTGTGGTCAGTCGGGGTGTTTCTTGATACTGGCCTGAGTATAGTGCTTTACACAGAGGGCAACATTATAGACATTAGCCTGTAGAAAGTATGAACAGTGTTTTACAAATTGAACATTGCAGATACTTCTAAGATGCTAAGGATCCAAACCTGAGTATTCTGCTTTTGAATACTGGAGTCTGTGGATAATGACCTGGCTTTGTTACTTGAGATGTTGTGATATAATGACTGCTTCCTATGGATAGTTCATTACATGAAGTAACATTGGAGAAGGCGGCCTGAGGATGGGACATTTTGTACAGAATACAGGATGGTGATGTAAGAACTGTGTCTACCTGCTGAGAATACTTCTTTACATATTGGTGCTTTGTAGAAATTGACTTTACTGCTCTACTTTACTTCATGGGGCAACTTTCACATCTCATCAGTTCTCCTTCAGACATGCCTATAACATTAATTGCTGTCTAGCCAATACTTTTGATACATTGTGCAGTAAAATGCATAGGTTGGGCCCATATCCTAAGTTTTTCTTGTGGGTGAATGCAGCACCCATCTTTATACACTCACTTCAAGAGTTGATTATCATAAGCCCTATTGACTATTGAGAAGCACTAAGCCACGCCCATTGAGCAATAGCTTGGGAATATTTCCCCAGCATACTGTTAGGGACCCCAGTATGTTCAGGAACCCTATGCAATTTTTAGGCAGCATCCCAATATTGACCACTAAAGTTATTAACTGTACCATGAAATATTGGTGTGAGTACAGTTTGTATATTTGCACCATTCTAGCATATGATGGCAACAATTCTGATTGCACTGTACTGCCAAGCATAGGAATTCTGGCAGTG
This sequence comes from Lissotriton vulgaris, assembly GCF_964263255.1. Classification (NCBI taxonomy): domain Eukaryota; kingdom Metazoa; phylum Chordata; class Amphibia; order Caudata; family Salamandridae; genus Lissotriton; species Lissotriton vulgaris. The sequence continues at coordinate 1,804,815,936 of NC_141687.1, read as the reverse complement.
TATTCGCTGGATTAGGAACAGTCATAGAGGATGTTTCTATTTAAATATAAAGTCCTGGAACAGTGCTGGCCAGCGTCCATGATGATGGCATTCCACATGGGATCTGATCTGTAGAGCCTTTTCTTGGATGCCCTTCGACTGCAGGCAGTGTAAATGACCATGGTGGAGACAAGCAATAAAAAGAGAAGGCGTAGTGTACTCATCAGCACAGAAGGGTTATTTGGGCTCCTATGACACACTGAACAAACCCTCATGTCTCTTCGCTCTGGCTATGAGAGTAATAATGCCAGAGGCAGCAGTGCCAGCACCAAGTGTGGACATCTATTGGGGGTCCAGCTGGAGGGTGATATTACCTGCATGTGCCAGACAGGGCCGAGAAAGGTGGGGAGCTAAGGAGATTCTAGCAGTAAACCAGTGCCAGAGGAGGAAATGGTGATGAACACCCTGAATATTGATTGGGCAACTAAAACAGGGGTTGTCCCCATAGCACTACACCCAGAAGATACAGCTAGCGAGGTTCACTGAGAGTATGTTGGGTTTTGACCAAACTCTGCAGTTGTTTTTTGGAGACCCCATATTACCAGTACAATTGTACATACATGCAACATACAAATACAGTATATAGAGTGGATTTTTGGTTAACTCCTTCAGTCATTGACTATTGGCATATTGTAACTCTTGCCATTGATTCGATGGGCTTTCTTTAAAGCCATGATATTACATAGAAAATTACATGACTTTGATATTATTTTTTGTATTAGCTTTTGTTATAGGGCCGAGCTTTAAGATGCGTCCTCTTTTAATCTCTCATCTAGTCCCCAGATCATTTTATTCCCTCTCACTGTATTTTCGCCTCTCTGATCAAGATGTGGCCCACTGTTGTCTACTGTCACCCACTGCGGCCCGCCACTGCGCATGCCTATGTCATTACCAAAGCTTGTTGAATTGAGTCGCAGGCATTGGCAAAGCCAATAGTGTCATCCAGACCTATTGCATAAAAAAATAAAATTCAAGATGTAATTAAGCATGCATATGCATGTGCAGTTGGAGTCTTATAATGGCTTTTGTTATTCTTTATGAAAAAGCATGGCAATATGGCCACTGTTGATGTGCGTTTATGTACTGCAGCCATCTTGTAATGCTTTGTAATAAAGCATTAGAAACGCCATTTCAAAATGAGCACTGTGTCTGTACACGCATGCTTGGTGGCCATCTGGAAAAAACTAAAATATCAGCAAAGCCAGTAAGTTGAAGCCTGCCATCAGAGGTGAGACCAACTGACTTTGCTAATACATGTTCCTTTGTCTCAGCATATTAAAATGCACATTCATATAACAACGTTCTTTTTTTACATTTTTGACAAAACGACTCAGTCTCTCACCTTCCCATGGTGACTTATTCTAGATCATCAAATCCTCTTCATTAAAAAATTGATTAAAGGCTGTGTGTCAATATTGATTACTCATGATGGTTTGTTTTACAGTGGTTACTTAATTATTTACTTGATTCCGGTCTGTCAATTAATATAATCTCTTATTATGGTAACAGCCACTAATATAAAGTATCTAAATATCTTTTGAATACAACCAAGTTTTAAGTATTTCCACCCAGTCACTACAAAAATTAGTGCAAGGTGTCACAAATTCTGTAATATCAAAGAAGTGGGTCAGTTATGAACAGCTTTACACTGTGGGAAATCGCATAAATGTTATAGTTAAACATTTTTAGGATCCGTAGGATTCTGCTAGATTTTAAATCAATGATGGATTTAGGCCCAGATCTCTGTACTGGAGTAAATGTATGACATTGGTCTGCATTCTGTCCATCAACTGTGGTTTTTGCATTTGCCACCCCGAGTGGGATGGATATGCTCAGACGTGAGTCCCATGCTCTCCACACCACTGGATTCAAGCAAGCCGGGCTGAAGACGGCTGGAATGCCAGAAACCGGTCCTCGGAAGCTTGTTTCCCGTACAGGGAAGGCATGGCTTGGCAGTTCGGGCTAGACTGTTCCCATGAGGCACAGGGTCAGACTGATTTGCATATGGCCATGTCCGAACTGGGGTGGTGTGGAGTGCAAAAAAATGATGGATTTAGGCCCAGATCTCTGTACTGGGGTGAATGTATGACATTGTTCTGCTTTCTGTCCATCAACTGTGGTTTTTGCATTTGTCACCCCGAGTGGAATGGGTATGCTCAGATGTGAGTCCCATGCTCTCCACACCACTGGATTCAAGCAAGCCGGGCTGAAGACGGCTGGAATGCCAGAAACCGGTCCTCGGAAGCTTGTTTCCAGTCCAGGGAAGGCATAGCTTGGCAGTTCGGGATGGACTGTTCCCATGAGGCACAGGGTCAGACTGATTTGCATATGGCCATGTCTGAACTGGGGTGGTGTGGAGTGCAAAAAAACGATGGATTTAGGCCCAGATCTCTGTACTGGGGTGAATGTATGACGTTATTCTGCATTCTGTCCATCAACTGTGGTTTTTGCATTTTTTTCTAGATTTTAAATCAAGCATGAATTGAACAGGTTAATAAAGCTATGTACGACTACTGACAAAGATAAGTTCCCTGATTGTAAATATTTAACAGATCAGCCGTTTACTGAACCAAAGACCACACAGATGTCAGCTGTAAATTCCACCAATGGATGAACAATGTAGGTATTTCTCAATTAGACAGAGCTATACTCTGCTTAATTGAGAACATACATCAATCTTTAAAGAGGTGAGTCTTCAACTTTTTCCAAAACTGGTGCAGCTTTGGGGCTGTCTTGATGGATACGGGGATACTGTTCCAGGTCCTGCGTGCATAGATGGAAAAGGCTTGTATGTTCTTTTTTTCTTTTTTACACTTCTTAGTCTGTAGTTTAATGGTTTCCTGGCTGTGGATGTGCCACCAACCTCCATAGGTGGTGAGCTTCCCAGCAAGATAAGCATGGAGCTGGTTCTGTGGGCTCTTTATTTGATGCAGCTGGTGTGGACTGGCAGAGAAGTCAATGGGGTACTATCAGGATGGAGGTGCTATGATCATATTTATTCAGCCCTGGATGAGACATCCTGCAGTGTGTAGGATGCCCCTGGTAGATGAGTTTTGAGTCTCTGAGCCCAAGGACTAGGGCATGACGACCATTCAGATGTGAAGTACAAGTGCTTGAACAGCAGTTCTGAAGTTGCTTTCAGTAAACAAACAAGCATTTGCAATCCAGTAGGTCTCGCATTACGAAGCTTTGAGGTATTGGTATTGTAAATGACAATTTTTTTATTTATGTTTTGGTTTTGAAAATCGCGAAATTAATAGTTTTGTCATTTAAAATGCCAATAGTTTTAACTTTCGCAAACATGACAATTGTAATGCAATATGTGTTGTATTTACATGACTTAGATGTATTAATATTACAAATAACAATGGCTTTTATTTTTTAATAATTAATACCTAAATAAAAGTTATTGTAATTTATAATGGCAATAGCTTAAACTTTTGTAAATAACTTTTGGGAAGATTATGTTCTTTTATTTTATTGTGATGAAAATCCAAGAACAGAAGTGAAATATTAACATCTTTTGTGCACTAATTGGTCCATGCGGCTGACCGAAGCATATGCGGCTGGCTGGACGGTTGCGCCAGAATCAGCTGTGCACATTTAGGGACAAGCGGCGGGTAACTGAAAAGGGATGTGGCTGGCGGGATAGTAACGTCGGAAGCAACAGAGCCCGTGTATATGCTGCTAATATAATAAAGATGATACTAAGGCAGTAGAGGGAAAAGTGAGCCTATGCCGGCCGTTGGGAGACTAATGAGACAAGCTCTTGGCATTGCTTTGGGGAGGGGGGGAGGAGAAATGCGAGACACGGCCTGGCGGCCGTGAAAAGTGTGAAGCAGGGGGCTGGGGAGTGGATCCCTTTGAAGTGAAGCTCTCGGAGGCAGGCGGCTCGGGGAGCAAATGTCGGCGTGCAAAGGGTGTATGATTTCCA